>NC_085141.1:270287718-270887718 GCF_024139115.2 Armigeres subalbatus
GTTTTTTTTACTATGGAAGCGCCAAAGCACATGAGTTATTTGGGAAGTTGACCTGAAATTAGTCAAATAATCAAAAATATAGACATTAGTGTTATTAACAAAATAAATACTTTGATGCTAGAGGTCTATTCTACATTTTATGTTCCGTAATGAAGATTTGTGGATGCTTCTCGTGTTTTCATTCTAGCCCAGTATCTTTTGGTCGACCGCAACTGTGGTTATTTTAGGGCCATTGGCACGAAATTGGATTATTATCATCTTTTTATAAGATGTGGATTGTTGAGTTGAGTGCACAAGATTTTCTCAAGTACGTTCTGTTACTTCGACTGTATTTTCGAAACTACCGGAAATTTCGAAATCAACCCACGCAGTGCAAATATAATATTTCTAGAACATGGCTTTCCGGCAAAGCTTATAAGGCTGATTCGTGTGACGTTGGAAGAGTCAAATCGAGCGTTAGAATATCTGGTGAGACATCCAATTCGTTCGTGGCGTTAGAAAAATTGAAGCAGGTTGATGCGCGCTCTAATCTGCTTTTCAATATACAAGGTGTTCGAGAGCAGCATTATCGACCCGCCCTAGCTACGACTCTGATGGTGGATTGTAAAAAGCAGATCTCATTATCACTCATTATCGCCCAACCCCAATGTGCATAAGAGAGGAGATGAATAATTTGGAGTTTTTTTGTTCCAGCCAATTAGTATGACACAGATCGTGGAACATGTGGTCAGGAAAGGCCCATGTATCCTTTAATATTTGTATAGCTTTTAACTAACTTGACTGTAATAAATGTATGAACTATGTAGTTCTTCTTCTTCTTACTGGCATTACATCCCCACACTGGGACAGAGCCGCCTCACAGCTTAGTGTTCATTAGGCACTTCCACAGTTATTAACTGCGAGGTTTCTAAGCCAGGTTACCATTTTTGCATTCGTATATCATGAGGCTAACACGAAGATACTTTTATGCCCAGGGATGTCGAGACAATTTCCAATTCGAAAATTGTCTAGACCGGCACCGGGAATCGAACCCAGCCACCCTCAGCATGGTCTTGCTTAGTAGCCGCGCGTCTTACCGCACGGCTAAGGAGGACCTATGTAGTGTTAATGTTAAATCAGTGTTTCCAATTTCAACGTGTCGGAAGGAGCCCCCAATTATCTTGGGATCGGGAATGGCGAACTGACCAGCAGTGTCTTCCCTCCCATACCTTCCGTGGCAGACCACATAATCAAAGTTAATCGATGTTGGGGCTTGGACGAAGGAAGCTCGCCGACATTTGGACATTGGAAAATTCATCGAAGGGTTCAGCGATAAGACAACTTCGTCACAAGTTGAAGTTCGCTTAGAAATAATTGATGATTTGTGGGAGAAATTTGGTGAGGGTTTAGTTGAACTAAAGTCACACGAAGATTTTGAAGATGAGGAGAAGTATTTCGACAAACTGCGAAAGAAAATTAGCGAGCTTTACTACGAAGGGAAGTCTCTGCTTAAGGACAAGGTGAAGGTACTCCATGAACCGGCTAATTTGGAGCAAAAACCTTCTACTGGTAAATCTGCTCGTTATCTGGCTGGATCCATACACTCGACGTGCTTGTGAGGAGTTTGCGGCTTCCAAGGAGCAAGATGCATTAGAAGACATCACCGAGTTTCTCCCAAGGCCCTAAGCCAATATGCACTTCCACCTAAACCCAGAGCGACAGCAGTGAAGACTAGTTACAATTCGGTGCAATCCACCGGAGGAAGATGCGTGGCTTGTAAGGACAACCACCTTCTACACCAATGTTCCGCATTCCTACAACTTTCCGTGGCGGACAGAGATGCACTGCTGAAATCCAATGGACTTGGACGAAATTGCTTCCGATCTGGTCATCGAGCGAAGGATTGCTAATCCAAGTTTTCCTGTCGGATTTGCAAGAAGCGGCACACACCAAAATCTGCTTCAAATCGGAGAAGGAAAATGCTGCAACGGATGTAGCGGTTGCTGGAAGCAGCCGTCCTTTTAATTCCAAGGATTCCCAAGGTTCCAATACTACCCATGTGGCCAACATGGCGGCCACGGACGTTTCGACATGCAACGTTACCCAGAAGGTTTCGTCGAGAATTTTGCTCGCGACAGCGGTGATCGTCGTCGAGGATGACATCGGTGCAAGATTCAGCGCACGGGCGCTCTTGGATTCAGGCTTGGAGAGCAATTTTGTTTCGGAACGATTAGCCCAAAGGATGAAAGTCTCCAGGAACAAGGTCGACCTTTCCATTTCGCGGAATAGGACAAGGAACAGCCAAGGTCAAGCAAACAATCCAAATGATGGTGCGCTCGTGAGTCTCGGATTTCTCGCGGGAGATGGAGTTCCTTGTGTTACCCAAGGTCACTGTAGATCTACCCACAACTACAATTAGCACGGAAGGGTGGACTTTACCAGACGGTATTCAACTGGCGGATCCGTCGTTTTTCCAATCCAAGGAAGTCGATATTGTCCTGGGCATCGAGGCTTTCTTCGAGTTCTTCGAGACCGGACGAAGAATTTCGATCGGAACAGAGCTACCAAGCCTTACTGAATCCGTATTCGGTTGGGTAGTTTGTGGTGGCTCGTCTTCTACCAAATCCCTTCAAATAGGCTGCCATTTCTCAGCCACATCCAAGCTCGGAAAACTAATTGAGCGGTTCTGGTCATGCGAAGAGGTGGAATTCCTAAACTCCCATACTCCGGAGAAAAAAATGTGTGAAGATATGTTCCAGAAAGGAGTCCAAAGAGGTGCAGATGGTCGCTACACTGTTCCTCCACCCAAAAACGAAGACGTGGTTTCCAAATCGGGCGAGTCACGAGACATCGCATTCCGACGTCTTCTTGGAACCGAACGCAGGCTGGAAAGGGATGCCAATTTGCGTGACCAGTACGTTACATTTATGGACGAATACTTGAAGTTAGGGCACATGCGGAAAGTCGAAGATGATGCCGAGGAGCCAGTCAAAAGGTGTTATCTACCCCATCATTCGGTGGTCAAGGAGGCCAGTACCATCACCAAGGTTAGAGTGGTCTTCGATGCTTCGTGCAAGACGTCAACCGGAGTAGCGTTGAATGATGCACTTCTGGTGGGACCAGTTGTGCAGGAAGACTTGAGGTCTATTATCCTACGGAGTCGGACAAAATAGATTCTCCTCGTATCGGACGTAGAGAAAATTTTCCGACAAATCCTGACTACGCCAACGGATCGACCTTTGCAGTCGATACTCTGCCGATTCACACCCCAGGATGAAGTTACGGTCTATGAACTGAACACAGTGACTTATGGGACAAAACCAGCTCCCTTTCTAGCAACTCGCACGCTTCAGCAGTTGGCTAATGATGAAGAATCTCATTATCCGCTCGCAGCACGAGCAATTCTCGAAGACGTCTATATGGATGATGTCATCACTGGTACGAACGACGTAAGCACGGCTATTTCCCTCAGAACTCAACTGACGGAAATCATGGAAAGCGGAGGTTTCAAACTTAGAAAGTGGTCCTGCAATAATCCCACAGTTTTGAAAGGCATTCCAACAGAGAATTTGGCTATTCAGGACAGCTCTGGCGTTGATTTAGATCCGGATCAATACGTGAAAACGTTGGGCTTAACGTGGATGCCTGCTACCGATACCCTTCGATTCCAGTTCCAGATTCCCCCGCTAGATTCGGCCATTCCACATACAAAACGTCGTATCCTATCGCTCATCGCCACACTCTTCGACCCCCTCGGTCTTATTGGTGCCACGACGGTGGCCGCAAAGATCATAATGCAGCAACTATGGACACTGCAAGGCCCGAATGGTGATCGCTTGGACTGGGACGAACCAGTTCCTTCGAGGGTGGGTGAGATCTGGAGAAACTTTCAGGAAAAACTGCCACTCCTTAACAACATTCGTGTCGACCGCTGTGCTGTTATTCCAAATGCAGTTTTGGTGGAGCTGCATTGTTTCTCAGACGCTTCTGAGAAGGCTTACGGTGGCTGTATCTACCTTCGAGGTCAAGACGCGAATGGAAAAATCTTGGTTCGACTATTATCCTCCAGATCCAAGGTGGCTCCACTACGAAGTCAGTCGATCCCACGGCTTGAACTTTGCGGCGCGCTCCTTCTATCCCAATTATATGAGAAAGTTCAAACCTCTACCAGGCTGTCGGTTCCATCATACTTTTGGACAGATTCAACATGTGTGCTACGATGGATTGCTGCGCCACCCACGACATGGACTACATTTGTTGCCAACCGTGTGGCGAAGATCCAATCCATAACAGATGGATAGATTTGGAGACACGTATCCGGAATAAACAATCCTGCCGACCTCATATGTCGAGGACTGTCACCCGAAGACATTATTCAAAACGAACTCTGGTGGAATGGCCCGAGTTGGCTGCAGAAGGCTTCAGAAATGTGGCCTGGTGGAACCACAGAAGATACTGAAGTAGGAGAAGAAGAGAGACGACGGACTGTCGTTGCGTGTGCCGTGTTACCCGTGGCGGATTTCAACGCCATGTACCTCAGCAAGTTTGGATCGTGTCCAACGAGCAGTTTTTGCAAAAGCATTGAAGGCGCCGGAGAAAGGAGATTCCGTGTCGAGAAAGTCGCCGCTGAGATGGTTTCACCCCTATATCTGTAAAGAAGGAATGATTAGAGTTGGAGGAAGGCTCAAAGAACTGGAAGATACTAAACACCCAGTAGTGATACCAGCCAGGCATCGATTAACCCGAATGATAATGGAGCATTTCCACAAAACGCTTTTGCACGCTGGCCCACAATTACTCTTGGGAGTAGTTCGGCAACAATTCTGGCCTCTTGGAGGGAGAAACGTAGCGAGACAGGTAGTACATCAATGTCTGCGATGCTACCGTACTAAACCGTCCACAGTTCAGCAATTTATGGGTGAACTCCCATCCTCACGCGTTACTGTTTCCCGTCCATTCACTAAAACCGGCTCCTAGACGCACTGCAGTGAAGGCTTACGTAGCTGTGTTTATTTGCCTCTTTACCAAGGCGGTACATTTAGAGATTGTCTCTGATATTTCCACGGAACGTTTCCTACAAGCCATCCCTAGTAACATTTTGGTTTTATACTGGTTTTATAACACTCTTGTAGAGTAAATTATGGTCTTCAAGAGCGTTATAAAACTTGAAATGTTACTTGGGATGAGACGATTTATTGCACGTCGAGGAAAGCCGTCCGACATTTATTCCGATAATGGCACAAACTTTGTCGGCGCTAGGAATCAACTTTCCGATCTTATGCGTATGCTAAAGGATAACCTACATCACAACCGAGTCACCGCTGAGCTAGCAGAAAATGGAAAACAGTGGCATTTCATCCCGCCGAGTGCGCCACATTTTGGAGGCCTCTGGGAGGCCGCAGTTAAATCAGCCAAAAATCATTTACTGAAGGTGATAGGAGAAAACGTTGTCTCATCGGAAGATTATTGCACACTGCTACGAAGCAGGTCGAAGCTTGTCTAAATTCCCGTCCATTGGTTCCAATGTCCGACGATCCTGATGATTTACAGCCTTTAAGGTCACTCCTGACGGAATCCAAGTTCCAAAGTGCTCGCGTTTTCGAGGGCACACCACTCGATTCAGAGGCGGCGTACAACTGCCATTTTTGTTGATTTAGCTTTGCTGCGTCGCAGCATGCGTGAAATAATAAAAATGACAGTTGTGCGTTGTTTCCGTATTGAGTGGTGTGCCCCCGAAAACGCGAGCACTTTTAAACTTGGATTCCGTCAGGAGTGACCTTAACTCCGGCACATTTCCTGGTGGGCTCGTCGTTACACTCCATTCCAGAACTTAATCTGCAAAATATTCCTTCGAACCATTTGAATCAATATCAGCTGGTGCAACAAAAACTGCCACATTTCTGGAACCGATGGAAACGTGAATACTTGGTCCAGTTGCAAGCCCGCATCAAACGTTGGAAGCCAGCTATTCCGATGCAACCAGGAATACTCGTCATAATTAAAGATGATAATGCACCTCCAATTCACTGGAAAATGGGAAGAGTTATTGCTTTGCACCCCGGAGAAGATAATGTAACCAGAGTCGTGACTGTGAAGACCGCCACCGGGGAACTCAAGCGTTCGGTGGAGAAGATTTGCATTCGCCAATTCCTGTGAACCGTGAATTAGACCGCGACGATAGTATTGAGGCTGCTCCGTTGTAACCACATCCAATTTCCTCCCCAATTCCTATCCCGTCGAAGAGGCTCCCTTTCTTTCTTTACAGAAACCTAACTATTTCTGGGTGGGTGAGGATGTACGATGCTGAACCACTATCCCCTAGACGATTATAACTGTGGCTTGCTTATTGCTGCTGTGATGATCGTTATCTATCTGAACACAGGACCTGAACGATTGCAGATGAAGAGATAGATGACCAAAACAAACCACGACTACCTAGTTGGCTCCGCGATCGTACCGCGAAAATACTGGGTAGGATGTCTGCTGCTGTGGACTGATATGTATTCTGCACCGTCGAAGCCTACGATGCCGAGAGAGCTACACGAGAGAAGGAAACTGGTCGAAACCACCGCTTCCAGGTAGCCGATGCAAGTCTACGAGAGACTTTACACGGCTGCGATGGGCTGACCGCAGGTCAGCTGATGACTCGAGGATGAGCAGCGAGCTCAGTTCCAACCGAATCGCCGACGGTATATCACCGATTACAAACCCCCCTTTGTTTCGTTATGTGTTAGATTAGTTGTCAAAGTAGTCCAATAAATGTAGATTCGTGTTTTAGTGCAAATAAATGTAGTTTCTTGTAATCAAGATTGTGCTTCGGTAAACGGTTTTGTGCTGTGTTTGACGGGAAGAAAACCCAAGGAATCAAATGGTCTCTGAAGGACTCTGAGACGGGAACTATTTGACCCAATGTGTTCGCTGGCAAGTCAGCTGGATGCTTCCCCCACTTTGCCTTCCCCGTAATCAACAGCACCCAAACAGTCCCATCAGTGTTGGAGTCGGCAACCAAATTTACTCCACTGATCGAAGGAAGGTAAGGGTCGACTACCAAACACAAGGTACAATTCGAATATCTGATGTGCAAAGAAACGGAACCATCATCCACAAGTCTTACATGATGATCGCTGCGCAGTTTGAAGAGGCTTTCGTGCCTTTTAAACGGGGGACTAGAAGAATATGGCTGATCATAACCTATGCTTAAATTTAGTACCTGGTGGCTGGCAGAGAACGAGGCAGTGCAAACGGTGTGTTAGTCCCGAGGTGGAAATGAATGGGATGCGATTTAAGGTTGTTGATGAATTCATATATCTTGGAAGACTCGTTACATGTGTTAATGATGTTAGCCGCCAGGTGAAACGACATGTTGCGGCTGCAAGTAGCACTTTCTAAAAAAACCCGACCTTATCCACCTACAGTGAACGCAACCCTTCTTACACTTTTGAATGGTTGTGTGTGCCCAGTGCATATTACAATTTCTATGCATATGACCTTCAATTGAATATAAAATAACTGATATTATCATGCTTTTATCGATTTCAAAATAAAAAAGGGATATTTCTGGAAATTTAACAATTTTTAAAAAATACAAAGAGACTGCAGATTTGATTTGCCGCCTTAAATGGCAATATTACAGCTTCTGTTTAAGCCCAAAAGAGTTCAAATCGGGTCATAGACGGCTGAGATATTGGTGTGACAATTCTTCATTAGTAGTCTGAAAATATGTCTCATATTCGTATTTCACAGATATCTCTGAAACCGAATTTCCGATTGCAGAAAAAATTAATAAGTCCAATGACAAAAACATAGCTTTCGTTTAAAGATAAAATCGCACAAATCGGTCCAAGGACGACTGCCCTAGCAGCACACAAGTTCCACATAGGTTACTGCAACTCATATGTGACCGGATTCAGTCACAATCAAGTTGCCGCAACCATTTGTGTCTGACTTGTGCTGCTCGGGTGAGATCTTGTTGGGACATATTTTACCAATGTGTGAAGTTGATACGTCTAATGCTTTATGTTCGTATTTCAGAGATATCTCCGGAACCCAATGTCTAATTGCAAAAACAAAATACAATGGGTTTAATGGCAAAGTCATAGCTTTAAAGATAAAATCATGCAAATTGGTTTACAGACGGCTGAAATATTTATGTGACATTATTTTGTTAGTTTTTTGAAAATACACTTCATGTTCGTATTTCTCACATATCTCTGAAACCAAATGTCCGATTGCAAAAAAATGAACTTGTACAATGACAAAGTCATAGCTTTCGTTTAGTGTTAAAATCGTGCAAATCGGTCCACGGACGGCTGAGATCTTGATGTGAGATTTTTGTAACGCACACACATACGCACACACGCACACACACACACACACACACACACACACACACACACACACACACACACACACACACACACACACACACACACACACACACACACACACACACACACACACACACACACACACACACACACACACACACACACACACACACACACACACACACACACACACACACACACACACACACACACACACACACACAGGGGGCAGCAGGGACTTTGTCCAAGGGCTTGACGATCCCTCCCCATGGTCACTACGAGTTAGGGGCCTGTCTAGAACGTGGTGGGGTTTGACAGTGGGCTCTGTTGAACCTCTATAAAAAGCTGCATGTGTTTGCAAGCAGGCCCTATCACAGCGACCGTGCGCCGCTCAAAGCACACAAGCCCAACAGGTGTGCCAACCGGCACATCAGGATTGATGCCAGTAAGATCCTGATTATGGTATACTGGTCACGGCAAACGACATAGGACGATTCTCGGTTTTGGATAGGATTAGGCGTATATGGGCTGACAGTCGAGCTATTCTGTTTCCTGAGTAAAAAGAGTGACATCTTTTTGAAATGGCAAGCAGGCTAATGGTTCGTCTGCCTCCGTCCCGGTAAACAACCTGGCAGGCCTCCGGTAACGCTCAACACTTGTCACCTATACCGGTGGGTAGTAGGTTCAGATGCACCATTCCTGATTTACGCCGATCCGGCTCTGAACACGGTGTTATAAGGCACCGGAGTCAACCCTTGCATGGACCTCACTGTTACAAAGGCACCCATGGGATCACAAGAGGCGACTATCTACAACAGGAAGAGATAACGGCCCGGAGCCCATAACATGGAAACAAATTCTACAATCAACGAAGGAGCAGGCGGTGCGAATGTTTTCGCAAAGAGTGGGAGGCTGCAGCGATCTCCAGTGATGGCGCAGGCAGCAGTAACAAGTACCAGCAGTATGGCCAAGGCTGCTGAGAACCAGGCAGGCCAACAGGAGCTAGGATCCGGAAATAGGGTGTGCACTAGAGTGGGGCGTCATGGTCATTTTTTCAAATCAATGGTTTTTCGAAGCCATTCTGGGTCCTGAACAACTGTGCAGAATTTGGGACCGATTGGTTGCTTCCTCGCTTTCCGCATCGCTTTTGAAGTTTGTATGGAAATTAGTATGGGAGAACGTATATTTTTGCATTTCTACTACTAGGGGTTTCAGTTCATCGTAAACCAAGTGGCACATTACGTTAAAGTATAACCCAAATAATGCCGAAAAACTTTGCTGAAGGAGGCACGTTGCTGGAACGTCCACGAAAAAAGTTATAACGCTTCGAAGATTGAGTATTCAAACCATATGCAAAAAATCATTTATTCTGCCAGCACTGCCGAACTACGTGGAGTAATAATTTAACTGAGTGTTATTTCAATATTATTGATTTTATAGGACTTTGGAGCTAATGGGAGATATTCGAAATGATTTCACAAAGTAAAAATTCCGACTAGAACGAAAACGGGGTTTGCACTCTGACAATTAAAGGTTGTCCGGTAGTGCTGGCAGAAACATTGATTTCTTGCATATGGTTTAAACAATCAATTTTCGAAACGTAATAACATTTTTTGTAGACCTTCCAGCTGCGTACCTTCTTCGGCAAAGTATTTCATCATCTTCCAGGCTATATGCTAACGTATTGAGTCACGTAATTGATGATAAATTGAAGCCGCTAATAGCAAAAATGTAAAAAAGTACGTTTTCCCATACTAATCTCCATGTAAATTTAAAACGCGATGCGGCATGTGAGGTCGCAACCAATTGAGCCCATATTTTGCACAGTGGATTGGGGTCCAAAAACGATTCAGAAAAACCTTGATCTCACTTGATCGGACGAAGTTTGAGTTTTTCCATACAACTACGCCCCACTCTAGTGTCCACCCCAAAATCGGAAAGTAGTGCTATTCAGGAGGATCTACAATTTGGTAGGTCCAACCTGATGGAGGTGCGGAAGCGAGTCAACGAGCTCTATGACTTCGTGAAGGACAAGCACAATGTTCACACGAAGATCAAGCTTCTAGTGACGAGCATCAAGTCCGCCGTTAAATCTGCTGAGCACGAACAGAACGCGCTCAAAAGAAGAGCGGAAGCAGCTGAAAAAGCACTGAAAGATGCAGCGGAGCATACAACAGTCGAGGCACTGCAAACACCAATGAGCTCCCGAAATACTCACTTTGGAGAAGCGAAGCAGGGACTCTCCAGGAGAGCAGGAAATCCGAAGAAGCAGCGGAACGTGCAAGATAGTGCTAGCGTACTGAAGGAAGGCGTCAAGAACGGTGATTGGCAAACCGTGGAAAGTCAGCGAGAGAAGAGAAAGAAGCAGAAGGAGTACGTGGAAAGAAGAAGGAGCAGAAGAAGAAAGAAAAACATCGCTCTTCTCGTGCGCGGGTCAAGGGGGCCGCCTTGATAGCCGAAGTGAGCGACCAGCCGCCATCCGCAGCGCTCTTACGGCCGGCGCGCGAAGACCCGGTGCTCAAGGCCTTGGGTGAAAAGTGGTGAGGACTAGGCGTACTCAGAAGGGGGAATTGCTGTTCGAGCTGAAGAAGGATCCCACGGTCAAGAGCTCGGCCTTCCGGGAGCTCATTGCCAATTCCTTAGGTAGTGAAGGAAACGTAAGGGCTTTAACGCAGGAGGCCGTGGTCGAATGCAGAGACCTGGACGAGATCACCACGATAGACGAACTGAGGGATGCACTGATCTCACAATGCATGCTGGGCGAAGTTCAGATGACCATTCGGTTGAGGAAAGCGTACGGTGGTACACAAATAGCAGCGATACGACTACCGGTAGATGCCGCCAACAAAATGGTGGAGGTGGCCAAGGTGAAGGTCGGATGGTCTATGTGTCCGTTGAGACTCACCCCTCGAATCACCAAACAGATGGAGCGATGCTTCAAATGTATGGCATTTGGACACCAGGCGCGAAACTGCAGTGACCCAGACAGATCCGGTCTTTGTAGGAAATATGGTGGAGAAGGACACGTTGCTAGGGACTGCACGAAGCAACCAAGATGCCTGCTCTGCAAACCGGAGGATGGAAACGACCACATGACGGGTGGCTTTCAATGCCCTGCCTACAAGAAGGCGATGGCGGGCCGAGATTAATGGAGATCATCCAGTTGAATCTCAACCATTGCGACACCGCACAGCAGCTGTTGTGGCAGTCGACAACAGAAGCAATGTGCGACGTGGCAATTATTGCTGAGCCGTACCGGATTCCTTCTGACAACGGCAACTGGGTGGCGGATGCTACGGGGATTGCGGCTATCCAAGTGATGGGCAGATTTCCTATCCAAGAGGTGGTAGACAGTTCAAGCGAGGGTTTCGTAATCGCCAAAATTAACGGGATCTTTGTGTGTAGCTGTTACGCACCCCCAAGGTGGACTTTGGAGCAGTATAACCGGATGCTGGACTCACTCACGGAGAAGCTGATCGGCCGAAATCCAGTGATCATCGGAGGCGATTTCAATGCTTGGGCAGTGGATTGGGGAAGCAGACTGACTAACGCCAGAGGTTACAGTTTGCTGGAGGCGCTGGCTAAGCTGGAAGTAAGATTGTGCAACGAAGGTACCGTTAGTACATTTCGCAGAGATGGCAAGGAGTCCATCATCGACGTCACGTTATGCAGTCCGTCGATGGCAAGGATCATGAACTGGAGAGTTTGTGCAGACTATACCCATAGCGATCACCAGGCGATCCGGTATAGTGTTGGAACACAAACGCCGACGGTACGACTGGAGATAAGGTCTAGTGGGCGAAGATGGAAAACGATGAACTTCGATAAGGATCTTTTTATCGAAGCACTTCGAGTGAACAGCGACGCTACAAACCTTGACGCAGACCAACTGACGGAAACGCTAGCGAGGGCTTGCGATGCGACGATGCCGAGGAAATTGGAGCCAACGAATAGCCGACGGCCAAGTTACTGGTGGAACGAAAATCTTGCTAACCTTCGCGCTGCCTGTCTCAGAGCTAGGAGACACGTTCAGAGGGCACGGTCTGAAATGGTCAGAGAGGAGCGAAAGATAGTTTTCCGTGAAGCTAGAGCGGCATTCAAACGGGCGATCCAAATCAGCAAGTCTAACTGCTTCAAGGAGTTGTGCCAGGAAGCTGACGCTGATCCTTGGGGTAACGCTTATCGAGTTGTGACAAAGAAGATCAGGCGACGCCAGCCGAAATGTGTCCAGACAAGCTGAAGATCATCGTGGACGGTCTTTTCCCGCAGCATGGTTCTACGACGTGGCCGCGTACGCCGTACGAAGATGAAGACCGAGACCGAGCTGCAGGTATGCAAGTCACCAATGACGAGCTATTATCAGTGGCGAAAGGTTTGAAGTTGAAAAAAGCTCCGGGTCCGGATGGAATTCCAAATGTGGCCCTAAAATCCGCGATTTTGGCGTTCCCGGATCTGTTCAGGATGGTGCTGCAGAAGTGTTTAGTAGACGGTAATTTTCCGGACACGTGGAAGATCCAGAAACTGGTGCTGCTGCCGAAACCAGGAAAACCGCCGGGGAATCCAGCATCGTATAGGCCCATATGTCTGCTGGATACACTGGGGAAGGTTCTGGAAAGGGTTATCCTTAATAGGCTTACACAGTTCACGGAGGGTGAGACTGGCTTATCGGAAAAACAGTTCGGATTCCGCAAAGGCAGATCGACTGTGGATGCAATCAGGACAGTCATTGAAGATGCAGAGAGGGCGTCCAAGAAGAAGAGGAGCGGCAATCGGTTCTGCGCGGTAGTGACGATTGACGTCAAAAACGCGTTCAATAGGCCATCGCCGCAGCGCTGCATGGAATGCGAATCCCCGACTTCCTATGTAAGATCCTTAGGAGCTACTTCCTGAACCGGATTCTGGTTTACGACACGAACTCGGGGCAGAAGTCGATCAGGGTTACGGCGGGCGTTCCACAAGGGTCCATACTAGGCCCGACGTTATGGAATGTGATGTACAACGGGGTGCTGATGCTGAAGTTGCCCAAAGGTGTAAAGATTTACGGATTCGCGGATGATGTCGTCCTAACGATAACCGGTGAGTCACTGGAGGAGGTGGAAATGCTGGTGGCGGAAGCGACCGACGCAGTAGAAACCTGGATGAATGGAGTCAAGCTGCAGCTGGCTCATCACAAAACGGAAGTGATGCTGGTCAGCAACTGCAAAGTAATCCAGCGGATTCAGATTACCATTGGAGGGCACGACATCCCGTCGGTGCGGACTCTGAGACATCTAGGTGTGATGATTGATGACCGGTTGAACTTCAACACCCACGTGGACTATTCCTGTGAAAAGGCGGCTCAAATGATCAGTGCGTTAGCAAGGATCATGCCGAACGTCGGCGGTCCGAAAGGCAGCAGTAGGCGTCTTCTTGCGTCAGTATCATCCTCAATACTAAGGTACGGAGTTCCAGCCTGGGGAGCTGCGCTCAAGACGAAACGTAACCGGAGGAAGCTGAATAGCGTGTTTCGTCTAATGGCCATTCGAGTCGCGAGTGCGTACCGAACTATTTCGTCGGAGGCAGTTTGCGTTATCGCAGGATGATTCCAGTCTGCATAACCCTAGCAGAGGACATCGAGTGCTACCAACGGAGGGATACCAGAAATGTGAGGAAGGCGGTGAGACTGGACTCTATGGTGAAGTGGCAGCAGGAGTGGGACAATGCGGATAATGGAAGGTGGACCCATCGGCTCATCCCCAATGTGTCGACGTGGGTGAACAGGGAGCATGGTGAGGTGAACTTTACCTCACACAGTTCCTGTCCGGACACGGTTGTTTCCGCCAATATTTGCACCGGTGTGGCCATGCGTCATCGCCATTCTGCCCGGCGTGTATCGACGTAGAGGAGACTCCAGAGCACGTGATATTCGACTGCCCGAGGTTTGCGGAGGCACGTAGGAGAATGCCTGCCATAAGGGCGGACAACATCGCAGAGCGAATGTGTCGCGATGAAGGTACGTGGCATGCGGTAACCAGAGTCGTGACACAAATAATGTCAGAGCTGCAGCGTCGATGGAGAAGGGACCAGCAAGTAAGCGTCGGTTTGGAGCAAAATCCAGCACAGTGAGCAGTGTTGGGTCTCGAGTCGTCGGGGCGCCAGTGAACCGGAAGTCTTCTGCCAACCGGAATCGTCGGACCGACCTCGGCACTCGAACCGTCAACCTGCTGAAGAAAGAAGAAAGAAGAAGGAAGTGCTTCGGGTATGTAGGGCACCGCCAGTGCGGACGTTATCCACCACCGGAACTGTCGGACCACCTCTGCAACCCGAAGACGAAGTCGGCGCAATGCGCGAAAGCGTCCCCTGCGATAGCCGCCGGTAGTCGGGGCACCATCAGTGCGGAAGTTTCCTTCACCGGAACTGGTGGACAACCCTCGACGCCGGGGGAAGTCAGGAGGATTCGAGAAGTTTGCGGCACAACCGCCGAGGGATCGAGACGTAGCAGTGGATCTCAGCAAGCCAGTCGGCGAACTAGCCTAAGCTAGGGGCCGGAATTTTAAGAAGAAGTGCATGAGCACAGCCCCCCCCCGAAGTAGTCGCAGCATCCAGTGGTCCCGGGGGGATCGAGGCAAGGAGGATAAGGGACCCGGTTTATCCGGGAGGCACATTTTTAGCAGGTCGGGAGGAGCCCATCCCTGTTCGCCTTCGAGCATAGTGTGGATGCTCGAGGTGTCTGTCGCGCAGATTTTGATGGCCTTTAACCCTTGCAAAAAAAAAACACACACACACACACACACACACACACACACACACACACACACACACACACACACACACACACACACACACACACACACACACACACACACACACACACACACACACACACACACACACACACACACACACACACACACACACACACACACATACATACGTGTGCTCAGTTCGTCGAGCTGAGTTGATTGGTATATACGACTTGGATCTCCGAGCCTCGGATAAAAAGTCGGTTTTTCAAGCGATCTTTATACCCTTCTTAGGGTGTAAGAAGGGTAAAAAGGGATATATCTAGAAATTTAACAATTTTTAAAAAATACAAAGAGACTACAGATTTGATTTGCCTCCTTAAATGGCAATATTACAGCTTCTGTTTAAGCCCAAAAGAGTTCAAATCGGGTCATAGACGGCTGAGATATTGGTGTGACAATTCTTCATTAGTAGTCTGAAAATATGTCTCATATTCGTATTTCACAGATATCTCTGAAACCGAATTTCCGATTGCAGAAAAAATTAATAAGTCCAATAACAATAACATAGCTTTCGTTTAAAGATAAAATCGCACAAATCGGTCCAAGGACGACTGAGATCTTGTTGGGACATATTTTACCAATGTGTGAAGTTGATACGTCTAATTCAAAGATATCTCCGGAACCCAATGTCTAATTGCAAAAACAAAATACAATGGGTTTAATGGCAAAGTCATAGCTTTCGTTTAAAGATAAAATCATGCAAATTGGTTTACAGACGGCTGAGATATTTATGTGACATTATGTCCGACTGCAAAAAAAAATGAACTTGTACAGTGATCGTTCGCTAATTGGGGCACGACCTCGCCCCAACTAGCGAATGCCGTTCGCTAATTGGGGCGGTTTGACAAGCGTCAATGTTGTTTACTTTTTGCATTGAACAAAAGAAAATTTTACGCGCCAGAAAATATCAATCCCGCCAAACACGGAAACAAAACGTCAACGCGTTTTAGACATCACATTCTGACGTTTAGCTGCTTTTTAATTGGGTTTCGCCTCAATTAGCGAACCCCCAACTAAAAAGCGCCCCAACTAGAAAAACCCCAATTAGCGAACGTTCACTGTACAATGACAAAGTCATAGCTTTCGTTTAGTGTTAAAATCGTGCAAATCGGTCCACGGACGGCTGAGATCTTGATGTGAGATTTTTGTAACGCACACACATACGCACACACATACGCACACACGCACACACGCACACACGCACACACGCACACACGCACACACACACACACACACACACACACACATACATACATGTGCTCAGTTCGTCGAGCTGAGTTCATTGGTATATACGACTTGGGTCTCCGAGCCTCGGATAAAAAGTCGGTTTTTCAAGCGATCTTTATACCCTTCTTAGGGTGTAAGAAGGGTAAAAAGACACAGATACAGAATATCAAATTCTCGGTGTTTTCGAGCGTAAAATACTGCGTCAATAAGGCGGAAAATGGTGAATGGCGCAGGCGCATGAATCACGAGTTTAGCAGAGAACCTAGAAGAGGACGTTGGCCTCAGGCTGGCTGTGTGCAATCGAGGAAGAAGTGCGTGCGGCCGGTGTTCAGCGAGACTGGCGATTGACGGCCCAAGAACGAGCGATCGGGAATATGAGATTACTTTCGGTTTTCCTCTGGACAACACGGTATTATCATCATAGGTATAGGTAGGATATGTTGACGAATTAGCAGGACGAAGCGGACATACTAGAAAGTTTGTGATATTCTCGAATCAACAAATCAAAATATCGGTTATTAAACAGTTTTTATTATGTCTATGAAAATATAAAATACCTACTGTCTATAAACATCTGTGTTTTAATGGTTGTTTATTGGATACTGAAATAGTTCCCACGTTGGAAGCCGCAGCAACTTGGTCCTACAAGTCACTTTTATTCGTTGTGCATTTTACGATGTACAGTAGTCCAAATCTATGGTAATTTATGTTCCCCGGCTTTTTTTTAACAAATAATTAACAAGAAATATAAAACATTAATCATCTATGTTTCTTACGCTTACCACCTAAATGCGACAAGTCGGTTGCCGCATTCATAATTAAAATAAAGGTTGTTTTTTTACAAGTACATGTAGAATGTGAATAAACTGTAAATATGGCCAAACATTTCCACCGTATTTTTACGCTACAACTCTTAGCGTTTCGGTTGTTCGAAATAATTTCTGATTATTATACATTTACACATTATGTGTGACTTACTGTACTAGCATTATACAGATACAACTTACGATCGCATTGTTAGCATTCGATTACACTTTGAATTAGATTCAATGGAATTCATATATCAGGATCTAGTCACTAACCAATCAAAATTGAATCGGTGTACTACACCTCCTTTACACTCAATTGCACCATTAGAAAGAATCAGTATGTCGTATTCACACTCGCTCACTATTGCTTACATGTGGGATGTCGCCATCTTGCGAATGACTTCAGTTGCCGTTGAACTTTCCGCTCGGATGTTTCGACTGGTTCTTGATTGAGGTAATGCTCACTGAAACCTTGTTGTTAATGTGATTGTTGTTGATACTATTGTTATTGTTGTTGTTGTTGGCGAACGGAGGCGGCGATCGGGGACTATCGTGACCGTTGTTCAGCTTGCCGACCGAGTTAAACACTGGAATTCGTGAGGGGCTCGCCTTGGTAGCCGGTGGGCTAGATCCGTTGCTGTTTCCGTTCGACATGGGTTGTGGGCTGGCTTGAACTGCGTTGAAGTTATTCAGGTTGATCGATGGGATCGAGGTCCGTCGAATCAGGACAGGGATTTCGGTTTTAGAGTTGCTTCGCTCTAAGACTGATCGCACATCGGTTTTCGAGTTACTTCGCTCGAATGGACGAACGGGGATTTCGGTTTTAGAGTTGCTTCGCTCGAATGTGCGGACAGGAATTTCGGTTTTGGAGTTGCTTCGCTCGAATGTGCGTACTGGTATTTCGGTTTTGGAGTTACTCCTCTCGAAAGGTCGTACGTCGGTCTTGGAATTGCTTCGCTCGAATGTGCGAACTGGGATTTCGGTTTTGGAATTGCTGCGTTCGAATGTACGGACGTCGGTTCTCGAGTTGCTACGTTCGAATGGCCGCACATCAGGTTTGGAATTGCTACGCTCAAATGGGCGGATTTCGGTTTTCGAGTTGCTCCGTTCATAGGCGCGAATATCTGGCTTGGAGTTGCTGCGTTCGAAGTTCGAGCGAATTTGATCAATGCCAAGTGGGCGTTTTTCGGGGCTTTTGCCAGCATCATAAGTAGATGTGGAGAACTTGATGTCTGTATTGCGTGGAATGTAACTGTGTTCGCTTGACATCCGCCTCTCTACGGGAATTCGGGATGGAGGTGTAGTCGGTTTCTCTGGCTTAGGAGGTTTCTTAGTTACTTTTGGAGGTTCTTCGGGCTTTCCGGTTTGTTCTGAGTCATGTGATTTGACAGTGATTTCCGTAACAAAGCTGTTCGGAGTTTTAGGTTTTTCCATGGGCAATGGTGGACTGGTTTCGATCACCGTCTTATTAGTTTCAGATGAGAAGTTTATATGTTGCTCAGCTGTGTTAGAGTTGTCGATACTATCGTCGAAGTCATCCAATGTTTGCAAGCTAAAATCCAACTTTTCGTCGTCGATCAGAATAATAGAGGAGGGCTGTGACGATTCAGTGGAAATAGTTACAATATTGTCCAGCGAAAACTTGGGAGCAACAGTGAAAGGCTTATTGTTTAAGGATGCGACTAAGTCAACTTCTAAAGAGGAAATGTTGATGCTGCTGACTCCATTCGTATTGCTAGAAAAAACCGGAGACACCTGGCTGCTCTCTGTTTGGTCATTCTCAACTGGACTATCTTCCGTGCTGTTGATTAGCGTGAGGCTAATCGGTTCTCCAACATCGTGATAACTGTTTTCGATCGTTATTTTGTTGGAATCGTTGTCTCCAGAGATGAACACGGATGGAGTGTTTTCCAGTTCTTCTTTCTGTCCCAGCAGCTTCTTCAGAACATCAGATTTCGGTCTTTCAAGACTGCCAAATGGATAACGAGACACTTTCACATCATCTGGAATATTGGTGTCATAATTGGCGATCTTGATATGATCAGTTCTGTTGCTGCTCTCATCAATTTCCGTAGGATACGTGCCATCGAAGTCCATATTGATTGTTGTCAACGAAACGTGTTCTCTGTCATTTTCCTTCATTTCCACCTTTCTTTCTTCGGCGACGATCACCGCGGGGGCAATCTTATCCACGACAGTCACGATTTCAACCATATCTTGTTTACTCTCTTCTTCCACTGGCTCATCATCTGTTCTGACAAAGGTTCCATTCATAACGTTCGCGGGAACGACTTCATTGACCATCTGTATTATGGTGGTGTTGATTTCTAGCAACTGTTCCTTAGCGATCTCCTTCACGCTATCTAGTTCGTTTTCGATAACTTTGACTTGGTTTTCAACAACTTCCTCAGAAGAAATCTTAAGCTCGTGCTCCGATGAACTGTCCATAAGCTCACCTGAGTTGATAGCATCCTCAAGGTTACCCCAAGCGGAAGCCCCCTTCAGGCGGTTTCGCTGCAAAGAAGTCAGCCCGTCCATTCCTACGATCACTTTCGGTTCCATCGAATCCATGTCCACTTGACCTTCGACCGACGCCTTTCGCTTCTTCGTGCCAGGAGCGGTAGTCGTTCCAATCACGACTGCTCCCGATCCAGCTACGGTTACAACGTCACCGGTGATTTCCAGACTTTGTGCACGTTCCAGGGTGTTGGTGTTGCTGCCAGGGTTGGAAATTTGCGTTTCCAGCTTTGAGAGGTCTCCGAGACTTGCGGTGCGTCGGTTACTGTCGTCGATCATCTCTTCGCTGCTGGTTGGGCTCGGCGAACTCTGATGCACAGTGATATCACTTGAGTTCAGCTCGATTTTGTTGCTGCCCGTCGGTGTTTCTTCAGTGTCTGAATCTGAAAAAACATGTTACTGTTAGAGAGAAGATTCGTTGAAAACGTTTCCAATCTTACCGTGTTCATTGTGTACCATACTTTCCGTCAAAGATGACTTCTTGCGTTCGCTTTTGGGAGTCGAGCTGTTACTGGGTCCCTGTTCATCAAATTTTTCAATGCCGGACAAACTCTCGATAGTGCAGTTCAAAACTTCCTCGGCAAAGTTGTCCGAAAAGTTCATACGATCACTGAGGTTAAACCTTTTCGCTTCCGCTTCGACATGCATCACTGCATCGGTCATGTCCATGCTAAGCGTTGTGTCCATGGTGACCGTACTGTCGTCCATGTCGGTTTCGTTGTACGGAGGTCTGGGAGCTTTGCCTTTGCGTTTGTTGTCCAAATCGGTGGCAGCTGACTTCCGGTTATCTCTAGCAGCGTTGGCGGCCTGCATCATGAAACCAGGAACTTCCTGCGGAATTCCATCGGCGTCCCGTCTGATTCCACTCGAGGTCAGGCTGTTCTGACGCTGGAATTCGGTTGGTATTGCGGTGGTGTTAGTAATGGCGGATTCAATCACAACCACATCGGGAACCGGTTTGAAATCCTTGGTGCGTTTCTTCACAACTGGGGGCGATGGAGATTTCTCTTTAATTTCGGTGAACTCCTTCCGCTCGATGTTGGTGTTGTTTTCGTTATCTGCCTGCACTTTGTTTGGGCTTTTGCCGAATAGTTTGTCGTTTACGGATGGTGGGAATACGCGGATACCGAATTTGTGTCCCTTTTTACCCTCAGCGGCGTTGGAGTCCTTGCGTTCCACATCGGCATGTTTGGTTTGGAACTTTTCTTCGATCATTTCTTTCATCTGTTGTTTGAAGGATTGCTTCTTGGGTTCCTTTTCGTTTTCCTTATGCACAGTAGGAAGCGCCTTGTTCGGTGTTGAGGGGCTTTGTTGCTCCATTTTGAGTGTTGAGTTGCCGTCCTTGCGGGAGTTTCGTTCAATCTGCAATACTCGAAATGTTGAATAATGCCATTAACGAGGATAAAGCCTATATCTAGCTTACCGTGTTCATATCTGACTGACTGCTGGACCGCACCAGTGGATGGGTGAGAGCTTGGTGTCCTGGCTTTGGGCTTTGCGTCTGAGGGAGCTTTTCACCGGAAACACACTCCAGTTGTACGTTGTAAGGCGATGCATAGCTCAATATAGTCACGGCATCTTCCTGAACGATGTGTCGGAAATCTATAGTGATGCTGGTGATTCTGTCACCTGTGGAAAGTAAAGCGAATTTATTACGGTCATCTAATAAACTTAAATTCGAGGATCGATTCTGAAGCTTATAATGTCGACCATGTAGAACATCCCATAATTTGGAGAAAAGTATTTTTTTACACAGTTGTAATAATATGAATAAAAGGATATAATCAGTAACAGTTCTCTTAAAATAAATAATAATGAAGTCTTGAGCATGGTGGCTTCTGCCAATAAGCGGAAAATCGTGAATTAACAGACTCGTTCTTCCTACTTTACATTGAATCTCAATCTCTTCTATCTATGTTTCACGTTCTTTTTTTTTTTAACCAGTTCATTTATTTGGTAGGCTCAGTCGTGTGTGACACTTTGCGGAGCCGCATGTTTCACGTTCTACCAAACCCTGCTTGACAAATTCCTAAAATAGATATGACACTTGTTAGTGGTGGTAAAGTTCCTGACAACTTTCTTAAGTAGGTGCCCATCCCTTTCTTTTCGCTTTAGCATGGACCAACGGTTCTCAACCTGGGGTACATGTACCCCTGGGGGTACCTTCGCTGGCCCTAGGGGGTACCTCGGCGAAAATGCATAATGGCGAACGTATTCCAATTCCAATCGGAGCTTATTGATAAAGTTTTGATAATATTGTATTTTTTATTTTACAACTATGTCTTGTACATAATATGCATCAGTAAATCAAAGCCAATTGAACCCTGCCCTCCTCAACCAGAAAAGCGTATGAAGAGCTGCAGAACAAAAGACAAAACGTCGAATGAACAAATTAAAAAAATAACTTCAATGCAACATACTTGATCTAAACAAAATGTTGAATAATATGTTAGAAACATGCTTTTGAACTAAAATCTAGAATCTAAAGGTTCGGAAGCTTTTGATTAAAAGGCATGAAGACAATTTTTCTCAGAAAAGCACGGTTGCTTCGTAGCACGAGTATAGAAGCATCCTTCTACGCTTCTCGGAAGCCTTCTTCCAAGCAGCTTGAATGCATCATTTCAAGATGTTCAGAAGCCTTCTGAAGCCTTCTGTTGTTAAATTTTATGTTGATCTGAATTTAATGGAAATTGTAAGAATGCGGAGAGAACAACGAATAATCCGATTGTGGAAATTTGTAAGGGTTAGCTCTTACTCTACAAGTATAAATGAATAAATAAAATCACAAATATGCAACTGAATTTGATCACATTTGAGTTACAGCGATCTAATCGGTCCGAATTGTACTCGGCTAAAAAGCTCGGAAGACTGCTTTCAAAAGGGTCGGAATCTTTTTTTCAAAAAGATCGGAAGCCTCCTTTCAAGAGGTTCGGAAGGTTCTTTTCAAAAAGCTCGGAAAGCTTCTTTCAAGAGGCTCGGAAGCCTCCATTCAAGAGGCGCGGAAGCCTCCTTTCAAGAGGCTCGGCGGAAGCCTCCTTTCAAGAGGCTCGGCGGAAGCCTGCTTTCAAGAGGCCTGGAAGCTTCGTTTTAAGATGCCCGGAAACCTACTTTCAAGATGCTCGGAAGCCTTGTTTTAAGAGGGCAGAAAGATTTTTTTCATATAGCTAGGAAGGCTCCTTTTAAAAGGCTCGAAAGCCTACTTTCAAGTTAATCGGAAGCCTCCTTTCAAGAGCGGAAGAATCCTTTTAAAAAGCTTGGAATTCTTATTTCAAGAAGGTTAGAAGCATAAAGCTATGTCCATTTAGAATCCGGAATAATAAAATCATCTGTATCTCGGTAACGGATTGACGTACAAATAAGGTTAATACATCAAAACAAAGGTAATTTTCTGTACTTTAAGGAAAAAATATGATACAAATCATTTCTTTTTGTTTCTAGTGAAAATTCGCACCTTCTTCTTTATTCCTCTCATCAAAAGTTGCACACCTCCGAAGTCAACTTCCTTGGCACATTTGTTCCATATTTTGGTCATCTGAGTCGCGTCCCGAGCTGTTTTTCCACTTTTCTTAAGCTTCCGCTTCATTACTACCCAAAATGTCTCGATGGGCCGGAGCTGTGGGCAGTTGCTTGGATTTATTTGTGGGCAGTTGTGTGGATATATTTTATCGATGAAATCTTCGTTATTATCGCGGTACCACTGGATGACTTCCCGGCTGTAGTGGCAACTCGCCAAATCTGGCCAAAACTTTACGGGACCTTTATGGGCTTTTTGGAAGGTAGACCGCGGTTTTTGAGACATTCCTCCTTGTACAGCTTCTAGTCCATCGTCTTATTCGTCACAAACACTTAGGTCTTTGCTCCACAGCTGCATATCCCTTGCCAAAACCATCTGTGTTTTTTTGCAAGTTTGTCCAAAAAGCAAACTTAAACTTCGCAGGAACTACTCCTCGTGCCGTCGCCACGTAGAATTTTTGGCTAGGAAGCTGTCTGAAATTAATTTTGACGTAGGTTCCATCATCGATGAGCAGGATTATCAACGTGGGTGTGCAGATTTTTTTCTCTCCTATCGGCTTCCATCTGGAATAATTTTTGACTCGCTGCACAAAACATCGTGAAATTTATACCACAGCAAGTGAGCGCCTAGGTAGCCAAACCGCTGTGAAAGAATTCTTGCAGCGGTCACTTTCCGTGCCGCTGCAATACAATAAATCATTCCGGATTCTAAATGGACATGACTTTACTTCCAAGAGGTTCAGAAATACCTTTTAAATATGCAAAGTAAGCATCCTTTTAAGTAGCTTTAAAGCCACCATTCAAGATGCTCGAAAGCCTCTTTACAAGGGACGCAGAAGGTTCTTACCAAAAGGTGCCGAAGCATACTTTCAAAAGATTCAGAAGCTTCTTTCAAGAGGATCGGAAGGCTCCTTTCAAGTGAATCGGAAGCATCCTTTCAAGAAGCTCGGAATTCTTCTTTTAAGAGGCTTGGAAGCATACTTTTAAAAGCTTCAGAAGCGCCCTTTCAACATGCAAAGGAAGCCTCCTTTTGAGTAGCTTAAAAGCCATCATTCAAGACGCTCGAAAGCATCTCTACAAGGGGTTCGGAAGCCTCTTATCAAGAGGTGTGAAAGCATACTTTCGAGAGGTATAGAAGATCCTTACAAGAGGCTTGGAAGGCTCATTTCAAGTGAATCGGAAGCCTCCTTTCAAGAAGCCCAGAATTCTTCTTCCAAGAGGCTTGGAAGAATACTTTCAAAAGATTCTGAAGCGTCCTTTCAATATGCAGCCTCCTTTTAAGTGACTCGAATCCGCCATTCAAGAGACTCAAAAGCTTCTCTACTAGATTCTCAGAAGCCTCTTTTCAAGAGCTGCGGAAGCCTACTTTCAAGAGATTCAGAAGCTCTTTTCAAGAGACTCGGAAGCTTCCTTCCTTGGAATTTTTCTTTCAAGAGGTTCGGAAGGCTACTGTCAAGAGGGGGTACCTCAATTAATGCAAAAGTTTTCTCAAGAAAAAGGTTGAGAACCGCATGGACGATACCAGGACGGATCTCGACTGTTGCAGAATGACTAAATTTCATCTAAGATATTGAAATTCATTCCAAATCAAAATTTAGTAGGTGATACTACTCTTATCGTTGGACAAGTAGTCCAAGTAGATCTCTTGTTCCGTAATGGGGACCTTTTTGTAACGAATAGTAGTGCTTTGAGAAGAAAGGGTACGTGCTCAGCAATTTATTATTTTATTATGGCTCCAGTACAGCACTAGAGACGCAAAGGGCCGACATGAAAGATCTCCATCCTGTGCGATGTCCAGTTATTGCTTTAACTTGTTGCCTTCTTTTATTTCTTTACTAGTCGACCCGGCAGACGTTGTCCTGCATAGTAGGCGAAAATAAGCGTTCTGAACTGCCCAAGCGAAAATCCTATACAAATCTTAATTTCAGTTTTTCACGATTTACTCAACCTAACTTGTAATTTTCGCATGAAGAAATACCATATAAACCCGTCGGAAACTATAACGAACATATTTGCTGAAGAAATGAAGAAAATCATCCAGATGTTTTCGAGTTAGGCGGATACGAACACAGACCATTTCATTTTTATTATATAGAAGATTGAGGCCGCCATGAGCCTCTGCTGCGATGTTCCGCTGGGTTCCAGTCTAATGCTTGTTTACAGATTTCGTTTCCGCTTCTATGTAAGGTGTGGCTGACCCAGCCCTTGCTTTCTTGATCCGTGCGCTTATGTCGATCTTGGTACAGCAATATCACGCCATTTGACTACCAAGATATTGGAAGCTTTCAACATTCTCCATGATTGTCCGTACTGTGCCTCGATGAGGCCGATGATTTTCTCATGAGCCCCCTTGCCCCCACATATTCTCGTGATTTTTTGAAAATGTGCTTCAAGTTCATCACTACTCAACAATTTATGTCAGTCATTATCTAAAGATTTCAGGTGAAATTTGGTAGTGATACATACTACCTTTGAAGGGCGTTGACGCAAGACATGTCGTCAACAATTGGCGTGACGCAAGACATGTCGTCAACAATTGATGAATTAGCGAGAAATCTTTATCCTAGCATTACGGCATTACATCCGGTTTTCAAGTTCTCCAATTTGGTGCTTCTGCTTCCGAACATCACATATTCGCAAATCATCCGTCCGATTGCAAGTTGATTCTTACCAAACTACCCATACTGCTAGCAACGTGTATTTGGTTGGTACATTCGATGTGGACGCGGATGCACTTTCCAATGCTGCGTCTCAACTGAAATCATCGCTCACTCCCGGTCCAGATGGGATTCTAGCATCGTTCTTTAAGAAGCATTTCGGGCTCAATTGATTTGAATTCCCCGCCTGGGAAGCAGTGTTACGATAGACGGGGATACCTTCGAGGTGGTCGAGGAATTCGTCTACCTCGGATCCTTGCTAACGGCTGACAACAACGTTAGTCGTGAAATACGAAGGCGCATCATCTGTGGAAGTCGGGCCTACTACGGGCTTTAGAAGAAACTGCGGTCGAAAAAGATTCGCCACCGCACCAAATGTGTCATGTACAAGACGCTTATAAGACCGGTTGTCCTCTACGGACATGAAACATGGACAATGCTCGAGGAGGACTTGCAAGCACTCGGAGTATTCGAGAGACGGGTGCTTAGGACTATCTTTGGCGGTGTGCAAGAAGACGGTGTGTGGCGGCGAAGAATGAACCATGAGCTCGCCCAACTCTACGGCGAACCCAGTATCCAGAAGGTAGCTAAAGCCGGAAGGGTACGATGGGCAGGACATGTTGCAAGAATGCCGGACAGCAACCCTGTAAAGATGGTGTTCGCTTCCGATCCGGCAGGTACGAGACGGCGTGGAGCGCAGCGAGCGAGATGGGCAGACCAGGTGCAAAACGACTTGGCGAGCGTGGGGCGTATCCGAGGATGGAGAGATGCGGCCTCGAACCGTGTATTGTGGCGTCAAATTGTTGATTCAGTGTTATCTGTTTAGATGTTAACTAAATAAATGAAATGAAATGATTTGAATTCTCCTTGAAATCCTTCTAGAAGCTCCCCTGGGAACTTCTAAATTCCTCCGGAAAGTTATCCACAAATTCCTCTGAAAATAGTTATGTAAATAACTATCAATAAATATATTATTTCAGCTTTTTAGCTAATGAATTACAAATATGTATTTTATTTGCTGTAAGCATCGGTTCGAAGCCACCAGCCAATAGCTCCCGCAACAATACATACGGAATTTATTCCCAAAATTCTACCAGAAGTTTCTTCAAAAATTTCTGACGGAAATCCTCCGATTTAGCTCCATAATTTCACTTGTAAATCTATAAGAAATTCCTTCGGAAATTCTTCTAGGAACTTCTCGAGGCATTCCTCTCGGAACTCTTCCTTTAATTCGTACGGGATTACTTCCAGGAAATTTTCCAGGAATACCTCCAAACATTCAATAGCGAAATCATCTAGCATTCCAATCTGGAATTCTTTTGACAATTACTTCAGAATATCCTTCAAGAAATCCTCTAGAAATATCTTCATGAATTTCTCCTGGAATTCGTCCAAGTATTTCCCCAGAAATTCTTACAGGTATTTTTTCGGGAGTTTGTTCAGGTACTTCTCCAGGAATTCCTTCAGGAATTTCTCCGGGAGATTTTCCGCGGAAGTGTACTAGAATTCCTTCCAGACTTCACTCGAAATTTACTCGGATATCTGCCAAAAGTTCTTCCAGAAATTTCTTCGGAACAATCCGCAGAGATTTTCTTCAGCAATTAATCTGGGAATACTTTCAGGATTTCATCTGGAAATTTCTGCTTTAATTCCTCCTGGTATTTTTCTGGGAATTCCTTCAGATATTTTTCGGAAATTCCTTTAGGAACTTCTCTAAGAATTATTTCAGGACTTCCATGTGGGAATTCCTCCGGAAGTGCTTGTGGGAGTTCTTCCAGGAGTTTTTCCAAGAAATTCTCCGGTTATACCTCCAGGAACTTTACAGGGAATTCCTGGACGATATTTAGCAGGAATTTCACGGGAAATAGGATTTTGGAAGTTCCTTCAGAAATATTTTTTCTCTTCCTCTAGGGTATTCCACTGGATGTTCCTCTGAAGTTCCACCAGTAGTTCCTTCGGGAATTCAATCAGGCTTTCTTCCAGGAATTCATTTAGCATTTCTGTAGGCTTTTTTACTACAAACTCCTCCAGAAGTTCCTCGGAGAATTTCTCTGGGAGTTCTTACGGGAATTCCTCCGGGAGGTTCTTTTAAGAACTCTTCCTGGAGTTCCTCCTGGAATTCTTACGGAAGTTCCTTTGGGAATTCATCCTAGAATTCTTACGAGAGTTCCTCCAGGATTTCCTACGGAAATTCTTCCTGTAGTTCTTCAATAAATTCCTCCAAAAGTTCCACTGGCAGTTCCTCTGATAATTTCTCCGGAAATTCCTATAGAAAATCCCCCTGGAGTTCCTCCGGAAATTACTCTGGGAGTTCCTCCGTGAGTTCCTTTTCAGAAAAACACCCGGAGAAACTGCAGGTGAAACTCCCGGAGGGATTCTCGTAGAAACTGCTGGTGGATCTCCCGGAGGAATTCCCGAAGGAACTGCCGGAGGAGCTCCCGTAAGATCTCCCGTAAGAACTCCCGGAGGAATTTCAGGAGGAACTCCCGGATGAATTGCTGGTGGAACTCTCGAAGGAATTTTCTGGAAGAATTTCTGAAGAAACTCCCGGCAGAATTTTTAAAGGAACCCCGGGGAAACTACCAGAAGCATTCTCGGAAACAAGAGAATTCATTCTCTAGATAAATCTCGTCTAGCTGAAACCTTTGTTGGGGTTTGTAGCTGGACCATCATCATCATCAGAGGACCTCCCGGAGAATTCCCTGAGGAGCTCGCAGAGAAATTCTCGGAGGAGCTTCTGGTGGAAAATCTTTATAAATTCCTGAAGAAGCCTAAATAAATTCCAATTCTGCACAAATTCCCGGAAGAATTTTCAAAGGAACTGCCGATAGAACTACCGGAATAATTCTCAAAGGAAATCCTAGAGAAATTCTTGGTGGAAATGCCGGTGGAACTACTGGAAGAATTCCCGGACGAATTTTCGGAGAAACTCCTGGAGGATCTCTCAGTGGAAATCTTGAAGTTTCCACCGGAATTCTTTCAGGATTTCATTGCGAATTAATCTAGGAACTCCTCGGGAAATTCCATTGTTGATTTCATTTTCGGTATAATTTCTGTATAAATTTCTGGTGGAATTCCTGGAGAAATTCTTTGAAATTTTCACAAGAAATTATTCGAAACAATTCACGGAAAATTTTATGGAATTTACACAAGAAATTCGAAGATTTTTCGTGAAATTCTTAGGAATGTTTTCTGCGGAATTTCCACGGAATATTCTTATTCTTAAAAATTATGGGAAACAGCACGAAATTATTTGAATTATTGCAGGGAATTCTGCAGAACTTATAAAGAAGTTCGTGAAGATTTTCTTGGAGTAAATAATGGTGGAATTTTCGGATCAATTCCCGGCAAAATTTATGGTGGAATTCTTGAAGACACTGCCGAAGAAGTTGCTGGAAGCATTCCTAAAGAATCCCTGATAGAATTTCGGATAGAATGCCAGGAGCAATTGTCGAAGGAATTCCTGGAGAAAGCTTGCATATTGATTTTTCTGCCTATTTTATAATAAATATTATTTCAGAGAGGATTTGTTTAGAAATTCAGATGTATGGTTCTAGTTTTCTTAAACTTATGGAAGAATGCAGGATTTTTATAATAATTGTTATAGCCGATTTAATATTCTTTCTGAATACTAAGTTCGTTAATATTTTTCTCACTTTATTTAAAAATATCTGATGAGCAATAAATCACGCATTTTAAATCCATTATTGTTTTAATCATTATTGTTTCGAATTGGTTTGGATTTGGTTTCATGTGTTAATATGCATGTGTTTTTATAACACTACTATAAAACTATAATTTAGAAAAAAGTTGCCCCCCCCCCTTCTCGAAATCCTGGCTACGCCCATGCACTCCAGTTGACTTTGTCCAATTTGGCAGCCGCTAAAGCATGTCAAATCCCAACGTTTTGTCTTTCTACGGCTCCGTTTGATTCCACGCTCAGCGGAATTGACTTTCGTATCTTTATGCCTCGGTTTTCCCATGTTTTGACAAAATTATCACTCTGAAATGGAGGGCCGTTGTCGCTCTGTATTGCCAGAGGATAACCTCATACTTCAAAAATCTTCAGTAAAGCAGAGTTAGTTGTGTCGCCTTCTCCTGTATACTCCAGAACAGCCTTTTTATGTTCTTTCTGCACTAGTTTGGACAAAATTTAGTGAAACACTCCAATACTGTGCGTTAGAAATACGTAGAAAAAAGTCGTTCTTAAAGGGTTGAATTATGATACACATGTCTATAAACAGGTATATGCATTCCGATTAATTTTTAGTCAATGTTTAGTTGCGCATCCCCATCTGGATAATCTTGAAGAAATCCAATTACATATCACGAAGTAATTTGTCGAAATGGTAGAATATAATAACCATAGAAAGTAAAAGTACGACCATAATCGATCGGCCACGAACTTTTTTTTATCTTCCTCATTTCGTTGTGATTGGTCCATGCATACCAATACGGTTGTAGATACCTGCAATCCCACTAGTCCATGCATTACATGCTACCTCTATAAGGCCACCAAGAGGCCTGCTCCAAACCACCATCGTCCAGTCAATTTCCAGATCCGAGCTGATTGCCGTTATTATTGCGCGTGTCAGGTTTCAACTTTTTTTCTCGCTCTCTCGCAGATTTTAAATTGGAGTCTATGCTCTGAACTGGATTGAAACTTCTAGGAGAAGCTCGAGAGGGGTGAATTTAAAATGGGCCGGTCACTGTCAACCGCAGAAGTCATTCCGGCATTCATTGGATGCTGGAGGCGCGTGAGCCACCACAATTAGCAAAGCGCCAAAAGATCGAGTTGTGTTCTGCAATTTATGTTGTTAAGTCATAAGTGATTTTTTTTGTAAAATCATTGTTAGTTCATATTTTTTTAGTTTCTTAGCTGGGTGTAAAACTAATTCTTTTTTTGTTACATTTAAAATTATAAAAAAAAGTTTATTTATCGAATTAATCTTTCATTAGATTGTTCATTAAAAATATTATATTTTTTGAAAGAAAAACCCCACATTACTCTACAAATACGAACCACTGAGATGGATGCACGTGTTCCAATCTAACAGTATCTTTTGTATCCCCGTCAACGTGCTGCTGGACGTTGTGCAGGTTCACCCCATAAACGAATGTGGTCGATTGTGGGCTATTATGTGGCTTGGCATTGAAAAGTTGGCAGTCAGCAGTAACAGCATAGGTATGCGGCTCTTTTCTATGAGGATTATGTGCAGAAGAGAAGTGCGCGGCGGCACGCTGATCGCAAATAGATACGACTTAGTCGGAGTGCGAATAGCTCGAAAGGTGGTAGGTACCAATAATGGGTCTTGACTCTTGTGGGCATGCTGCACGTGGATAAATCTGCATATGCTCGAGTGAAGAGAAAAAAAACTAGACCTGAGCTACTGGCATAGCCTACATTCCTGAGAATAATCGATCATGTGGTCGGCAGCGCGGAAAAAATGCAATGCATGACAGTACAGCTTAGGGACCGAGAGCATAAATGAGCTTCAAACTTTAATTATTGAACTGGATCATTGGGTGAACGATTCGAATTAATTTGAACCTGTTTCTCATGTAGTCACGTGAAGAATGCTGAAAAAGTGCTGCGTTAAACGCCGATCTATAGGCACGGCAGTGTTGTTCAAGGTTTGGAAATATCAAGCCATTTTTTATCGCTTTAAGGACAATCCTCACGGAACTCAAATTTAAAGGTACTCGCGTTTTCAAGGGCATAGCACTCAATATGGAAGCAACACACAACTGTCATTTTTATTAGTTCAGCTTTGTTGCGTCGCAGCATGTGTGAAATAATAAAAACGACAGTTGTGCGTTGCTTCCGTATTGAGTGGCGAGTACTGTAAAATTTGGGTTTCATGAGGATTGTTCTGAATGTTCAAAAATAGATAAATCGAGAGTTGAACTTATCACACACTCATGAGTCCTGAGCACCCCTAGCAGTATAAAGGGCAAACGCTGAAGATCTTCATCCTGGGTGACTGAACGATTTCACCGTGACCTTGGCACTGGTCACATTCCTATCGACCCACATTATTTCTTTGTTGAGGCTTCGTCACCACGAGCCTCTAGGTCTACCTTTGCTGCGATACGCTGCCGGATTTCAATACTTTCTTACAGATTTTGAGATATGTTTTTGATGGCATCACCGATGGAGCTCAGAATCCAAGATCCAATTGGGCGGCCACAGCACAGTGGCTTAAAAACGGTTTTTGAGCGCGTTTATAATAGTACCATTATTATTCAATTTCGCGTAATGGTGTCTTCTTCTCATAAAAATGTAGCAAAGTTCTTCTGAAAAACTTTGCCGTAGACACCAAGTTCATAATTCTGTTACTTTTGGAGATTTTTTACGTTTTATGCAGACGACACCTTAAAAATGTATTTTCATCATATTTTTTTCACTTGTATTTTTACATTTTTTGCATGTTCTAGAAAGTTTTAGATAATATTAAAATACACCGTTTGGTGGCTATTGTGACTTAAAAACAAAAAAAAATTATAACAGTTTCATTAGACTTTGTAGTCATATTTGATTTAATTGCTATTTGACAACGGGAAAATTGTGGCAGTCAATCTCATACGCATAACAAAGTACAAGTAATGAACTTTAAATTAATACCGGAACTGTAGAGTTGTAAGCGAATGTAAGGAATGTTTCATCAAAAACCATTTCCTATTATGCATGGTAGAAATCAATCATCCAATCTAGGGCTTCCATTCCCGGAAACGATTTCCCGGGAAATCAATTTTCCCGGGAAGCAAACTTTAGTTTCCCGAATTTCCCGGGAAATTATTATGTTAAAGTATTTGAAAATCCTTTTCTTATTTTGATGAGGAAGTATCAACTATATTTTTGACTAACATCTGTTTACTGTTCTCATGATTAAACTTCTATTTAATAGCATATTTCGCTTTCAAAGTAGATAACACCACCCCATATTAAAAAAAATAAAGTTTTTAATCTGTGGATGCGAGTATTTATTGTACATTTCAACCCTAATGCGTGTTGAAGGGAGATGGAGCCAAGCATAAGTTTCCATTGGCCATTTATTTATTTAGTAGGCCCAATCACTGGTGGGTGTTACGAAGTCGAAATCAAAATTTAGTGTTTATTGAAATTTCTCAATAGCAATAAAAAAAGTTATTTTTTTACCCTCCACTAACCCGTGCACAGCGACAAATTTTCTCCTGATCGCAGGGCAGTGACGGCTTTGGTAGGTTTATTATCAGAGGTTTTTTAAAGATCTTTAACACTTTTTGATTCAAATCTTGACTCGTGTTCCAAACAGACTCATGTTTCGAACACTCGTTTTTGTTTAGAGATGTCTTTTTTTTCTGGACATGGATGTCTGTCTGGACATGTCAGAGTACAAAAGTTAACATATTTTGGGTCTTTACTATAAGGTCATTAGAACAGTCTAATAACAAAAACTCGCCAAACTTATGAAATTTTATGCGTTTCTGGTGCTGTTCGGAATTTCAAATAAAGTTTGACAGAAAGAATTATTTAATATTGATAGTTAGGACCCTCGGGGCCATCCTTAGCCGTGTGGTAAGACGCGCGGCTACAAAGCAAGACCATGCTGAGGGTGGCTGGGTTCGATTCCCGGTGCCGGTCTAGGCAATTTTCGGATTGGAAATTCTCTCGACTTCCCTGGGCATAAAAGTATCATCGTGTTTGCCTCATGATATACGAATGCAAAAATGGTAACTTGGCTTAGAAACCTCGCAGTTAATAACTGTGGAAGTGCTTAATGAACACTAAGTTGCGAGGCGGCTCTGTCCCAGTGTGGGGATGTAATGCCAATAAGAAAGAAAAGTTAGGATTTGTAAGGTACGACCATAAAACGTTCGCCCGAAAGTATTTCATTTTTGAAAATATTTTCATTAAAACCTCAAAATTCAAATGATTTTGAGTTTCGCCTAATTGTTGTATTTCCCGGGATCCCGGGAAGTTAACATTTTATTTCCCGTTTCCCGGGAAGTTAATTCCCGGGAAAAATGGAACCCCTAATCCAATCACAAGGAGTTGATGAACCAAAATACCATGCGTCTCCATATGCTTGTATGCTGACCAGGGAATCAATTTTTCTGAAATGCGCTTGCGAAGCAAGCGACAAAACAGAACCAACGACAAAGCTTTGTTTTTGTCGGAGATAATAATGACAAAGATTCGAAAAATTTTGTCAGCAACAATAAAGAAGACAATCTTGTTGCTAACTTTTCATCTCGTTATTTTGCATTATTTCTAGAGCAAATTTCGGTTTTATGCTATCATAGTTTCTGCTTTTATAGAAATGTTCGAGGATCGAACAATGATTACAAAATTAGCATCGTATTTTCGGAAATATCAGAGCATGCAAGGCAAATGATTCTTGTCATATTGTGTTCAGGTTCTGATAAAGGTTTGTCGCTAGATGCGTTTAAACTCTGTTGACGACAAAGGGTATATTGTTAGGCGTTGCTCGAATATTGATTCCCTGATGCTGACACATTCTTCGGGCAGGTCCACCAATTTTCGACACTTTTTAAATGTTTTCCATATTTTACAACATCTAAATCATCAAATAAAACATTGGGTATAGCAATTATTTAGCGAAAAATAAGTTTTTGATTGCCAGTAATTTTTACTTATAATTGTATAGAGTGATGTCTTCCTAGACATATTTTCCCAATTTGACTATTATTTGGGTTCTGATGCAGCAATTTGCACTCTGTTTTCACCTGTTTGAAGATGAATGAGTATAGAATTTGTGGCCTACATAAAATTTTATTTGAAATTTAAAGACACCCGTAGTTCGACAGGATGAAGTTTGACACAAAAAAGCGTTGTAACGTCACGGAAAATCAACTGTTTTAATTTTTTTGAGAAGCGCATGTAAGCCTCGAATTCAAAATTTGGAATGCTCTTCGTACTCGAAAAAATCTTTGTTTTGGTCACAATAGAAAGAAAATCGGTGAAAAATAGCCTGAGTTTCACCTAGATGAAGTTTGCGTTGTAACGTCACGGAAAAATATTCCTCATAAAGCTTACAGAGTTTGTAAAATATCAATGTAAATTGAATATCAATGTAAATATTAAAATAAATAAAAAACATATTATTAAGGCGATATAACCAATTTCCGTCAGCATATGTAGGGCAAGTGATAAACTTCTTAAATTTTGTCTTGTAATGTTAGATAAGCGGGTACATAGTAAATCAATATTCAAGTGATGGCGATTGCTATTAGCGCACTGTACCAGCTATATTAATTTTAAATTATTCTTGATTTTTTATTTGTTCATGAGAACAGTTGAATACTTTACGGTCGAAAGAATTAGTTCACCTCTGTCGAGTTTAGTTAGAAACATAGAGAAAAAGTATCTATTAATGGGTGAATGAATTTCACCGTGTAGGTGTTTCACAAGGGTAGCGCAGTGTGGAATTGGTTGTCTTTTTCACTCTTATTCATATTATGTACAGCATTTATGAAAGAGACAATAGTTGCACACTGAGTTGTCTGTGATTCATCCAACAAGTTGCTGTGTGTTCGATCATTCTATCTACTTCCTTCGGTAATCTCGCTTGTTCTTATTTAAAGTAAGAAGCGTTGATTTTGAATCGAAAATGGGTCGCTCATCACTTTCATCAGCTGAACGAGCTAAACGATACCGGCAGAAAAAAAGGCTCAACAACAGGGTTCGTCGCAAAATTGTGAAGAGAAATTTGGTAGCCGTGCCAGAGTACAGCGATTTCGAGCCAATCTGAGTCCAGAGGCCAAAGTAAATCGAGCGGTGCGTCAGAACGAATATCGTAGGTCAAAACGCGAATACTCTCCGGCGGAAAATACAGATTCCGATTTGAATCGTGTTACCGGACGATAGCCTGCAACAATAAAACGTCGGATTCCATCCGTGCATTTCAAATTAATTAAATGTACAAATCTATTTTTGAACGTAGGTTGGCTCAAAAATTTATAAAGGCATCACTTTATTATTTCTACTTCACTTATATCATTAAAATTCCTTACCCCAAAATCCCAAACCATCAATAAAGGGGAACCACTGTAAAAGACACTGTTCGCATCTCATCATCGAAACCAAACTGGCGTTCTCGTGGTTCCGGATCAGTGGAGAAGAGAGTGAGAACAACGGGAGATACGGAACGGGGATCGAAATCACGAGTAGTGGCAGAGGTTAGTATCGATTGGGCAGTGAACAGAAACACAGGCTGCAACCCTCAGACAAAAAAACCGAATCGACGATTATAAAAATCACCGCGTGTTCGGTTGAACCCTGTTTCGCACAAGTGCAACACCGATGGACACCGTTCGACCCAGAAAAACCGGAATTACACCGAAGTGATCAGTGATCGGGACCGTGACCGCGTCCGTCGTTCGTCTGGCGGTGAATCACACGTGGATCGAAGCCAAGTTTGAAGGCCTACTGGTGGTGGCGAGCTCTTGAGCCGGTGGCCGGTGAGCCCCCACGTTATTACCGCGCCACACGTGGCGAGTGCGTGACAACCAAAGTTGTGGAGGTGAGGGCTCCTGTGAGGTCCGGTGGGTTCACCCCCGCTCATAGGTCCGCCCAATATCCGATGTGTTGTTACCTCGCGCACGGGCCAAGGGACGTCACCAGGTAATTGGAGTTGACAGAAGCATCTCCAGGGTCACGGTGAGATAGGTACGGAGGTCGAATCCACCCTGTAAACCTGAAGGTTCGACGGAAAGCATCACGCGGACGGCGTCATCAGCAGCCGAGTACGATAGGGTTAGTTCGTATCCCAGAAAACGCTATTCGCTGGAAAGCTCCATCGGAAACACCATTCGAGAAGACCCGGGTGCTAGACTGGTAGGACGAGCCGTAGAAACCCTTCGTCGCCACAGCACCATTCTCTTGCATAACGTCAAAGATGGCCCTAAGCACGCGTTGCCGTTATTAGAACCATAAATATATACAACTGACTTATCTTATCTTAAGTATGTTTTTGTATGGCTAACTTGCTCGAGTTAAGTATAAGTGTTGCTTTCCATGTTTAATAGAATGAGAAGTAAAAATTATTTTAAATTAGGGTTTATGTTCACAATGGAGAGCAGTAAGACCAGAGTTCGTGTAGTCTGTAGAATAATAGTAGTTAGAAGCTGTTATACTCGATCACAGAACTTATTACCCGATCTTTGCTGCCAAATCTCGTCAAAGTTCTATTCAACGGACTAGAAAAAGCATGTTTGATATGTAAGCCAAGACATATTCCGGTACCTCTACAGAACTCTGAAACATGATAATTCAAGATATGGTACTTTGACGTGAATGGAAGCAGCGGCTTTTTCCAGCTGCTAGCAAAGCCATCAATTGCTTCCTCAAAACGATGCTCGAGTTTCAAAGAGCTGTATCTTGCGTACACTTTTTTGAAATCATTCAGAACCTGCTGATTGAAATATTAATTAGAAAATTGTTAATGTTTAAGCAGAGTAACTTACCGTGACGTAATCCGAAAGATCGGGATTCTAGTGAACTCTATGCAATTTGTTGATGCCTCATCTGTACTTGGTTTACCCATAAATTTACTCAACATGGCGCTTCTCGAGCAGCTTTAAAATCGTATTAACAATACCGAACTAGATGTGTAGTGGCGGAGATAAGCAAAAGTTCATTTTCTTTCTTTATTAAAGTGTTTTTAAAAGTTCGAAAGTTGAATATTTTATCTTCGTCGTAACCGAAAACCCAAAAGAATATGCACATAGCTTGTAAAATCCTTTCTTTCTCTTGTGCATTTTCCCTGGCTCTCGAGATCTCATTCTATATGCCGAGCTCACTCTTGAGAATCGTAGCTTTTCCTTACCGCAATCTTTGGAGTCATTACCAGTCCGATGATCCTTTTGCGGGGAAATCTCAGAAATTGATAAAGCTCCGTCAATTCAATTGTTACAGCATCTGACGAAGATCTAACCTTATATACTGCTAAACAACTACACTATTTTAAACAAATCTTTAAGCTGTTGGTTTTTTTCATCAATTTCTTCCGTACACCAATCTTTACTTCGGATGCTCGAATACATTTGTGAATACAATAAAAAAAATACAAACTTTAATCTGAATGGCATTCAACAAAGAATCTGCAGCCTGCACGTGAATTCATGAATGGTTGTGAACGAAAGGTAGCATTCTTGAAGACAGGCGGCTTCAAGCCATACAAAAACATACTTAAGTCAGTTTGGTGAGCTTAATCAGTTGTAAAAAAAATATAATTGTAATAAAGGCAACAAATGCAAACTGGTTGAAAACAACTTGGACCACTTTTTGGACGGCTTTGAAGGTATTTTGGGGATATTATTGAAATTCTTTTGAAATTTCTTAATTAAAAACTTCAAATCAAGATTTCTCGAAATTCCGCCTAAGGATTTTTTTTAAAAATTGGTCCAGAGGTGCAGAATTACCACAGGAATCGAGCCCTGTACTTGGTTTTGATGGACATTTTTATTTTATAATAACGGTCTACCGGCGCACCGTGACTCGCGAACACTTGTTTTGCCTTTTCTTGCCTACCTACTACTCGCAGCGAAAAGCGAACCCCGAAAAATGTTCGTGGAGCTTCGCGAGTCATTCGGGTTAATTTACAAAATGTCATAAACCAACATCGGACCATAATTCTCATGGATGTTCGAGCAAGAACACATTTGTTCATTGTTACTGTGTTTATGTTAAGTGAAATTTATCCATTTTGTTCGAAGTAACCACAAATACTCGCGAACGTGATTTTTACTCGCGAAAAAAATTCTGCCCTGCTTTTTGTCTTTGCTCTGCCCGTACTCGCGAACAAAGCAAGCAATGCAGGCAGTAGGTTCGCGCGAGTATGGCATTTCTGGTAGGCCCAATTACACTCTTTTCTTACTCGTGAAGCGAGTATTTCCAGCACTGGTTTTGCCGAAAATTAATTTTTGTAGCCAGATGAATTTGCAGACGAATTTTGCAAGGAATTTCCAAGAGAATTCCCGAAGAAAAAAAACGGGAACAATTTTCCGGGAGAGTTCTTGGAGGAATTTCTGGAAGAATTCCTGGGGCGTGAGTATCAAGGGCTTCCACGTGAGTTTCTAAAAAAAAAATCCGAAAAAACCTCGAAGTAATGAATGGAGAGATCTTGGTGGAATCTCTGGAATAACTCCAGAGAGAATGCCCGGAGGAGTTTACATGGGAATTTCTGAATGATTTTCTAGTATAAGTTCTGGGAAAGGGGATGTGGAAATTTCTAAGACAATTCCTAAATGAATTGCTGAAGAAATTACCGCGAAAATAATGGAGGGTATATTTGGAAGGATTAACGGAGAAATATTTGGCTATAATTTAAGATGGATGTCGGGAGGAATTTCGTAAAAATTCGCGGAGAAATTCCTAGAGGAACTTCCGGAGGAATTTTAGTAGGAACTTTCAGAGACTATCGGGAAAAACTCCCGTAGGAATTCCCGGAGAAACTTCCGGAGGAACTCCTGGAGGAACATCCAGATAAATTCCGGAAAACTTGTAATACACGAAATTGATTTACGCTGACTCACGCCGCCGCCAATCACCACCACGCCACTAGCATTGGCTGAACATGATCTATCACGCCTCACGGTCGATAAAATTTCAATCGGCGCACAGGTCTAGATAGAATATCAAGTTAAATCATGTATGGAATTTTCGACCAAACTACCAACGTATCCCAGGGAGAACCCTTGGGAGAAACTACTGTTCCATGATAAACTTCTTCGGAATTCTCAGTAAGACGTTTCAGAGGAAATTTTCAACCAAAAATTTTACTCATTTTAGTAACGCTGCTAATTTGTTTCTCAAGAAAAAAAATTGTTACCGACAAGTGGATAGAATGGAACTAAACTTAACGTAAACTTAATTAAACAGTAGAATATCTTGCCGAAAATTCTATTTTATGAATCACCATTCCCATGATGAAATTAATTTACTCTTCGGGGAAATATTTTCTGGTCTATCAGGTGAACTAATGCATGGGGAAGGGCTCTAGAACTGAAACTAATTTCCTTGATAGATAAAATAATTCATAAACATAATAATTGTTCAATTAAGTTGATAGCTAATCTGCTTTCTAAGACAATCATACCCATAAAATTGACATACTCACACGAGTGCGTGTGCGAACCCGTCCAAGACAAAAGAATTCCTCTTGCTGATATTCTGCTTTATGAGGGCTTGGACGCGCCCCGCATCGCTCAGCTGTTTCAGATGTTCCTTCAATTGTTTAAAATGATAGTATAGTATATAGTGTTACGTAAGACTGGCAAACATTTATGACACGCTGCTTTTTCAAAGTTTTGCTACTAAATTCCTTATAAGCTCACGATGGTGTTTAAATCAGTTGTTGAATTATTACGTAACATATGAAGGACCCTCGCATGTGCCATGATCAAAGCATATTCAAATTTTTACTAAAATCGTAAAGAAAATTGAACAAAAAAATATTTTTTTTTGTGTGCGTACTATCGAGGTAAAATGTACGTACAATCGAGGGTACATAGATGCCTCGAAGAAAATGCCAAAATTGTTTCTGATTAATTGCTTCACGGCATAATTATTCAAAAAGAAAAAAGATCGGCATATAGAGATCGTCTCTCTTGGATTTATTCCTTAAAAGTTAAAAGCATCGAAATAGTGGTGGAAATTGGTGGTGGACGATGTTGATAGATTTTTGTTGTAGCGTAAACTTCGTCAATAATGCTTACTTGGACAAAGTTACTCATGCGCGCATTTAATTGTTGTATTTTATGCTCGATGAGTCTTTACTGCTTGTTACCGAATATTTGTCCCATCTATGCTGGATTTCCTTTTTATATGGGACAGATATGCGATTACAGGCAGTTAAGCTGATAAAAGTAGGTGAAAATTATTCAAGATTTTTTATACAAAATTTGAAATACCGAAAATACCGGTATTTTCCGTCTCTAATACCAGTATTTTCGGTACCCAAAATTGGCCGGTAATACCGGTATTACCGGTTTCGGTACTACCGGTTAGACCACCCTAGCCGGTACATATGAGACAAAACTCCCAACAAAGGCAAAGTAACGAAGGCAAACCCCTTTGCAAGGAGAATTTGGTGAAATCGCCATTTAACACATTTGGTGCAAGAGAGAGAGAGAGAGAGTGTTGAAGGAGAAAATGACAAAGCAGTCGTCGAGGATAGCGCTAACGGTTCGCTTATAGCCGATATGCATCAGCACAAAACGGCGTGGATGGGGTCGAGCGGCGTTCTTCCGAATCCTGGTGCAACGAATCCTTGGTGCAAGTAAACATTATTGAGTTTACTAATGGATCGTACAGCGGTGGTCTGTACGACGCGACAAGAAGAGAAGATCCGGTTAACACGAGGGTGCAGGGCGCAGTTATAGCGAAGATAAATGGAGTGAAATACTATAGCTGGTGAATCGCAAGACTACTATAGTCTGGCAAACGCTAGAAAAGGCCCGAGCCAAGTTGTGAACAATGACGACTCCCAAAGTACCTTCCAGCGAAACAAGGTGCAGTCGATAATCGACGTAACATTATGCAGTTCATGTCTGGTCGGTGACCTGCAGTACAGGTTGGACAATGGTTACATCCACAGTGACCATTTGGTTATCCGCTAGGGACTTGGGTTAGGCAGCGAGGTAAAAAGAGAAAACAAGGGACAGTTTAGGAGCTACTGACCTAGGCAAAGTCACTCTTCGGTAGTAGAGCACCTAGTTCCGTACATGGCGTTAAAGACGGCAGAGATGCATGGACGAGAAGATAATCGTGGATATATTGAAGATAAGGTACCCCGGGGCAAGTGAAAGCACTCCAGCATTCCCAGCTTGTACAGATAATTCTTATAACCATAAACATGATTATTATATTCAATTTCTATGACTTAATAAATTTGAACACGATTTCCTTTACCCGTTTGCGCCACTGTACATTATATGAATTTTTCCCCACAAATTTTCCTCGCTCGTTTTGTAGGTATAAAGTTATTTTTGATTGACGATTTTATATTTCTTTTGAGGCGCTTGCGGACAATTGTTTGGAACGAAAAACTTTTATATCATACCAGGGATGCTCTTTACAGCACTTGGGATGCCCTGAAATGATAAAGAAGTGTCATATCTACACCTATATCAAAGCGCGCAGAAGGTATTCATATTTTAGTACATTGCCTATACCTTGTTGTCTCGTTCAATTCGTAAGATGAGTCTGGTAAGTATTAATATTGAAGCTGATGCACTTTCATTTTCACCCTTGACGAGCAGCGGCGTGCTTCCAATTGTAAATTCAATGTTTATTCAAATTTTACGACTGCCTACAACTACATGTGTCTGGATTTTATTGAGAATAAACGACCGTAATGTAGTCACGCAGGTGGTATGCAGCACGCGGGCAACACCCAGATTATGGGCTCCGCGACAAAAGGGGCCGTGTTTGAACTGTTGCCGCCGGCTGGCCGTATTTATAGTACGAGTACCAGATACGGCCATCACCCATAGCGTAGGATTAATATTAGCTTTGTGATAGGTTCCGAAAGAACTTGTTGAATCTGGTGTTTGGCAACTTCAACAAATTTGCTGATATATTGCGTAATCTAACCCATTGGTAAACTCGGCAAATTGTTGGCATAAAAAGCATTTTTCTAACTCAGAAAAATCGTGATTTGAGCCCAGCAACAAATTGACTTTTAATTGGTAGCCCCATATGATCGATATTAAAGCATCGCGAAACGCCGCGGAATCGATCCAAATTAGGCACTTACCTGGGTTTACGGATCCAGCCGCAGGGCCCTGAGGCATAACTTTCCTCACGAAAATGCCCTCCTTGAGGCCGCCGTACACTTCCACCCCCAGTCCGGTGAAGTCGGAGCCACGAAGCGAAACCAGGCGAGGAGTGGCCGCCTGCGTTTGGGGGAGAATAAATAAAATTAAAAACAAAAGAGTTAGTGGGTGATGGTGAGAGCGATTAACGCAGTTATTGTGGGTGTTGAGCTAGTTTTCACTGGTTAAAATGTTTTACTAATCAGGTCTTGTGTGGATTATTGTGTCTTCAACATAGATACAATTTATCGTCTTTATTCGTTCGGTGATTGATATTAGGAACAAAAGCAGTAATGTCAGATCAATCAAATTTTAAGTTATTTTCTGTAACTTCGGACCGGTAGCTAACTCAAACTAACAGCACACAGTAAGAACACCCAAAAACTCACATTAATGCAACTGTCGTCCACGGTTTTCCGCTTGTCCAGGCTGTTCTGCTTGGCCGCCGTCGTCGCCGACGCTGTCCAGCTGGGATCCAGCGGGGAGCTGGTCTTGCTGGCGATGTTGTTGGCCCCATCGCCAGTTTTGAAGGCTGGATTATCGAACGCGTACTCGTCCTTCTTGCACTCGGGGTCTTCTGGGACCAGTTGTGAATCGGCTGCGGGAAGGAAGAAGAAGCAGAAAGACAAAACATGTACTTGTTAATGAAATCAATTAATAATAATTTGCTTAAACCGCACGGAGCTATCGTGATGGTGGCAATGGCATTCAGCGAAGGGGATTAAATTAATATAATCCGCTGTGTGATCCTCTAGCTCACCACTCAGCAGCGGTCAAGTAGCTGCGTCAGGGTGAGGCTCGAACAAGTACTTTTATTTTACGAGTCGGGAAACGACTGTTCGAATTTTAAACTGCCAAATAATCACTATGTATACTATTAGCAGTTGTAGAAGTGCGGGTAGTAATCATGCTAGAGGGCTTGAATAATTAATGTGGAAAGGTCGGTACAACCATCTTATTACAGACAATTATCGAATCGATCGATTAATGACGCTGCATAGTTTTATATTAACTTATTGCTTAAGAGTTGCTTCGTATACTAGTTATTGGTCAGTAAAATAGTTGAGCTTTTAAATGTGGCATTGATTTAAACTATGAAGGTCACTAAAGCTTATGTATGCACATTAAGTAAATTTCTTCCGAGCGTTTTTTGAGATGCGTCAGCAGCAGGGAATGTAAAACAACAGCATTATTTGTGACAACACCTTTAGTGGATAATTGTCTTTTCTTGTAAATGTTGGGACAAACTCAACTAGCAATAAGCGTGTGTCCCAAACTGCATCAGAATAGGTCAATCACCTGACTATAGATGAGGACAAATACGTATCGCTATTCTCTTTTGTTGCTCATGTTTTGCATTTTTCAGCGACATTACACTCTTTGATCGGCAGTACACTTTTCTTTTCGATGATAACAAAATTTTTGTAAAAATGAATGTCTTTTTCTACTGAGATACTCACGCTTAGAATCATAGGGTCGTAAGTGTATTGATCGATTCTGTCTTCATCGTTCTTATATTGCCATAATGATTCAATTGTTTAAAAGCTACAACCGTGTTTGTTGTTTCTGATGCAAGATGTCAACATGCTTTATCACATCAAACCATTAAATTGAACTGGTAGTTCGAGACCTGAACTACATGCGCTGTAGTAAATACTCCGGAAAACTGCTGAAAATTCACTAAAAAATGTCAAAGGATCGTTTTGCCTCGGAGATGCATATTACCCCAGTTTTCCCCACTCCTCTTTAAAACATATAAATAAAAAATGTCGCTATCATGCAAAAATGTGTTGGTGGGAATGTAATTTTACATTATTCGTGAATAGTATAAAAATATCAAAACTAGAGGTGTGCGCTGGTCCAAAAATTGGCGGCGGCGGCGTTTGTCAGAATTTTGGTCGGCGGCGGCGTACTCGAAGATTTTTATTTTTTTTCGGGATATTTTTAAGACATCAACGAGAGCATCTTTTCCAGAAAATTCTTTAAGTTTTTCCAAAATATTCATGGTTGGAAATTATTTTCAAATTTTCCACAGAAAGTTTGAAGCTCTTTATAATTGTTCCCAAGGAAAATTGTTCTAAATTTCAGAGGAAAGTTATTCGGAAATTACATGAGAAACTTTTCAGAATTTTTCGGGAAATTGTTCTAAATTTTGTACAGGAAATTGTTTGGAAAATTTTCGGATAGTACGTGTTGAATTTTTGTTGAGTGTTTTGTGAAATTGAAATTGAACATTTTTCGGAATATCCGCGAGAGATTCTGAATAGTTTTAACGGGAAACTTGCTGAAATTTTCACCAGACACTTTCTGCGGGAGGTTTTACAAAATGAGGAAATTTGTTTCGATTCCGATACTTCGGAATTTTCTGGAATTTTTGCATCGTCATTCTACTACCTGGAAAAATCCTGGAATTATTCGAGAATTTCTGACACAATCAAATAACTGCATCATCATTCTACTACCTGGAAAAATCCTGGAATTATTCGAGAATGAATGACACAATCAAATAAATTTCAAACATGAAAAAAACAAACGATTTTAAAATTAAACACGTATGGATCTGCAGATATCTGAGTACCGATCTATGGACAAAAAAACGTTTGACTAGCTTCAATGGATTTCTTGGATAATTCCCGAAGAAATTCCTAAAGAAAGCTAAGAAGTTATTCAAGAAATCAATAAGGAATCTACGAGACTAACCGGCCTAGGGCCGAAAATCTCGTAAATAAAGATAATTCAATTCAATTCAATTAGGAATTGCTTTGTAAACTCTTTTGAAAGCTCCCTCGGAACTTCTTCAGCAATGTATTAAAAAATACAAAATAATTGAGGATTTCAAAGCAGTTCTTGGAAGACTTTTGGAGAAATTTCTGGATCAATTTTCAATGAAACTTTTGGATGATTTTCCAAAGGAACCACTCAAGGCGTATCCATAGGAATTGTTAGCGTATTTTTCTAAATTATTCCTGGGGGAATTTCCAAGATGAGTCCCCGAAAGAATTCCTGGAGGTATTGCTTAAGGCAGAGCTTCCCAAACTTTCGGGTATGCGACCCACCTAGCAAAATTCTATATGTCTCGCGACCCACCTATGAAAAAATGCATTTTACCAAGTAGTATTAAGCATTAATTGAATCAGAATGTCATCTGTTTCGGCAAGTTTTACAAAAATATTCACGTTACCTTCATGTTCAAATGCAAAAAATGACAAACATGATATTGTTTGTCAAAATGTTTTTATTACTTCATTAAGAGGACAGCTTTAGCATTAGCATTAGCATTAGCATTGAGCAATTCGCACAAATTCGTAGGTGGTACAAGCCAAGACTATTGTATGAGAGTAGCATCACTTTCATCCGTTACCACAGATATTGATTTGGGACTAATCACTATCTCTTAGATGGAAGCAATGTACCCTCTGATAGTCGAGATCTGTCCTGGCCACGTCCTTGCGAATGCTGAGGAAGGGGAAGGATGGTTAGTTGGACACCTACTAATGAAAGATGCAGAGAACTCTACGACCTCTCATAGGTGCCACGGGAGGTTTTGGGATTGTGTGGAAGGTTATGACAGTAGGAATCGTTTTGGTAGAACGTGAAACACAGAAAGAACTACGATAGAAATTCAAAGTAGGAAAGGGACGAGCCTGGAAATGAACCCACGACCTCCTGCTTATAAGGCAGAAGGGGTAGCCACTAGACCACCGAGCTCTACTTCATTAAGAGGACAGCTTTTAGGCATAAATGGTTTCTAAAATAGCGTGGTGATGAATATATTTTGAATAAAATGCGGTTTGAACTTGAAATTATGTTCTTTAACAAAATGATCAAAATGTTCGGCATTCGAGCTGCAATTAATATTTGTTCTACGCGACCCACCAACAATCCACTCGCGACCCCCCTGGGGGTCGGGACCCACAGTTTGAGAAACCATGGCTTAACGAAATTCAGAAGGAATTTTCGAATGGATTCTTTAAGAAATTCCCGCAGGAGAACATGAGGGGATTTAAAAAAAATTATAAAAAGGAAACTGTGAAGGATTTTTGCTAAAGGAATTTTCGATGGAATTCCGAATGGATTTCCCAAAGGAATTCCTATAGGAATTTTCAAAGGAATTTCTAAAGATATTTTCGAACGAATTCCTAAAATAATTTTCAATGAATTCCTCAGAAGAATTCCAAGATGAATTTATTAGTAAATCCCCGAAATAATTTTGAAATCAATTACTATGGAAATTTTAAACGAATTTCCGAAAGTTCAAAGGAATATGTGAAGAGATGCTAAAAGCAACTCCCTAGAAATGTCCGAAGGAATTTCCGAAGAAGTTACTGGAGGAATTTCCAAAACAAATACCGGAAATAATCTCTTCTAAGAATTACAGAAATAATTTCCAAAGAAATTCCTGAAGGAATTAATTAAACTATCCAAAGAAATTCGTAAAGAAATTTCCGAAGGAATCTACAAGGAATTTTTGTAGGAATATCCGGAACAATTCCTTAAGGTGTTTGCTAAAGTTTTCGTAAATAAAGCCTGTCTACGATAAATCTCGGACACGTGGATAATGTCCATGTTATTTATCGTCATCTAATCGGATTGAATGAGAGCTCAAACATGCTGAAACCATCACATGAAGTGTAGAGATTCATCTGTTTTGAAAATGGATCGTATCAGTGGTTTGTGTTTTTTTTTAATTCGCATTGCAAGATGGGTGTCCAAGATTTAACGTGGACAGGCTTTAAATTTTCGAATGACTCCCTTAAAAATCCCCAGGAATTAAAAATAAGCATTTTTCGAATGTATCTTCAGTAGAAGCAAAAGTACTGAAACGCAATTGGCGCTGCAACCATCATTTTTTTGTCAGTTAAATTATTTGATTCAAATAGTTAAGCTTTACCTTGGCGTATGTTGTCAATCATGTTGTAGTGTATGATTGATTGCATCTACAACATCGGTTTGACACTTACAGTACCTGTTTTTGGATGCTATGTTTGAGCACACTAGATGTTGGTCACACGAACTGGAATGACATTAGCAGTTTTATACTTTTGCATCAACTATATGTTTCCCAACGATTTTCTAAAGGAATTCCTTAAAACATTTCCGAGGAAAGTTCTAAAGCAACTAATAAAAAAAATTACAAAGGAATCGCCAAATGATTTTCTAAAGGAATATTCTCACTAAGTTCTGAAGGAATTCCCAAAGAAAGTATCAAACAAACTTCTGGAAATTACCGAATTAAAATCGATCGAATTTTCGAAGAAATTTTAAAAGAATATCTTAAGAAATCTTCAAAGTGTTTTACGAAGGAAACCCTAAAGGAATTTTTAAATGAAATTCTGGAGGAAGTTCCGAAAGAACTCCTGAAGGAGATCATGAAGCAATTGTTAGAATCCCCTATTTGAAGGAATTTCCGATTTCATTTCCTGGAGGAATTTTCGAAGGAAAACCTGAAGAAATTTTTGATTGAATGATTGAAGCAATTTCTGGATGAACTTGGGAAATAATTCTTGGAGGCTTTTCCTAAAGATTTGTTTTAAGTAATTTACGAGTCAGGGCTATAAAGCAAGACCATGCAGAAGAATTGCTGGGTTCGATTCCTTATCATGTCTTGAAAATTTTCTTGACTTCGCTGGGCATATAAATGTATCATCGTGTTAGCCTCAAGATATACGAATGCAAAAATGGTAACTCGGCTTAGAAACCTCGCAGTTAACAACTGTAGAAGTGCCTAATGAACACTCTTACTCCTATGGGAGATGTAATGCTGCCAATAAGAAGAAATAGAAGGTAAGGTAAGTAAGTTAAAAAACCAGGATAAACCTGATCAACCCCTCTTACGGCCCCACAGAACCAACAACTAAGCGCTCCGTCTGTGGATCGGGCAGTTAAGCTGCCAAGGTCGGTGCTTTGCAACGTCCATCCTTTTGGCCGATACCAATGGCTATGTCAGGAAGCAGACAGTATTGGGACAACTAGTGAACGTATCAATCTCTGAGCAGTTGCGGAAAATTAAGAGAATTATCACTTCGTGGATCAACATTCCCAATTTGAAGGACCAGCGGATAGGACTTCTTGGGGACTACGTCGACACTCTTCATCTGCACCGTTTTATATGAATTACCATCTGCCATCATGGACCGACTGGCTTCCTCAAGCTATACCTGATGGGTTCAGGTCCACTAGGACGCAACCGGACCTACCTGGTCTCCTCAGGGTTGTTAGTCTTCCTGTGGTCGAACATCCCGGGCCCCACAACCCGAGTAATAAGTCAGGTTTTCTGTTTTCAACTGCAGTAATTTCTATAAGGTACGCTGGTGGCATTTCATTTCATTCTCGCACGAATACATTTTTCCTTCAATATGTGGGTTCGACTATATCGACCGATTTCTTTCTTTTAAAATAATCAAGAGTCCTAAATCTCTTTTCCAAATGCACGCTATAACTCCGGCAGCTTTTTCAGCGTTCTTAAATTTTTAATTATACTCTAAAGTCAAACTAGCGTTCTGATCTTCAACAAGTTTAAAGTTTACTGGTTGTTGGTCAAGAATTCGGTCGTTGAAAGTAGATTCATGGCTGAAAAAATCAAATCGAAGTTACTGGCCTTGGCCTATACATTGGATATTATCTATCCTTTGCCGGATCCCATGCATCGGTTTATGTACATTGCTCTGCTACAGTCGTTTCGCATTTTAAACTATCTAGAACTAATTTTTAATTTCAATTTAAAGTGTTAGTGTTAGTTCCTCAATATCCTTTTATTAGTGAGTAGCGTGAAATCCCGCCTTCCTTAACAGGCTATACATTTGAAAGGTCCCTAGAGAACTTACGGAGCAAATATTAGTGAACGTAACGAGCCAACAATCAAACAAGGATCTTCACAAAACAGAAAAGAGGTAGAACATTTGAAGCTTTTGTTTTATCTTAGGTTCATTGTGAAATTATTAAGAGGGTTAGTAGTGATGCGGTCGATCGGATTCGTTGGGACCCATTTTTCGCGATGGGGAATAGAATCGTAGCCCATACGTAAACCTTGGCTGTTCACGGACCGGGTTCAACTCACGATTCCGCTCAGCTCTGAACTGACGGTAGGATACTGCTTGGACACGGTAGGCACTTCTTGCGATGGTCGGAGCTTCATCAGCCTCGGACAACACTAGGCAGGGGCTCCACGGGAACAAATCCGGCGCAAAAACGACTGAGTTAGCCGCACTATGCGATGCTCCACAGAGAACTCATTCAGTGCCGAACAACCAGAGCCTGCAACAAAAGCTAAAAATCCCGGCTGCCCACACTACTCGAGACCGAATGAAGAGAACTTTTCCGGGGCAAATGGTCAAGAACATTCAACTCGTCTGGGCTACCCGCCCTACTGGAGAACAAATGGAGAGCTTCTCCGGAGGAAAACGGCCAGAAATTGGAACAAATTTTCCTACGAAATTAGCTACAAAGATTCTGACTTCTGTCACTGTTCCTGCTTAATTCCCGATTTGTCTCTTTTTTCAATCCTCCTCTTCTCAGTCCTTTATCTTTTACTCTCTTTTTGTCATCCGGATTAAGTTGTGTCGCCGTTTTAGTGTAAGTTTAGAAAAAAACTGTTTCGAATTATTACAAGCTGTGAAAAAAGTTTATCAAACTTGTATACAAATGCGAACAAACAGAATCGTATAGGCAGCCCCTAACGAGAAGTGATGATAAAACGCTCATTTTGTGTTGGGGACCGTTTTTTTTCGCACAGCTTTGTTAAACAAGTTGAAATGCATTATCATAACCAGTGCCAGTGTTGTAGGATCTCCAAATTGTCCTGGAGTTTTAATCAAATGGTTAACCAAACGAACCACGACTTCCATGATGTCCCAAGCCGTGGTATGAAGCCAATCATGCCCTCCGAATATTTGTCTTTCATTTGCAACTCAAATCCAAGTATATGATATGCTGTAGGATTTCCAAATTGTCTTGGAGATTGAATCAAATGGTCTACCGAATCAACCACGACGGCTTTTCCCAGCTGCGATATCAACCTGGGGGGGTATAGCCTCCCGAATCAGTTCTTTATCATGACAGCTTACACAAAAAATCTCTCACGGTATGCTACATATCGTTAATTTACACAGAGATCACAAGTGAGAGATTGTTCCAATCATTTTTGGATTCAATGCCTACCAATTTATGTTGATTTGCTGACGATTATTGTTAGCATCGGTAACATGTTTGTTCTATATTGGAGTACCCATGCTCCATTTGTTTTAATGAGATTGTACCCCGTTTGGCATAAAGTCGTATGGTATAATGCCGTTTGGTATGATGTCGTTTGGCATACAGTCGTTTGGCATAACGGCTGTTAGGCATAATGGTCGTTTGGCATAATGGTCATTTGGTATAATTTGCTTTTAAAGCTTTGTGAATGATGAATAATATTTAGTTATTCAGCTTCGCTGATTTTACTATGAAACATTACATGTATGATTGTACGTACAAGAACGTAAAAAGAACATATGCTTCATACCTACCTTACCATCAGTCGGGCAAATGTACTCTTCGAAAAAAAGGGATAATATCTTCACTTTTCTTATACTAAGCAAATGCCTGAATTTAAAAAAGAAATCACATCCTTTCTTGCCTTCTACCGGGCAAATGCATTCCTCAAGAAGAGATCATATCTCCCTTGTCTTAAACAAAGCAAATGCCTGAATTGAAAGGAATCATAATCTCTCTTGCCATCTGCCAGGAAAATGCATTTTGACGTAGAATTACGTCTTTCGGTAAGATAGGGGGGTCATTCCAAAGTTTCAAATTTGGGACCGTCACGAAAAGAGGTCAGGAAGTTAGAGTCAATAACTCAGCCGTTTTTCAACGGATTCCGGAGATTTTGGTATGAATCGTTTTGTTAACTCTCTAAGATTTCATACAACTATTGTAAACATTTTTTTCAATGAATTTAACTATTGAAAATCCGATTTCGACAGGTAGTTTTGAAATTTTCCTTTTCCTGTAAATTTCCTGTATTTTGGCTATTTCCATCCGCAATGAACATGCAAAAAATAATTGAATTTTGCATCCACTAGGGTAACCGTACCCTTAGTGGAGGTAGCACCAATAGTGGAGGTAGTGGGGTTTTAACGAGATTTATCATATTTATAGACTTTACGATGGTTCCAGTTAATGCGTCGTGCTTTAAATATCCTGTTAAATGCAATTTACATTAATATTTCACTTGAAAAAGTATTGAAAACAATGATTTTCCTCAACAAAATTGACTCCTTTGCACCTATAGTGGTGCAACTGTACCAATAGTGGCAAGTCTTATAAGAAACCAATGGATAGCACCACTATAGGAACCAAAATTATTCAGAAAAATATATTAAGCTAAGACCAAAATTATTTTTTACCGCCACTAAAGGAACAGTGTACCCATAGTGGTGCAAGCAATATTTGGTAATTGTTGATGTTAAATGACATCTATCTCATTTTTGTTAGCAAATTTATTAGTTTATCTATTGACTAAGATAATAAAACAGTGAATTTCCCATAATTATCAATTTTTAAAAAATATTTTCTTTTGTGGATCTACTAATACTTCCACTATTGGTACCGTTACCCTATCGAACTATACGTAATTCTACGTTCATTTTGCGGTCGTGTCTCTCATACAACCTTATACTTTTTTTTTGAAAGAAGGGATCACTTAATCCCTTGCCTTAAACCGGGGAAATGCCTGTATTGAAAGAATGAGTCAAATCCTCAATAGCCTTCTGCCTTGCAAATGCATCTCTCAAAGAAGGCAACAAGGTTGAAGTTGCTTCTTGATAGCTGTGGTAAAAAAAACGTATTATGGATGAAGTGTGGTCTTAGAATCAACGAGTGGTTGAGTAAGAGTTAATGAGTTAGTGAGAGTGAGTGAAAGTGAGTGAATGAGTAATAGAGAATGAATAAGTGAGTAAAAGTGAGTGAGTGAGTGATTAAGAGTGAATGAGTAAGTGAGCAAGTGAGTAAAATTGAGTGAGTAAGAGTGAGTAAATGAGCAAGAAAGAGCGAGTGGGCGGGTAAAAGTGAGTGAGTGGTATGAATGAGCGAATGAGCAAGAGTGAGTGGGAGCGAGTGAGTGACAAAGAGGAATGGAGGGAGTAAGAGTGAGTGAGTTACTAAGAGTGAGAAAGTGAGTAACAGAGAGTGCATGAGTAAAAGTGAGCGAGTAAGTGAGTATGTAAGAGTGAGTGAGTAACTAAGCGTGTAAGCCACTGTGAGCTAGCGAGTAAGAGTGAGTGAGTAAGAGTGAGTAAGTAAGAGTGAGTGAGAAAGAGAGAGAGAGTTGGTGGTTGAGAGTAAATGAATGAGTAAAAATGGATAAGTGAATGAGTAATAATTAGTGATGCAGAGAAGTGAGTGAGTAAGGGTGTGTGTGACAGAGAGAGGGAGATCTTGTTTGTCTTCGGGAAGTTGCGTTGACTCAAAGAAGGCATCATCTCCTCTGGCTGCCTTATACCGGGAAAATTCGTTCTATTGAATGAAGGCTCTCACACTCCTTTTCATAGAATAGTACTTTTCCAGGTTATGATGGGGTAGAATGTCAGTTTATGTCAGTTAATTAGACGAAAAATCAAAGCTGTTGGGTAAACAGAACCTTTAATTTTTTTTTTGTCTCTTTATTAAGGAGACTTTCAGCCCGAGGCTGGCTCGTCTCCGGAGAACCTTTAATGTATTTCCTTAAATAACTCTATTTTTGACGTAGAACTACGTCAAACTTTTCTATATTGGGGTACACTTTACGATTGCAAAAAAATCGAAACGTCACAAAAATATGATAGATTCCATAACAGAAATTGGTATGATTTAGCCTTGCATAAGAGGTAAAATACCAAAAAATAATACCAAAAACTTATATGCAGAATACTTGAGGCATACCATGCTTAGGTATTTCAATACCAAATGAATAATAATTGGTTATGCATTTGGTATTGAAAATCAATTTCATAACTAAGTTTGTTATGGCTTAAGTATTGTGCATATCAATTTTTGGTATTATTCCTTTGGTATTTTACCTTTTATGCAGGGCTAGTTCATAACAGTTTATAGTATCAATAACAGAATTAAGTATTATTGAGCCAATTTCTCCTGCTCGGGTTTGATCGTTAATATCTCAGCCGTTTCTCAATGGATTTTCAATTTTCTTGGACCATTCAATCAAGGAAGAGTCAACGCCCGATGTACAATGTACATGTACAGGTACACTAAAGCCGTTTTACGCGTTTTTTACACGGATAGCTTTTTATGCGATTTTTTACTTGAATTTCGGGATTTACGCGGTTTATTCAGACATGCAGTGTTGTCTTACAGTCACTGCAAAACATTCTGTTCTTTGATTTTACTCCATCTAAATGATTTTATAGTCTTAACTAAGTAAGTGCAACTAATAGAGGGATATTTAAATTTTCTAAATGTCATGGCAAACTGTCAAAACAATGCACGCCAGAGCCACAGAAGCGCGTGCGCGGAAAATACACTCCAGTGAAAACACTCCAGAATTTTTTGCAGTGAGTGTAGGAAAACACTGCAGACATGTTTTAGGATTTACGCGGTTTTTACGTTGTTTTAATTTACGCGGCCCATATCATCCGCGTGAAAATCGACTCCAGTGTGTTACTATGTTTATGTGATCATTTACTATTGAAAACATGCTAACAGTTCAGCAATCGGTTTCGGTGAATCAGTTAATCTCTTAACCTTAACCTCTCAACCTTGAAAAACGCTTCTTTAGTCTCATCGAACAGAAAAGTCGAAAACCTTTACATTACATACAGCTGCGTAGTTCAACATCACCTTTGCGTACAACCCGATTGGTACCTTTGAGTTTTTTTTATGCATTTTGCGATTCATCGATATCTGTTGGTGTTAAACATAATAATGGAATACTATAGATTCGAAATGTTTTCGGGGTAATGGATTCCGGGGAAGTGTCCCGTTCATGGTAGTGAATTTCGGGGTACTGTCCCACTCGGGGTTGTGGCCTTCGGGGTAATGCCATTCGGGGTAGTGGGTTGGAGCTATTATATACCTTTGATGTAAAAACGACAATAATTATAAAGAATTGAACATATTTAACTTTAGTTCTGAAATTGGTGGTTTCACAATTATTATGCCAAATGACCATTATGCCAAAGGACCATCACGCAAAACGACCAGTATGCCAAACGGCCGTTATGCCAAACGAATTTATGCCAAATGACATACCACCTTATAATGATTTTTATGTAACCTATGTGAGCGCTATAATGGTAAAAAACCCAACTTTATTCACCGAGTGGTGATACTGCCTTTCTCGCATTTAGCCAAGACACCAACCTTATATGGTGCTTATATAGTTCGATTCCATTTTCTTAATAAATTTTAAGCGCAATGATCGATCGTTATCAAATTCAATAGTGATCAACAAGGCTTTATCCCCTGTCGAATGTAACTTGTTGCGAGAAAATCGGTTAAGAATTACTATATGAAAAAGTGGCTAATGTTTTTCGGTTTTCGTGTGCACACACACATATACACACAAACAGACAGACATTTGTTCAGCTCGACGAGCTGAGTCGATTGGTATATAACATCATGGGTCTCCGAGGTTTCTATAAAAAGTTCGATTTTGGATTGTACGAGAAAGGCAAAAAGGACTTGTTTCTTTGATATGGAAAAGAAAAGGTTATTCGACTACTCAATCACGAACTTTAATGGTATTCTTTAATTTCCCGGTTAACCTAATTTTTCACAGCTTTTTAAATACCACCTGAATTTTCTTTGATTTTTTGTGAATTTTTTCATGGGATTAACTCATAGTTTCATCAACGCTAAAGGTCGTAATCAACTAAAACCCACCCGTGTAAAAAAAGAATCGGGTGTAATACTTTTCTATGACATTGAGATGTCGTTTTTGATAGTGGAAATTAATTTCTTTTTTTCGAAGATTTGACTTTGTTAAGTAAAAAAATGACCATGATTATTTTCCTTTTCATTTCAGTCATGACAGAAAGATTCTATCACCAAAACTCTTTCTGCCATATTGGTTCGTGGATGAAGAAACATTTTGCCAATATGCACTTTATCAACTTTTAAGATTTGACTCACACTGTAATCTTTACAGGACGCATTTTTCTCATGACGACACATGGTTGAAAGAAGATATATTTTCATCATTGGATGAACCATAAAATCCTGTAACATATTCATGCTTAGCTGTTTTACAACAGGAAAAACCAACTTACTGGGCCTCAATCTTATCTCCTGGATATATGACCCATCTATAATGGAATTAAAATCGGAATCCTAAACAAATTTTGGAATGCTTTCTTCAACAAGGAGCAGGGTAAAACAAGGATGAAGTAAAGGAAAACCAAAAAAATGTGGACATCTAGCAATCATCAATAAATTAGGAAGGAACAACGGATCGTGGATTATTTTCAGGTAAGAAAGACAGTGCCAGGAGACCTCAATTCCAAAGTGTGTGATGATTTTCCCGTTCCTGTACCGATGCAATGCAGCAGCACTATACCAGACGAATGTGATATTTTATTGTCAGCCTCAGTCAAGTTAGTATGCACCCAGACGAAGTCGTTCCTTGTCGTCGATTACACACGAGTCACGCAGTGTATTCGATGGTCTGTACGGTAAGCAACCAATGAGATTGGTGCCCCTCAAGGGTCCAGCAGCCGTCGTCCTGTCAGGTAGGTACATCGAAACATACGAACGGGACTCAGTTCAAACAAGTTGCCGGAGCATTATTCTTTATGATTGTGGCTTTTTACCACGCGATTGGATGATTATGTTTTGGTCGAGACAGGCTGCCTGGTGTGATGATTTTTTCATCGTATAGGGACACGGCAGGTATTTCCGTCCATCGTCGTAGTGGCTAAAACCAACGAAAGTAACGTCCATTTGCTAGAACTCCACAAAGCAGAACATTTATCCTGGGCTTAAGATTTGGTACGGATGAGTTTGGCATAAAAGCTGGTTTCCGAAACTATGACGAAGAGACGAAAATGCCTGCCTTAACCCTATAGGATGCGATGGGCGTATATTTATCGGGTGACTCAAAATGAAACAGGAAGACAAGACACCATGACGAAATTTGATTTTGGTTGACCTGACGAAAATCAAACAGCGCTTCGCTGGAAATGTGAATTAAGTTATTGTATAAAATACAGAAAACGAAAATAAAATTTATCCGGATGCCTTCCACATGATGATACACGTTTCGAGCACAGTTCCTTCCAAGAAGGTAGATTCAAATAATCATAATGAATTCCACGATGCAAAAAAGCTCCCACTGCGAATCTCATGGTTTCCAAAATATGTCTGTTAGCTTGCTACATCATATAATAAATGGATTTCGATTGTTTTTGTTGTTCCAACGGAAGCCTGCGGTCAATTCAGTTTTCACCATTAATGACATCCTTCCGAATGTAGGTCATTCAAAGTGAACTTGTACGCAGAAAAAAAAACAATCAATTATCGCAAAAGCCCTAAATCATCGGTTTTACCTCCTTGAGAGTATGAGCTGTCTCTCGTTCAATGGTTCCAGAGTCAAGTGCGATAAACGAAACAGGTTCCACTACTGGTAGGAGGTGTACACCATTCAATCAGTTTCTCAGTGTCTCGGTGCGCGCCAGGTCTCTTGCACACCAGGTCACCGATGTGATGCCATATAAAGAGACACACGCTCTTATGGGAAGGGGCTCTTATCGCCAATCTTCCACCGCAGAGGGCTTGACCGAAAACAGTAGAACCTGTTCCGAAGGTTCGGACCCCATCCAATGTGTAAAACATTGACGGAACCTGTTCCGACTGAGGCGACGCGCAACTTCGCTCCTCCATCTACCGCACCGGATGTGTTGTCAGTGCGTCAGAAGCGCAACCGCAAACATTTTTACACTCCAACAAGTCTCCGTCCGAAATTGTAATCACGCTGCGTTCAACCACCGCCGGCACGCCTCATAGCTGCAATGCAACGCTCAAACTCCGAACCAAATGAGAAGATACAAAACGAGACCACATTCCTATCATTTTCCAATCCAAGAGATATTACTTCATTAAACGCATTTGTTGGCGGTCTTTGGGAATCAAGATAAATGAACCAGAGCGCGCTGGGACCATCAGCATTGAAAAGCTTGAGTGAAACCGCGCACTTGATATAAAGCTCGGTGGAACGTGTTCTGGCTCGGGTTTCGGCCTCGGGAAAGAATTCCAACGCGTGTTACAGCGGGGAACCGTTGCGCGGATGATTGAGCATTGGGCGGGAAAATATTGCGAACTTTGTAGGGTAATAACATATGTAATCTGCCACGAACAGGCAGCTCGACCTGCCGCCCGTACCGTCGCGGCCACCACTAACACAAATTGGCAATTGTTCCCGTAGGCTGGCCACTACTGGCGGACTGGATCGGAGGAGATCGTTGTACAGTGGTCGTCCTACGCGAACGTGTGGATACAGAAGGTTTCGTGGAAAGCAATATAAATGAGAAAAATTATTTCATTTATTGTACTTTGCGCAAATTTACGATAGTAGCGACAATAAAACATATTTCTTGCACCTAAAACATGGAGAATGGATGTGAAGCGTGCACTCTAAGTACAAAATACAAAGTTGCAAAACAAACATAAGCTCAAGAAGAAACATATATCTTGTCATTTGGCTGATTGCCAATTGGTCGAATGTCGTTTGGCCGAAAGGAATAAAAGTTAGAATCAAACGTACACTACGGTCGGATTACGTTCTGAATAACATGTTATTGAAATTACTGACAAAAGAAATGGGATCTATATAGCCGAATACACTTAAGCACTCACTATCCTTAGCACGTCATAGGGCACATACCGACTCACCTCCATTTAGGCTCTCGATTTTCTGTTGATGTCGGTGTTTGATGGCATCGTCAATGGAGCCTCATTTGAATAGGCTCGGAAGCCTCCTTTCAAGAGGCTCGGAAGCCTCCTTTCAAGAGGCTCGGAAGCCTCCTTTCAAGAGGTTCGGAAGCCTCCTATCAAGAGGCTCGGAAGCCTCCTTTCAAGAGGCTCGGAAGCCTCCTTTCAAGAGGCTCGGAAGCCTCCTTTCAAGAGGCTCGGAAGCCTCCTTTCAAGAGGCTCGGAAGCCTCCTTTCAAGAGGCTCGGGCCTCCTTTCAAGAGGCTCAGGCCTCCTTTCAAGAGGCTCAGAGCCTCCTTTCAAGAGGCTCAGAAGCCTCCTTTCAAGAGGCTCAGAAGCCTCCTTTCAAGAGGCTCAGAAGCCTCCTCTCAAGAGGCTCAGAAGCCTCCTTTCAAGAGGCTCAGGAAGCGTCCTTTCAAGAGGCTCAAGCGTCCTTTCAAGAGGCTCCAGAAGTCTCCTTTCAAGAGGCTCCAGGCCTCCTTTCAAGAGGCTCAAGCCTCCTTCAAGAGGCTCAGAAGCCTCCTTTCAAGAGGCCTCAGAAGCCTCCCTTTCAAGAGGCTCAGAAGCCTCCTTTCAAGAGGCCTCAGAGCCTCCTTTCAAGAGGCCTCAGGCCTCCTTTCAAGAGGCTCAGAAGCCTCCTTTCAAGAGGCCTCAGAAGCCTCCTTTCAAGAGGCTCAGGCCTCCTTTCAAGAGGCCTCGAAGCCTCCTTTCAAGAGGCTCAGAAGCCTCCTTTCAAGAGGCTCAGAAGCCTCCTTTCAAGAGGCTCAGGCCTCCTTTCAAGAGGCTCAGAAGCCTCCTTTCAAGAGGCTCAGAAGCCTCCTTTCAAGAGGCTCAGAAGCCTCCTTTCAAGAGGCCTCAGAAGCCTCCTTTCAAGAGGCTCAGAAGCCTCCTTTCAAGAGGCTCAAGCCTCCTTTCAAGAGGCTCAGAAGCCTCCTTTCAAGAGGCTCAGAAGCCTCCTTTCAAGAGGCTCAGGCCTCCTTTCAAGAGGCCTCAGAGCCTCCTTTGAAGAGGCCTCAGAAGCCTCCTTTCAAGAGGCTCCAGGCCTCCTCTCAAGAGGCTCAGAAGCCTTCTTTCAAGAGGCCTCAGAAGCCTTCTTTCAAGAGGCTCAGAAGCCTCCTTTCAAGAGGCTCAGGAAGCGTCCTTTCAAGAGGCTCAGAAGCGTCCTTTCAAGAGGCTCGGAAGTCTCCTTTCAAGAGGCTCAGAGCCTCCTTTCAAGAGGCTCAGAGCCTCCTTTCAAGAGGCTCCAGCCTCCTTTCAAGAGGCTCGGAAGCCTCCTTTCAAGAGGCTCGAGCCTCCTTTCAAGAGGCTCAGAAGCCTCCTTTCAAGAGGCTCAGAAGCCTCCTTTCAAGAGGCTCAGAAGCCTCCTTTCAAGAGGCTCAGAAGCCTCCTTTCAAGAGGCTCAGAAGCCTCCTTTCAAGAGGCTCAGAAGCCTCCTTTCAAGAGGCTCAGAAGCCTCCTTCAAGAGGCTCAGAAGCCTCCTTTCAAGAGGCCTCAAGCCTCCTTTCAAGAGGCTCAGAGCCTCTTTCAAGAGGCCTCAGAAGCCTCCTTTCAAGAGGCTCCAGAAGCCTCCTTTCAAGAGAGCTCAGAAGCCTCCTTTCAAGAGGCCTCAAGCCTCCTTTCAAGAGGCCTCAGAAGCCTCCTTTCAAGAGGCTCAGGAAGCCTCCTTTCAAGAGGCTCAGAAGCCTCCTTTCAAGAGGCTCAGAAGCCTCCTTTCAAGAGGCTCAGAGCCTCCTTTCCAGAGGCTCAGAGCCTCCTTTCAAGAGGCTCAGGCCTCCTTTCAAGAGGCTCAGGCCTCCTTTCAAGAGGCTCAGAAGCCTCCTTTCAAGAGGCTCAGAAGCCTCCTTTCAAGAGGCTCAGCCTCCTTTCAAGAGGCTCAGAAGCCTCCTTTCAAGAGGCTCAGAAGCCTCCTTCCAAGAGGGCTCAGCCTCCTTTTAAGAGGCTCAGAAGCCTCCTTTCAAGACACTCGGAAGGCTTCTTTCAAGAGGCTCGGAAGCCTCCTATCAAGAGGCTCGGAAGCTTTCCTTCAAGAGGCTCGGAAGCCTTCTTTCAAGAGGCTCAGAAGCCTCCTTCCAAGAGGCTCGGAAGCCTCCTTTCAAAAGGCTCGGAAGCCTCCTTTCGAAAGGCTCGGAAGCCTCCTTTCAAGAAGCTCGGAAGCCTCCTTTCAAGAGGCTCAGAAGCCTCCTTTCAAGAGGCTCATAAACCTCCTTTCAAGAGGCTCGGAAGCCTCCTTTCAAGAGGCTCGGAAGCCTCCTTTCAAGAGGCTCGGAAGCCTCCTTTCAAGAGGCTCGGAAGCGTCCTTTCAAGAGGCTCGGAAGTCTCCTTTCAAGTGGAACCAAAATCAACTTTTCAATATTGAGCTTTTCAATAACCATTAATAGTATTGAGAGGTAAGAATACATTATAATAAATATTTATATAGGCAATACGTAATTCGTCGTGTTTTGTCAAGTCCAGGGAAACATGGCCACTGCACCGTAGAATTAGTTTTGGATCGAGTTTGGATAAAACGCATACAACCTGTGTCCGATTTTAAGGCCATATGAGTGGGAATTCCGAAATCTGGTAGATGCAAAACAATGTATTCGCAACTTCAAGACTTAAAGTAAATAGGTACCAATAGTTTTTAAAATCCATTGGACTGGTTGGCATGAAATGAAAAATAAAACCAAGTCTCTCACAAAGAGAATCACTATACAATCAATGTAATATAATTTGAAAGTGGAATTATTCACACTCATAAGCAAAGTGATTTTTGAAAATGGAAATAACGGAAAAAAGTACGGTTGTTCTGTCTGACTTAGCTTCCTATGGCAGAGTTATAGGAGTTCAAATTTGAATTACAGTGCGTAATAATTTCAGAAAAAAAATCCTAGTAAGACATAATCGGTTTGGAACTTCTCCTGCTTCCAACCTTTGGTCACCTGAAACCTCATTTGTACCACCGAGTACGATAAAGATTGAGATACCGCGATACTTCGCGGCAGATTAACGATGTGACATTCTTTTGGATTTCACTTTCCAAACACCGTGCATGCTGTTCAGCTTGCCATGTGTCTTGCTGGAAGATTCAATCTCAGGTTTTGTATTACCGAGCTGCATGTAGTGTAGAAATGTAAGTCTGATGATTAGCGGAGGCTGAAATGTACAAAAGATGCATGAAATGTGAATGGTCCGCTGATGCCGCGATGCTGAACTTGATCTCTCAAACACGGCAAGCAAACTCTAGGGTGATCCTTGATTCCAAAGGTCCGGAATTACAAACAACAGAAAAAGACTTGCGCGTTTCAGTCGTCATACCCTAGCCAATACCGGCATGTACTGTAATCAGTCGTGTGTGTCGCAACAATGCAGTGTACCGTTCCGAAACCCTGACCGTGTCCAGATGTGACCCACAAGCACTAGGTACTGGAAGCCGCAAACGGTGAGCCCAATCAAATAGGATGCAGTCCACCAATGATTAATTAGAGAGTGATACACCATCAGTCACTGCCAGTGGAAGTTCACTGTCGGCGCGATTCACGCAGATAGAGCGATTACGTTGCCGAAGACGAACGTGCGGAATATCGATCCCAGTTTTACTGCGATGGCCACTTGATCAAGTTACTACACTCATCGAAAGTGCGTACTTACCGAATGACGGCATCGTCGTCCAGATGAGTGGACTACAGAGAGTGATGGCATCCAGCCACCATCAACAGATCATCAACGGACGGTGTGCAGTTGAGCATTTGTTTAGTCAAGATTGTCAGGATTTCACATATTTATTAATAGACATTCATATATTCATGAATTCCCATTTTTTGATATTTTATAGTTTTTCTTTTTCTTCTTATTCTTTCTATGCTAAGTACCTTTATCGCATAAAAATAGATCATAAAAGGACCCTGTTGATTTTTTGAGCAAGAAAAATTTGTCTATTTATGGGAGGGTTGACAAGTACAAGCTTAAAATAGAATGTTATCTGTTTTCTTCTACGTCAACTGGATTAAAATATTAATTTTCGGACTGTCTCCTGTAAAAAAATTGAAACCGTATTTGAGGCCAGACAGAGTGATACAAAGCTCCACTGTACCCGATTTAAAATGGGCAACGGAATGATGCGGTGATTTATGGCATTCTTCACACTGTGACTGGTGCAGGCAATCGTTGGCGGCACTGCCTCAGGCTATCGAACCGAACCAGACTCATCTTCTGCTGCAGAGGCTCTTTTTATCATCTTCATGCGTGGTTAATGCCCCGTGTGGCACACGTTCCGATCATCGTCAATTGACTATGCTCAATGGCGACACTTTTACTTTCGATGATTACGCCTGGTTTCGATTTCATTGAACGAAAGTGGGAATTTCTATTTTGAAGAATGATAAATGGTCGATAAACGGGCAAGCACACTGCACTGGTCTCGGCCATATGGTGAAAGCTAATCGAATTATACGGCGGCCGTAAAGGGATTTGGAAGGGCATTCGGTACAATGGCCAGTAGTGGGTGATTGCCGATTACCTGAGTACGTCATTTAATGAAGATTGTATATGGTATGATAGCTATGTGAAGTTGCACAATCGAGAAGAGCTTTAATGCAAGTGAAGAGTCATGAATTTATGAAATCAGCAGAAGTCAAGAAAAATCCCAAACCGGACCAGTCAAATTCAAAAGTTCATCTTAAGCTTTTAGTTTTTTTAGTTTAAAGGAAGTTTTAAAAGAAACTTTTCCATTTGCGCTAACGCATGCCGCGAGATTAATAAAATTCGGATAAATCACAAATATACAAAAATCCCTGAAATAAAAAACCTGGTTCTGAAAATTTACAGATTTAAAATTGATATACTGTTAGTATAACAACTACGCTTGGCCAAATTATGAAGCTTAAAGAATCAATCCAATCCTACCGTAAAAAGAAGGCTGCGTTTTCTTCCAGCTCACCTTCCGTTTGACATCGTTATGATTGAACGACGTCTAGATTACCATGAAAAGGTTATTAAAGCATCACTTCGTCTCCTAAGTTCCTGCCGAGTGTCATCATTCGTTAAAACTAATATTAATTGAATCGTTTTTTCTTCTTCTTTCGTTTCACCATACTGGTCAAACAGGTTATACTTCCAATGACCATTTTATTCAATTTTTTTTATTTTTTTTTTTTTATTTTTTTTTTTTTTTTTTTTTTAACTAATTTTATTTGCTAATTATCTAATACATGCATTCATCTCTTAGACTAGGTGTTCCGTGTTTTCTTAACACTATCATCCTTATTTGCTATGTTACGCTTTTAGTTATTATTAATACATTTCAATTGCCTCTGGCAGTTAGAATTTTTCCTCTGGTTGAATTGAACCATGTAGGAATTACAATGTTTTCTACTTAAACTAAACTTAACCTATTTTATACTAAGGGTACAAGGAGTTAATCGTTGCAATAGAAGATTGCAACGATTTTTGTCTAAAATTGGAAATTATTTTGTTGGACATTTGTTGCAATGTCTCAATATTAGAAATTCTATGAAGTTCATTGGTACTATACCACGGAGGCAACTTCAGAATCATTTTCAAAATTTTATTTTGAATCCTTTGGAGTGCCTTCTTTCTGGTATTGCAGCAACTAGCCCATATTGGCACAGCATACAACATGGCAGGTCTAAAAATTTGTTTGTAAATCAAAAGTTTGTTCTTAAGACAAAGTTTTGATTTTCTGTTTATAAGTGGATATAGGCACTTAATATATTTGTTACATTTGGCTTGAAGGCCTTCAATGTGATTTTTAAAAGTTAATTTTTGATCTAGCAGAAGTCCTAAATATTTAGCTTCGCTAGACCAATTAATTGGAACCCCATTCATAGTGACAATATGTCTGCTAGAAGGTTTCAAATAAGAAGCTCTCGGCTTATGTGGGAAAATTATAAGCTGAGTTTTGGAAGCATTCGGGGAAATTTTCCATTTTTGCAAGTAAGTGGAGAAAATATCCAAACTTTTTTGCAATCTACTACAAATGACACGAAGGCTACGCCCTTTGGCTGAGAGACCTGTGTCATCTGCAAACAAAGATTTTTGACACCCTGGTGGTAAATCAGGTAAGTCAGAAGTAAAAATGTTATACAATATGGGCCCCAGTATGCTGCCTTGGGGAACACCAGCCCTTACAGGTAATCTATCAGATTTAGTATTCTGATAGTTTACCTGCAGTGAGCGATCTGATAAATAATTTTGGATCAGTTTAATGATGTACAGAGGAAAATTAAAATTCATCAATTTTACAATCAAACCTTCATGCCAAACACTGTCAAATGCTTTCTCTATATCAAGAAGAGCAACTCCAGTCGAATATCCTTCAGATTTGTTGAGCCGAATTAAGTTCGTAACTCTTAATAACTGATGAGTGGTTGAATGCCCATGGCGAAAACCAAATTGCTCATCAGCAAAAATAGAATTGTCATTAATATGAACCATCATTCTATTTAAAATAATCTTTTCAAACAGTTTGCTTATTGAAGAAAGCAAACTGATTGGGCGATAACTAGAAGCCTCAGCTGGATTTTTATCCGGCTTCAAAATTGGAACAAGTTTGGCGTTTTACCATTTATCTGGAAAGTATGCTAATTGTAAACATTTGTTGAATAAATTAACCAAAAAGAATAAAGAGCTCTCAGGAAGTTTTTCGATAAGTATGTAGAAAATACCATCATCACCCGGGGCTTTCATATTTTTTAAATTTCTAGTAATAGATCTCACTTCATCCAAATTAGTTTCCCAACGAAAGGTAAAAACATTCTCTTGATTGAGAATGTCTTCGAAGCTCCGTGTAACCTGATTCTCAATTGGACTAGTGAGACCTAGACTAAAATTATGGGCACTCTCGAACTGCTGAGCAAGTTTTTGAGCCTTTTCGCCATTTGTTAATAAAATTTTATTTCCCTCTTTAAGCGCTGGTATTGGCTTTTGAGGTTTTTAAGAATTTTGTTAATTTCAAAAGGGTTTCGAACTGGGATCCAACTTCGAAACATTAGTCTCACAGTTGGTATTTCTCAGACTAGCGAGACGTTTGTTGATTTTATTGTGCAAATCGCGCGCAATCACTTTCAGCGCGGGATCGCGAGTTCTTTAGTATTGCCTTCTTCTCACATTTTTAAGACGGATCAGTAGCTGAAGATCGTCGTCAATAATAATGGAGTTGAATTTAACTTCACATTTCGGAATTGCAATGCCTCTGGCTTCGACAATTAAATTTGTCAAAGATACGAGAGCATTATCAATATCACTTTTGGTATCGAGAGGAATATCAACATCAAAATTCCTATCGATATACGTTTCTATATAAATCCCAATCAGCTCTATGATAATTAAAAGTAGAGCTGATTGGATTATAAATGGCTTCTTGTGAGATTTCAAATGTCACAGGAAGGTGATCAGAAGTCAAAGTCAGCATGAGTTACCAATTGGCCACACAGCTGACTTGAATCCGTTAAAACTAAATCAATTGTAGAAGGATTTCGACTGGAAGAAAAACAAGTTGGTCCATTGGGATATTGAATAGTATAATATCCCGCAGAACAATCTTCAAATAAAATTTTACCATTGGAATTGCTTTGAGCATTATTCCATGAACGGTGTTTGGCATTGAAGTCACCAATTACGAAGAATTTTGATTTGTTGCGAGTCAGAATTTGAAGATCAGCTTTCAACAAATTCTTTTGCTGCCCATTGCATTGAAAAGGCAAGTAGGCTGCAATGAAGGAAAATTGTCCAAAATTTGTTTCAACAGAAACTCCCAAGGTTTCAAAACTTTGGTTTCAAATGAAGAAAATAATTTATGTTTGATACGTCTATTAATGACAATGGCGACCCCACCACAGGCGCTGTCAAGACGATCATTTCTGTAGATAAAATAGTTTGGATCTCTTTTAATGGAGAGTCCTGGTTTTAAATACGTTTCAGTTATAATGGCAATATGCATTATGAACTGAAAGGAAGTTGAATAATTCATCTTCCTTACCCTTTAGAGAGCGGGCATTCCAATTTAGAACTTTCACACAATTATTTGGATCCATTGAAACGGAGTCCGATAACAATTTTTGTGTGTACTTTATACCAACCTGAACAGCTTCAGGAATGGTATTTGCTTTGAACATTGCATCAATCATGTGATGCAATTGTTCAGTTAAAAATCAAATCGGAAGCAGTCATGCTACCTGAATCGGCAACATGACCGTTATTTTCCGTTGGGACATGGGTATAAACCTCATTTTGAGAAGAGAAATTTGGTCTACCAGCAGCGATGTTTGCATACGTAGGTACGTTGGAAAATTGGAATTTACTGAAGTGCTAGCTACCCGTTGACGAGCGGCAAAATTTGGTTGTGAATTGTGGTGGGTATGAATTGCTCGACCGGTAACCGGTTTCGAAATTTGAGCGTTTGAAAATTTCTACCCGTCGAATCTGGGATCCGATTGGAATTTCCGTCATCAATTTTGCACGGGAATTCAAAACTTTTTGCGTGAAGGGCATTCCCAGAAATTGGATTTATGATTGCCCCCACAGTTTGCGCACTTAAATTTATTGGAATCTTCTCTCACAGGACATGCGTCCTTGGCGTGAGAGGTTCCACCACAAATCATGCATTTAGCATCCATGTGACAATGTTTGGTTCCATGACCCCACTTTTGGCACTTACGGCACTGGGTAGGGTTTTGGAAATTTCCCCCAGGCCTGCGGAAATGTTCCCATGTAACACGGACATGAGACATAATACAGGCCTTTTCCAAACTTTTCATATTATTTAGTTCACTTTTGTTAAAATGAACTAAATAAAATTCTTGAGAAATGCCCCTCTGGGAAGTACCAGAATGGGATTTCTTTTTCATCTTAATTACTTGGACTGGTGAAAATCCAAGTAATTGAGAAATTTCAATTTTAATCTCATCCAGTGATTTGTCATCAGGTCTCCCCTTTCAAGACGACTTTGAACAATCGCTCAGTTTTGTCGTCGTATGTGAAGAATTTATGGCGCTTCTCAGTTAAATAGTGAAGAAGACGTTTGCGATCGTCAAAGGATCCCGGCAAAACGCGGCAGTCACCCTTCCTAGCAATCTGAAATGAAACCTTGATCCCTGAAGGTTACTCAAAATCTCATTCCGGAAGCCAGAAAACTCGGCAACAGATACCACAATTGGCGGAATCCTTTGCTTTTCGCATGAATCGAATCACCTGGGCTAGAGGTAGATTCGATTTGCTCAATTCATCATTTATCAAATCGAACTGATTGCTCAGTTCGATTGGAGAAGAATTATTTCCGATATTAGAGTTAGAAGGAATATCTGAATTCTCCTGCTTCCTTCTATTTTTCCGCGCTTGGGCAGGACGGTCTTGAAACCTTGTTTCTTTGAAGGAAGTGGAGAATTCAGAGACTCCCCTTCCTCTTGTTTTTGTTAATACTCATTGCCGAGCGTGGAGACGTGACCTTCTAAGAGGTTTTTTCCCAGAACGGTGTCCCTGCAGGATTACCACCGCTTGTCGGAATTTTACTTCCGCAAACGGGTCCAACGTAAAACGAAGGCACGGGTCCTTGCAAAGATCGTAACGGGATCAGTGGGTACAAATAGCGCTAAGAAGCACCGTTGAAATTAAAATAGCTTCGGGTAGTATTAAAAACTTCCTTCCGCAAAGAGAGAAAGAACCGCACAGCACGAAAGCACGATGCGGTCTCTCCATTTTATTCAATAATTTTCATATTCCCATAGCATACTCATCGTTTGTAGTAGCTGTCGGATTATGACAAGAGTTGATTTCGAACCACGTGCGAGTGCTGTTAGCTCTGTGTGCCATCACGATACTCGTCGCCGGATCAAATATTGTTTGGCGACTCATGGTAAACAACGTATTGTCCACGGCTGTTTGGCAAATATTTAAGCGATTTCATCACCATTTTCCATGATAATATCACGACCTAAGACGGCCAACATTTTTGAATATTGTTAGCTCAGTAAGTTGCGATATTTGTCACGTTGGTAATTCCTGACTCCTTTCTTTCGTTGAACTGTGAATGAAAGCCAATCTCGGAATAGCAGCACAAACTATTTCGTGAGGAATTAATCTCCCCTCCCTTCCTTCCTTCAACTTGACTGTTTGGCTGGCCAACTTGGCATTTTTTGTAAGGCCCGAAACCTGTTCATTAATGATTCACCTGGGATCGTATGCCAACCAATAATGGTGCTGCAACGCTTATGTCGATTATGTTGTTTTGTTTACTTTTGATGCCTAGGTCGAAGTATTACAAACGGATTTCAGCGGTCACGGATCACGGCATGATTCGAAAAGTTATTAGATTAGATGTGGAATTTAGGTAAGTCAATTTGATGAAAGGGTTGTTTTTTGTCGCCTTAACCAGTTAATTCAATGTTGTTAGAAATGTTTGTCGATGATTTAATAACACCATTAACCTCAGATTATCTGAACTCTGCACTAAAAGTTAAGGAAAACAAGCAATAAAAATCACAATAAATAGTCGGACAATAATTCGATCACATAGCCTTTACGTACACTAAGAGACAATTTTATTTCAATTAATTTGCTCCGTAGTGTTCAGATACAGGAAGAATAGAATCGAAATTCGTCCAACCATTTGATTATTTATCCGGGTAGGTATTCCAGAGAGACTTTATGTGGAAATTTCTTTAAGAAATTCCCCTCCCCCTAAAGGCGTGACGTAGTTTGTGGATGGCACCTTATCAAAACTGAATGATTGCATTTTGCCATACCTTGTCTCAAATGCCAAAAACTTCGATTCAAATTCCGAACACCATCTTAAAAACACTAAACTACAAAATTTTAACGTTATCTCATTATTGGGCAACTATAATGTCCTTGATCTGTACGCCTGCCGAGAAAATTCGCTTAGGGGAACTGTACCGGCTTGGCCATGTTCCTAATTTGGCCAATTTTGTGAATAGCTCCAAAAATGAAGCAATTCCGGAGGGTTTTATTAGTTCCAACAAGAGATATATCTCTCACACTTCTACGCTGCTTTTAACTGACCGATTATTTTGAAAAAATATGTATTTTCCAGGGTTGGCCAAATTAGGAACTTAGGTGGCCAAAACCGGCGAACTTCCCCTATTCATGTAATCATAATGAAATGGTACATATAAATCTCTATGTGATGCGTGTTTAGAAGGGTGTCAGGCCATTTGACCGAAGATCATTAGGCCGAATTAGCAAAAAGAAGCAAGAAAACAAGAATGGGAAGTTCTTTCTTCATCTTACCCCTTCTTCTTTCCCCCTTCTTGCTTCACCCTTCTTACATCTTCCTTCTTCTTAATTCCTTCTTCCTTTTTCCTTATTTCTTCTTTCTTTTTCCTTCTTCCTTTTCCCTTTTTTCTTTTTCCTTCTTCCTTCCTCTTTTTTCCTCCTTCCTTCTCTTTTCTTCCCTCTTTCTTTTACCTACTTTCTTCTTTTTTCTTCTTTCTTCTTTCTTCCGGTTCCTCCCTTCTTTCTTTTTTCTTCCTTCTTCCTTCTGCCTTTTTCCTTCTTCTTTCTTCCTTCTTCCCCCTTCCTTCTTCCGTCTCCCTTCTTCCTTCTTCTTTCTTCCTTCTCCTTCTTTTTTTCTTCCTTCTTGTTTTTTCTTCTACTTTCTTCTTTCTTTCTTCTTTCTTCTTCCTTCTCCCTTCGTCCTTCTTCCTTCTTCCTTTTTCCTTCTTCTTATTTCTTTCTTCTATCTTACTTCTTTCTTCCTGCTTTCTTCTTTATTCTTCTTTTTTCTTTTGTCTTCCTTCTTCCTTCTTCATACTTCATTCTTCCATCTCTATTTTTCCTTCTTCTTTCTTCTTTCGTCCGTTTTCTCTCTTCTTTCTCCTGTCTTTCTTCTTTCTTCTTCCTTATTATTTCTTCCTTCTTCCTCCTTCCTTATTCCTTCTCCCTTCTTCGTTCTTCTTTCTTCCTTCTTCCTTCTGCCTTCTTTTCTTCTTCCTTCTTTCTTCTTTCTTCTTCCTTCTTCCTCATTTTTCATTCTTCCTTCTTCATTTCTACTTCTTCCTCATTGCGCACTACTCACTTCTCACTCGCCAATTCTCATTCGACCTAATGACCATTCGGCCTAATGACCGTTCGGCCTAATGTCCATTCGGCCTAATGACCCAGCATCGTTCGGAAGACGAGTTTGTTTTTCTTCTTTTTTCTTTTTTCTTCCTTCTTCCTCTCTCCTTCTTCCTACTTCCATCTTCCTTCCTTCCTTATTTTTCCTTTTTCCTTCTTCCTTTCTACTTCTTCCTCATTGCGCACTTCTCACTTGCCAGTTCTCATTCGGTCTAATGACCATCAGGGTTGGTTAGCTCTGAGGAGTATTCAATAGAAGGTGTAAAAACTTCTCTTTCTCGATCTGTTATCCGAGTGTATTGTCCAGAAATACACTTTATCTTTGTATGAAAGAGCGTGTGTCATACCCACTCTTCATCACACAAGCCCACAAGTGTAAAGAGTACAGGAAAATGGCAATTTGCTGTTTACCGAAATGCATACATTTAGGCTATGTTCTAAATTTTCCATGTAAATACGTTGTTGTGAGCGCCTAAACATAGACATTTCCATACTCAACAGCAAAACACACGCGACCGAAAATATTCTCACTCTTTATCGATCATGTTTCTCTCGGCTTCAATCACACGCACGTGTGAACGCTCTCGAGTGTGAATCAATACACTTCTCTTTACTTGTAAAATCTCTACACATTTCAAGACGAAGTGTGAGAAATGACCAACCCTGATGACCATACGGCTTAATGACCGTTCGGCCTAATGACAATTCGGCCTAATTACCCAGCATCGTTCGGAAGATGAGTTTGGTCAGGATTTGGGTCAAAACGGTATTTCGGATATTCCACAGAAAAAATTTCAAAAAATTCTAGCAGTATCCCTACATTAATTTGCCACGTAATTCCCATTTAAAATAATTAAAAATGGAATTTAAAATTTTTGGCATGTCCAATTCCATCTATTTCTTATTGTAATAACGTGCTCGTCGCACAAAACAGTAATAATACCTCGCCAAGGAGGTGGATTGCATATTGATACTAGTCTGTTTAGTCAATTTGATGGACTAAACCTAGAGACCTATGTAAGTAAACCTCTCTCTTCTATTTAACATTTTTTTGCCTATATCAAAATGCCTTCTCTTCTAATTTTATTTTATTCAACCACGGAGCGAACTTATTAGTTGATCTTTCCCGTCGACAATTTTTATTCGTTCAATCGATTCTTTATTTTATTTAAGGTCTACTTTCCCAAAGAACCCATATTTTAGACGCCTCTAAGTATTTTTAAAATTTAGCTTAGCTTAGCTTAGCTTGATTGACTGTACTCATTGTAGTTGCTAGTCGTGATTGGCCGAGAAACAACAAATAATGCACAGCTCACCAATTGAATAGTTTTCTCGGGACTAGAAAGCTATTGTCACTGTACATGCTTCGAAGTTTTTTTATTTCAAGAATAATAACGATGCCGGCCACGTCCTCCATTATTAAATTAGGATAAGGGGAGGAAAGTTAGCTCAGCACTCATTGCCACAAGAGACCGAGGAATCCTCTGCATCTCCATGAGCGCACTGGAAAGGAATAGTATGTTAGTTCTGATGGAAATATATTGGAAATCGCCTTGGTGATCGACCAATTATTTCTTTTGAACGACACCATATCCATGATGATACAAAAACGGAAAGCAACGCGTGTCTTACGTATTTTTCCGAAGACTGATTCGATATATTAACTACTTCGCGACGACTAAAACACGCACTGCACAACGCTTGCTCGATGGCTACTCCGAAAAAACACGCACTGAACTGATTAACTTTATTACCGGCCGCGCAATGCAGAACACAATGTTTCGGCAGATCGCGCGATCGTTCTGCTGTCAGAAACAATAGAAAACACGCACTCTCTAAGTATTTTTAAAATTTAAAACAAAAAAATCGAAAAAGTGCAGTTTTTTTTTCAAGATTGGCCTAACATTGGCCCGATTTTGAACGATTTTGTTTTCGATTTTTAAATAATTAAGGGCTTAAAAAATATGAAATATGGGATCTTCGGGAAAGTTTGTTAAATTAGACCTTGAATTAAAAAAACGAGATACAATTTTTGACGGGAAAGGTCAATTGTTCGATAATCCTGTACATCGGCTAATGTATACAAGATTAAAGATTATATGGTTCTGTAGTGGCCTTAACAATTTGTTTTGAGAAAAAAGCGTAATATTGCATAAACTCTGTGTTTATAATTCCTTGTTCAGGAAGCTTCGTTTGTACACCAAAAAACATAAAAAAGGAATACCTGAATAGCAACAGCCATGCCTTAAGGTTTTGAAATCGATTTCAACATGACGCGGGATGAAAGTCAAGTTTTACCTGAAAATAAAGAAATAATATTTTAATATTGTTTGTTATAGAGTATCGTTGATTCACGATTGAATAATAGTTATTAGCTTGACAAGCATGAAGTATTGTACCAACCAAAAGGATTGAATTCTCAAGCATTTGGAAATTGTTTGATGGTCAGCAGACACATATAAGATTGATTATAATATCATTAAAACCCATGATTATTCAGTTTAATATTCAACAGTTATTACATTTTTCGTCGGACAGTAGTGGCCTTTGCAGTGCATAAAAGTCGTCTCCGTTCAGCCCCGTCCGTAGCTGGATATTGCCAACCACAACCACGCAGGCTACGGAGGGTCCTCGAATAATCGTCCTCCTGATCGATCTCCGTTGCTCGCTGCGCAACTCATCTTCGGAGCCCAAAGTACGTACGATTTCCTGCCATGATGCGTCTCCGAATTTCTTTGCTGGTGTCGTTACAAAGAAACTTGAACTACGCACATCACTCGATTGATCGCTACCAGGCGCGCGCATTTCAGGGTTCCTCGATGTCGGGTGGTAGCGGTTTCAACATACACCCTCCCCGTATCTCTGGTGGGGCTCGCTTCACCGTCTGTATTATCGCTTGTCGGCCATCCGCCCACGGGTTGACATCTACCACGATGTCACGAATCCAGCTTTTCCGCACCACGTCATCCGCGATATATATGTACAAGGTCACCACGGGATAATGGTGGCGACTCTTTGTGCCACTTTGCTCGCTGGTTCGATCGATCGCAAATATTCAGACATCCACCGTGTCTACAGTTTGATTGCCAACACTTGCGACCGCTTGTAATGGTCCCGCTTCACTTGTGTGAGGAACGGCACTTTCCACGTTGATTGTTCCGAGAATTGATAAGGTCCTCGGCCTCCGCAACTGCTGTAAGGAGACCTTCGTCGGTTATAGACCACCCATCGTCGGATACCGCCAGAGATGCTTTTACTTACCGAAAAAGTCGCTTCCAGACACCTCCCCTGTGTGGAGCGCTAGGTGGATTGAAATTCCAACGGGTTCTAAAATTCGTCCTCGCATTATTCTCCGATTAGCTTCACAATCGCCTTGCGTGCAGCTGGAAAATTCGTGCCGTTGTCGGAGCAGAATTCTAACTGTTTTCCTCGACGGCAGACGAAGCTTCAAATGGCCATCACTGGCCAACACTTGAGTCGTCAGACTGTGAGCGACTTCAAGATGGACCGCCCTCGTAGTCATGCAGGTAAACAAACAGATGTACCGCTTCTCCGATCTTCGACCGATTGTAACTGTCACCGGCCTGCAGAAGTCCACGCCAGTGGGGCTGAACTGTGGTAGTACCGGCGGGACGCACGACTCCGGCAATGGAGCCATCCTCGGTGTCCTCGTTCGGAATTTCTTCACCTTGTACCACATGCAAGACTTCCCGATCCGCTTCAACTCTGCTCGCAGGTTCCGAATGCTGAATCTTTGCCGAATTTCGTTCACGGCGTGCTCCACATTACCATGTGCTACTCGGTTATGGACGTATTCGAGCAGCTTGTCGGTCACCGGATGCTGTTTCAGTAGAATTATTCGGAAGCGCAGTACGTCCTCAGTGTCTATGAACGGACTCAGGTTGTGCAAACTGTTACTCTTCTCTACTTGCTGCTGCTGCTGTAACGGTAACTGCAGGTTCTTCTTGATCTCGTTGCCGAAACAATCGGCTTGGGCTGATCACCAGAAGTACGCCTCCGCCTTCCGAATCGTTCTCATAACCGCCTTCTTCACCGCATCTGTAGTTGGAACTGCTTCGATCATGAATCCGTATTTTTTCCTTGGACAGTTCGACGCGAACCGATAGACGCATGCCACCGTCCGCACTAATACCCTCCACTTCGAGAATCGTTGCGGATCTACTATAGTAGACTGGACACACGCGCGAACCTTTTTGGCAACGTTTAGTGTGATGCTGTCCTGCTTCGGCCAACAATCCTCCGGTTGGTAGAGGAATCCATGGCTGCGGAGCCATGGAGCATCGGAATGCATGTTGTGCGTTTTCTGCCACTTCGTTGAAACGTCGGCCGCATTTCACTTGGTTGGCACCCATCACCGACAAATGTAATTTGCTTCAGAATACATTGACAGTTTGCTTCAGAATTCCTCGATAATTTAGTTCGGACTCTCTCGATGATTTACTTCGGAATCCCTCGAAGAAGAGCTTTGGAATTATTCGACGATTTGCTTCTGAGTCCCTTTTTGTTTCTACATCCTTGGAGGATTCCCTCCGAAATCGCTGGGGGATTCTTTACGGAATCTCTGGAGGATTAATTCGGAGTTCCTCGACAATTTGCGGATCTCTGTAACATTCCCGTCGGAGCTCCTGGACCATTTCGTCGGAATTCCTGGAGGATTTTATTCGGAGTCTCTAGAAGATTCTCATTGAGTTCCTGGAACATTCCGTCGGGGTTCCTGGAGGATGGAGGATATGGAAAATAATCTCACTGGAATCCCTAAAACATTCCCTTCGGACTATCTGAAACGTTCCAGTCGGAATCTTTGGCAGCTTGCCTTCAGAATCCCTGGAGATTCCCTTAGGTATGCTTCGAGGATTCCCGTGGAATCACCATAAAGGATGCTCATCGAAATCCTTTGAGGATTCCCGTTGGAATCCCTGGAGGAATGTTGCATTATATTTCCAATTGAGATAGATAAAATGTTTATTAAATATGCAAAAAATTCCACTGTCTACCGGTGGGAACTAGACGGTGATACGTCACATATTGTCCTTTCAGTCTGCGGAACCAAGCCGAGCGCTACTACGCTACAGGACTACAGCAGAAAGCACATGCTTGAGAAAAGAGAATATGAATGAGTGTGATTGATCCGCAATTGCCTTTGGTTGTTGGACCGCATTCATCACATTACCACTAAGATAGCTTACTGAAGTGATAGAATGTTCGAGAAAATGAAAAGAAGCTCAAAATAGAGAAAATAGAGGAAGGGTCTATAGCCCATCCCTCCCTAGGCGTCAAGGCTAGTTACGCCAACGAAAAATTTACGCAGACGTAGTACCAAATGTATATAGAAGAAGTGAATTGTATTAAATATGGCAGACTTCAGTGTACTGATCTTCAAGATATGTCGTTAGCTTGCTACTTAGGGACTTTCAATATGCCTCGTAGACAGTATAGGAAATAGGGGGATTAGTATGGCGAATGTTTATTGTTCATGGTTCATGCAAATATCGTGTGGGCAGCAGGGACTATGTCCAAGGGCTTGACGATCCCTCCCCAGGCCATCTGTGAGTTGTGGCGCCTGCCTAGGATGTGGTGGGGTTTGACAGTGGGCCCTGTTAAACCTCTATAAAAAGCTGCATGTATCCGCAAGTAGGCTCCGCCAAAGCGACCGTGTGCCGCTCAAAGCGCACAAGCCCAAGTCCTGGTGTTAGGTGGGACGCTAAACAGCCCTGACACGACGGCCCTCCGGCGAGACAGGAGGTTTGCGCAGGCCCAATAAGCCGCCTGGAAAACCTATCATTACGAACAATATAATAGCCAATCAACGCAAGGTCCGGATAAGTCTGCACACCGTATCGAATGACAACGGCCAACGATGCATAAACTTCGCAGCCTCCCGCGGAATGGTAGTCCGAAGCACCTTCTTTCCCCGCAAAAATATCCACAAGGCCACATGGAGATCACCTAACCAAGAAACGGAAAACCAAATCGACCACGTTCTAATCGACGGTAATTTCTTCTCCGACATCACGAACGTCCGCACTTACCGCAGTGCGAAGATTGAATCCGACCACTACCTCGTTGCAGTATGCCTGCGCTCAAAACTCCCGACGGTGTACAACACGCGTCGAAGTCGGACGCCGCGGCCCAACATTGGGCGGCTACAAGACGGTAGACTAGCCCAAGAATACGCGCAGCAGCTGGAAGTGGCACTACCAACGGAAGAGCATCTAGGCACAGCGTCTCTTGAAGATGGCTGGAGAGATATCCCAAGTAACATTTTGAGTTTTATGATTTACTACAAGAGTATTTATATCCTACAACAATAAAATCCTAGTCAAGGCATTTGCTCCTTCATCGTTTACACGAAAACCTCTTGAAGAGTAGTATCTGCCTAGTTGGCCCACTCTTGAAATGGTTTTGAAGGGTAAATGCAAGACGTATTTCAAGACCGAAATGTGACAAAACCTGAATACGAACTCGGCACCAAAAACCTTTTGAAATCCATTTGTACACTATTATAAAAGAAAGCTGATCTTATTTAAAACCTTTTCTAAGCCACTTGATCTTGATGCCTGCGGAGTTCTCTAGCTATAGCTTTATGCAAACATTCGCATGAAATAATAAATTTCGTTCAGTCTTAACAAAATAAAATAAAGTTTATTGTATCTGAAACCAAAAACTCCATAATCAAATATTGAAATAAAATATTCTAAATTATTGATAAACATAATGAAAGCAGAATTAGTCTATGGTGCATCAATTTCAGCTGCCAAATGAGATTTACTGTGTCATATGGTGCGAAACCCCGATATAACTGATGCGCTCTCAGTAAACTCCGTTCTAACAATTATTTTTCGATAAACAAATTTATGTTAAATTTGCACATTTCTGCAGTTTTTTATTATTTGTTTATTTTATTGTTTGTAGGTGATTCGTTTATAATATATCGTGAAAAATCATACATATAATGCAGTATTTATAGATATTTTGCTTGAAATTCTCTACCCATGTGTAGTGAAAAAAATATGGCGATGGCATCCGAGTAAATTTTTCAAGATTTATTCGTTCAAATTTGTTTGCCTTAATGAAATCAACCATAAAATCATAATGTTTAGATGAAGCATTTACGAAGGCTCGCCTGGGTATTACAAATGCTGATTGGTCATTTTTCAACATATATGATGACCAGAACTAGAGTAAATTTGACAGTTCAAGTTTCTCAAGAAAAAAAAAACAAAGTGGCATGGAAGGAAATTATGGATAAAGACTTCGAATTGATCGTTGATTACACGTAAGTAAAGAATAAAGTATGTACTCCACTAAGTTGTGGCGGCACTTTATCAGCCGGAAGCAAAAATGCGCATTTCTGTGCCACCGTTTACGAAGAAGTGAAACATGAATGGAGCGGGTCTACGCACCGTGTTATTTCCTCTATCGTTGGTTCTTTCAAATTTTTCGCCTCGCGATTTCAAAAAGCAAAATTTCGATGTCAAGGTGATTGTCACAGCTGAAAATTTGTCAGCATGCATATTGAGAGTAAGCAAACAGTTTGGTAATATTTCAAAGCTATTTCTTTTGCAATAATGAATGTTTAGGCTCTTACTACTCATCGTCACTTTTCAGTTGTTTTTGTTTTTTTCTTTCAGAAATGCGTTTGTATTTTCTAAGACTCCTTATGTAGCAATCACAAATGCTAATTCGTCTCAAGTAATGCCGAAAGTAACTTTTAAAGTAACAAAACGACTTAAAGAAGTATTTCGTCATGACAAATAAATCAAACATCAAAGAGTTTTAATGTTATTTCCCAAATAAGTTTAATCAAGGCATGGAAAGCCCTAATAAATTCATATTTGAAACTTTATATTTTTTGGAATTTATAACCTGCTTCAAAGGGTTTTGAAAACTACTAGATTATGCGGCATAATTTATGCGAGTTAAATACCTTTTTTAGGCCGAATAGCATGCTTATTGTCGCAATAAAACCACAATAAATTACATCGAATGCCAAAGAGCAGTTTGAATGTTACTTGGGATTCGATTCGCCATTGGTAGCACCGCAACCGCTGCACTTGGCACGGTGCCCCCGGATCAGAGAAACGACTTGTATGACGGCGAATGTGAGCAGTTAGTAGAAGAGAAGAATGCAGCATGGGCGAGATTGCTGCAACACCGCACGAGGGCGAACGAGGCACGATATAAACAGGCGCGGAATAGACAAAACTCGATTTTCCGGAGGAAAAAGCGCCAGCAGGAAGATCGAGACCGTGAAGAGACGGAGCAACTTCTTCTTCTTCTTCTTCTTATTGGCATTACATCCCCACACTGGGACAGAGCCGCCTCGCAGCTTAGTGTTCATTAAGCACTTCCACAGTTATCAACTGCGAGGTTTCTAAGCCAGGTTACCATTTTTGCATTCGTATTTCATGAGGCTAACACGATGATACTTTTATGCCCAGGGAAGTCGAGATAATTTCCAATCCGAAAATTGCCTTGACCGGCACCGGGAATCGAACCCAGCCACCCTCAGCATGGTCTTGCTTTGTAGCCGCGCGTCTTACCGCACGGCTAAGGAGGGCCCACAAGCACGGCTCCGGATCTCCAGGAAATCCAGGAGGAGATTGGCCGGCTGAAGAACAACAAAGCCCCTGGGGTTGTCCAACTAACAGGAGAGCCATTTAAACACGGTGGTGAGGCACTGGCTAGAGCGCTGCACTGGGTCATTACCAAGATTTGGGAGGAGGAAGTTTTGCCGCAGGAGTGGATGGAAGGTGTCGTGTGTCCCATTTACAAAAAGGGCGATAAGCTGGATTGTAGCAACTACCGCGCAATCACATTGCTGAACGCCGCCTACAAGGTACTCTCCCAAATTTTATGCCGTTGACTAGCACCAATTGCAGGGGAGTTCGTGGGGCAGTATCAGGCGGGTTTTATGGGCGAACGCTCCACCACGGACCAGGTGTTCGCCATTCGCCAAGTACTGCAGAAATGCCGCGAATACAATGTGCCCACACATCATCTATTCATCGACTTCAAAGCCGCATATGGTAAAATCGATCGGGACCATCTATGGCAGCTAATGCACGAAAACGGATTTCCGGATAAACTGACACGGTTGATCAAAGCGACGATGGATCGGGTGATGTGCGTAGTTCGAGTTTCAGGGGCATTCTCGAGTCCCTTCGAAACCCGCAGAGGGTTACGGCAAGGTGATGGTCTTTTGTGTCTGCTATTCAACATCGCTTTGGAAGGGGTAATACGAAGAGCAGGGATTAACACGAGTGGTACAATTTTCAACAAGTCCGTCCAGCTATTTGGCTTCGCCGACGACATAGATATTATGGCACGTAACTTTGAGAAGATGGAGGAAGCCTACATCAGACTGAAGAGGGAAGCCAAGCGGATCGGACTAGTCATCAACACGTCGAAGACGAAGTACATGCTAGGAAGAGGTTCAAGAGAAGACAATGTGAGCCACCCACCGCGAGTTGGCATCGGTGGTGACGAAATCGAGGTGGTAGAAGAATTTGTGTACTTGGGCTCACTGGTGACAGCCGAAAATGATAACAGAAATTCGGAGACGCATAGTGGCTGGAAATCGTACATACTTTGGACTCCGCAAGACGCTCCGATCGAATAGAGTTCGCCGCCGTACCAAACTGACAATCTACAAAACGCTCATTAGACCGGTAGTCCTCTACGGACACGAGACCTGGACGATGCTCGTGGAGGACCAACGCGCACTTGGAGTTTTCGAAAGGAAAGTGCTGCGTACCATCTATGGTGGGGTGCAGATGGCGGACGGTACGTGGAGGAGGCGAATGAACCACGAGTTGCATCAGCTGTTGGGAGAACCATCCTTCGTTCACACCGCGAAAATCGGACGACTGCGGTGGGCCGGGCACGTAGCCAGAATGTCGGACAGTAACCCGGTGAAAATGGTTCTCGACAACGATCCGACGGGCACAAGAAGGCGAGGTGCGCAGCGGGCAAGGTGGATCGATCAGGTGGAAGATGACTTGCGGACCCTCCTTAGACTGCGTGGTTGGCGACGTGTAGCAATGGACCGAGCCGAATGGAGAAGACTCTTATATACCGCACAGGCCACTTCGGCCTTAGTCTGAATAAATAAATAATAACTGTAGGGGAAAGTGGGGCAAGATGACCATCCTAAGCGGTAACCCTTGTAAAATAGTGACACTCCTTCAAATTCTGCTGATTTGACGATGAAACACTTTTATGATGACCCGTCTTTGACATAAGTATCAATGAAATCTGATTAATACAGTTTCAGTATCTTCCAAACTGGTTTTAATAAAGCTGTTTTTATGCTCCCTATATTTTACCATATGGGGCAATATGACCACCCCATCATGGCAAGACGAGCATGGACCAAAAACTATATCAAAAGTGTGCTAAATTTATTTAGAATAGGGGACACATTTCTTGCACTTCTATGGATTATGTTCAAATGATACTTCGTTTAAAAGTGTCGTATTTCATGTTGATTTCTTGACAACTGGCACTACGACAATATCAGAATGTTCCTAAAACTAATTTCCACTGTTAAAACCATATCCTTTGTTTTAAATCATCTCTGATTCACGCAGAAACTATTTTGATTATTTTTTAAATGCATTTAAACTACCGTGAATCGCATATTTGTCCCATATGAATGGGAAACCCAGCAAAGATGGGACAGATATGCGATTCACGGCAGTAAAGGATAGGCGACTCTTATTCCTGGAGATGACCTTGTTCCTATACAGTTGGCATTACCGCCCCAAACCGATGTACATCCAAAGATTTATATCCTATCGAACCAAATTACTGTGAATCTCCTCACATTATTATTGTATATAGGCTATAGTTATATAAAAGCTTCGATAAATATCAATTTGTCCTGAAAAATGAGTAATTTAGACTTCAACTGTTAAATTATCTAACTAGAAAATTATAAGAAAATTCGAATTCCAATTAACCATCTTCAAATCAATTTTACAAGAACAAGTGAGGTTGTCAAAGTGCATTTTTCAGTTGTATAGCCCTTTTACATTATTGTGAACTATCCTTTGTAATAATAATGTGCATATAATGGTCACTTAAGGCATAATTAACGTTAGCTGTCTTGCCCCATATGGCCATCTTACCCCACTTTCCCCTATGTATGTCACTACACCGACTTAGAGACACCATCGCTTGAGGTAGATTTGAAATTGAATTTTGACGGGATCCACCTTAACAACACTTATGAACTGTCATAAGACTAGTTTAGTACTATTCTAATTAACTACACCACGCTGTATTTCTTCACAGATACGTATTTCGACCTCAATTATTAGGCCGTTTACAGTGTCTCGTGCTTGGCTCGACTCGACTTAAGTTAATTGATTTTTTTTATTGCGATTAGTCATCGGCGTGGCAAAATTATGATCGGCGGCGTGCCGGCCCAAAATCGTCGGCGGCGGCGGCGCGACTAAAACCACCGGCGGCGGCGGCGTGGCGCGGCGGCGCACAGGTCTACGCTGGAGTAAAAAGGTGGTATATAGACAGTCCCTTATGAAAAAAACCTACAGCTCAATCAAAACTTAGTGTTCTAAGTACACTTCCTCAGTTATTAATTACAATGGAAACTAATTTGATTATGAGCTACTTATAATAAACAAAAAACTTGCAAAAATATGCGAAAAAAGCTTGCAGACTCAATATGTTTATTGTTTTCAAAGCAACGCGGCGGTACGATTAAGTGGAAAGAAATAAAAAATGAAATGCTGCTACGAAAAAAGCCATTCGGGGATTATGTAACCCACTCAGTAAGATTATAGATTTATACTTTTATAGTTTTATACTTTTATACAATACTGGTTTTAAGGCGCAATGATACTTAAAATGTTACTTGGGCAGTTGAAATACGCAAACCGTAACATAGTGTGAATGACGCAAAGTTAAAACAGTATGCAACAGATAACCAGAAAGAAGACCTTCCCGACCAGGACGACAAAACAATATTATATCAAACTTATTACAACTTTAGATTTCAATAACAGCTGTTGATATAATTTAGAAACTACCGTTCGTTTCTAATAAATACTTTATCAAATTTATAACAGGATATGCTTTATTATTTTGGTTTGTTTTAATTTTATGTTATTTTAACTACTAATGGACAGAATGTATAACAGAATCTGTTATAATAATGCACATAACCTAATAACCTGGCCTGTTATTAATCTGTCACTCCAAAGATGAGCAAGCTTAGTCGGGTAACCATGTGAATGCTACAACCATGTTTTCTACATGAGGAAAAAGAGGATCAGAACATTGAGATAAACTGGTGGAACACTTTCCAAGACCATCAAAAATGGAGCTTTGCGATACGCCCGGGAAGCTGCTACCAGTTATGTGTTCAGGTAGGCATTGATGCATTTTTCCAACAAATTATTCAACAGGGTATCTACATATTAGCATTTGAATAGTCGTCTCGATCGTGCAGTTTTCCAATGTCACATTCTTCAATAAATAGCCGCACTATTGACTATCACATATTGACGTTCCATAACCAGAAACATTGCAAATTGCCCAGTTTATTATAACTTTCCTCTTTCCCACCGTCATAAACGAGCCTCGTTACACAGTGACCTTGATATAGAGCAAGTCCGGCACGAGCTACCGCCGGTCTAATAAATAATTCAGAAGACCCATCTACCTCCCGCGCCTGACTCACGACTAAAAATGCTGATCGTTGTTGACCGCCCGTCCCCGCTGACCGTCGTTCGTGGGTCCGCGATTGTTGCCATTGCGTTGGTGGTACAATTTGTTGCTCCCAAACGCTTCACCATTCCTACTGCACCTTGTCAAACATTCATCACAATAAGTGAGAGTAAGCACTGCTGGTGTTTTCGAAAACAAAAGTCATCATGAAAACTATGCTCCTTGCATGCCGAATGATCACCCGGCGCGCGATACATACAACAGCAGCAATCGGACCGCGGCAACTCAGTATAGAAATTACGCGGATGAGTGCACGTCTCATCTCTGTGTGCTGTTGTTCCGGGTCCGGATAAGATTCACTTTTTATTTCAGCTTTGTTTGTGCATTTGTTGTGTCTGTGAAGGTGTGGTTTCTTCAGTTTCAATTGTTCCAGGGGTCCAAACAGAAGTATAGTTTGTTGTACATGCTGCTACCGCGGCGCGCCGTTTGCTGTAGTCTGCCACTTGTGCTACAGATACCGATCTCAATTGGCTCCGGACGTTTGAAGTGAATTTTAAGCACCACAGAAGAATTAGCATGCTGGGCACGTACCCCGACGAGAAGCCTTTCTCTAGGGACCTTAGGTGCTTATTAAGTACCCGCCGCTGACATGCTGTTATTGTTGAAGGACATTCAACTGTCGCGGACTGTCGGGTCGGAGCACACAGAACAGAGGGGTATCACTCCTAAAAAATAATCTCTTGAAACCAATTTCTTGGCGGGGTCAGTTTGGACACACGTTGGGCGCCCGCATGGGTTCAATAGTGAGCTAATTTGTCGAAGGCGTGAGAAAACGTTTCACATAATCAAGCAGGCAGTTTGGGTCAAGTCATGAATAAACTGTCACTGGAATGAAGGTCAACGTAATGGTTTAACTGAATCTTAACTAGCAAAATGATCTCATGAATGGTGTTGGTGATAAATAATATTAGGATTCTTTTACTTCTTGGCAATACGTTCCAACTGGAACTGAACAGGTTAAATCAACGTTCTCGTCTTACTATGCCATGTGCAGCAATTTTGTTTATCGAAAAACTTAATTCAGATATTTAGCTACAAATCAATATTGCTGGGCCTAAGTTTTCCCTTCAAGAAAAATTTCACTTTCGTTGTAAAATATCTGTTTTATTATTGAATGGTTGTCACACATGCAACTGCCATAAGTAATATATTGTTATCTAGTATCATGTAACGCAGAGTTTCGAGGATATTGTATTTCCATTCATTTTAATGAAGATTCACAACAATGTTTTGCATTTTGATAAGAAAATATTGAACTTTTAGTGGAATGTCTTTACTTGTCATAAGACGAGTTCCATTTGAAGTGGTGGAATTGAATTAAATTGTAGGAACTCATCTTATGACAAGTAAATGTTTTGCAATTTTTAATCTGTTTTCATACATATACTGTTTTCCATATCGTTTAATTTTTTATTTTTTTGTGGTTTGATAATGAGTATATATACAAGTAAGTTGGAGGAGTAGTTTTTTTTTAATAATTATAAACTTTGTGCGTACTTGATAATTGTACCTCGTCGAAATTGAAGTATTTATGATAAAAATATTGTGTTCCGTTGTTGCAGGTGTCCCAAAGCGCATTAGTCTACTGCCGAAATGGAATAGTCCTTCTCCCCATATAAAAACTTGCCACAGTGACAATCCAACGCCCAGAAGCATTGTCCTCGTCCATCATCAGGCACAAGAAGGTGGAAAAGCAGCCGGACCCGTCTCAACCATCAGGACCATATGATCGAAAGTTTCATTTTCGAGAAAGGAAAGTGCTTCGATTACGCCCCTTTCCACCGCAAGAGGTTTATAGGCATTTCAGTGTCGCTGGTTGCTTTTTTTGCCGCAATCGTGGCTGGGGTCCATTCAGCAGTAGCCCCCCCCTCACAGCCCGTGCAAGACCAACTGATCAACGGACCGATGACCATCCAGCAACGGTCAACGTCCCCCCGGCATCGTGTGTGAAATATAAAATTGAGCTTATTTGCTGTTAAGTGCGGTTGGTCGCTCGTTGATTCGAATCGCATAAGGTTCCCCGATCGCCTTCTGGCTGGTTGCTGGCTGACATTGATTTCTGCTTCCAAAGATCAATATCAAGCGCAGACATAACGATCCTACGTCTGCCACCAGGCACCTGAATGTGCACAATGCACGACGATCGAAAGCAACTGTACGGCGAAACGTGCATAATAAGGTTCCAACTCGGACCGAACGTTATGAACTTCGGCGGTGTTTTGAAATAGTTTTTATAGGTCAGCTTTTTCGTCAACACGAGCCCTCAGGTGGTCTTCCGGTGTTTCATTTCACCGTTGATAACGAACTAATCGATAAAAGAGAGTGCTGATTTACCGACCTATAGTGGTGATACTGTTTTTCATCATTAACCAAAACGAATTTTTCGTATATCTTGTAAGTATACCAAGCTAGAAATAAAGGATATACATTTTCACTTCAATTGCGTTTATGTCCTCTTCTTCTTTTCCTTGTTCTTCTTTTTCTTCTTCTATGCATCTACATTCTCATTGGAACTTGGCCTGCTTTTCAACTTAGTATTCTATAAGCATTTCCCCAGTAATTAATTGAAAGCCCGCCCACGGCATGAGTAAGTATCTTGTGTGGCAAGTACAATGAATACACTATGCCAAGGGAGTTGAGAATGTTTCCCACCCAAAAACATCCCAGACAGGACAATGGCAATCATACGCCTTTGTTTGCAAGGCTAACTGGAGACCCATATTGAGTTACTGTATGAGTGTTAAATAATAACAAAATTTGAAATAATTTACTGACGAACTACCAAATGATCGGAACCATTTTTACCTAGTGGTAATAATTCCTTTCTCGTGCATCATCTCGTACAAATTTTGGCAATGACAACTTAGTTGCACAGATTGTATAACAGGAAGTAGTCATCTAAATCTATTCTTGGAAATTCACTTGTTATAGCAGTGGTTTACAGTAAATTCTGTATGTCAAAAGATCGTGCTGAGGCCGATAAGCTTGTTATTATACGAAGGAAGCCTAGTCCGATTATTCCACTGGAGGAATCTCAAGGCGTAACGCACAAAAAATCATTGCACCCGTTCAATTCGGTCGGATTGTACCTGATAAAACGACGCACGATGGAGTTGCTAGAACAAAAGGCTGGTCAAGCCCCTATTTCCGTTTTTAGCAGTTTTGCATGGTATTACATTTCGAAAATATTCATTAATATATTCTTCATTTCATTGATTTTTATTACGTTTATTGCTTATTAGTATTATTGACAACTTATCAGAGATCCTGATTACGATATACTGGTCACGGCAAGCGACACACACACGCGCGCGCGAAGGTAATCTATATACATAAAAATGAATTTCTGTCTGTCTGAACCTTATAGACTCTGAAACTACTGAATCGATCGGCGTGAAAATTTGTATGCAGAGGTTTTTGGGGCCGGGGAAGGTTCTTAAGATGGTTCGAGACTCCTCCCCTCTTTGGAAAGTGGGGCTCCCATACAAATGAACCAGAAGTTTCTGCATATCTCGAGAACTAATCTGAAAATAAATCAATTTTAGACGAAGTTCGTCGGGTCTGCTAGTGCAAAATAAACGACATGTAAAATGAACGTAAATTTACATTCTTATTTAACCTCAAATAGAGATAAAATAAGGGTTGCCGAATGACATTAGCTTTCCGATTACTATCAATTATTTTCAATTTTAATCCCGTTTCTTTTTTACTTTTCTTACGTTAAAGAAATGATGACGCTAGCGCCTAATTCGAAATTCAAATGAACAATCGCTCACTTTGAGCGATAGATTGTTTATTCTCGCGAAGAATGAACAATTGAGCAAATTAAGGAAATGCTAATACTGCTGTGTAGAAGTTGCATAGGTCACATCACTTTCCATGGTGAATCCAGATCTATGTTACTGATTACCCCACCCAACTAACACTAATTCCTTCCCGTGGTAGTTGTGGAGATGCAGAGGTATTCTCGGTCTCTAGTAGCAATAATTACACCACACTCCCTTTCCCTCCCTTTCCCAACTGACTGTAAGGACCTGGCCGGCGCCGTTATTGATCAACATTTGCGAGCTGCTGAAACGTGCATTTCCAGAATAGTTGGTAAATCCCAACCACTATTCACTTGGATCGTAGTGCAATTTGCACCAGTTCTAATCAATCACGGAGTAGCAACCATTGATATGTACAGTCAGTCTAAGCTAAGCTATTAGTATTATTGACAACTTATCAACGTTTTGCCTTTATCGTACAACTAAGTTGTAAGGCTATCATTTCACTCCGAAAACGAACTTTTTATAGAAGCCTCTGAGACCCATAGTATTATATACCAATCGACTCAGCTCGACAAGCTGAGCACATGTCTGTCTGTCCGTGTGTATGTATGTGTGTGTGTGTGCGTATGTTTTTTTTTTTCTTCCTAAACAATGGAGGGGGAATCTGCTCAACAGACATCCTGGGTTGACCATGAAGTGCTGGGTTAGGGGCCACCTCCAATGAGGGAGGCAGGACTGCATCCCCGACCAGCTAAACCGTTTCCATTGCCGCCAAGCCCATCGTCCCTTCGGTACAACCAGAAAGTAATGCTTCAAAGGGGGGCCAGTGCATAACGCACCCTCGAGGTCAGCTGCGTGTCCTTGCAGCATCGAACATCGTGACTCGCTTTTTTAGAAGAACACCATGGTATCGTGCCAGCGCATTGCCTACTTTCCAGGTGGCCTTACCACGCCCTATGTCCTCGGAAGGTGGGCAGGGTCGACTTCGCGCCTGCTTCCCTCTGCACGACTGGTATCAAGAAAGATGATGCCGCGTGCACCCCAAATTGACCTTTCTGCGATAGGGCCTATTCGCCAGCACACAGAGGGACTTGCCGACGCGGTGCCTACGCCTGCCCCAGCCTTGACGAGGACCCCTTTCCGTCCTCGGGCCCGGAACCCGCCCGGTTGACCGACGCCGCGAAAGCGACGATACCATGTTGTTTTTCACGCGGCCACTTGTTCGATAAAAGGATCGAGTTCGACCACAGGGCACCGGTATGACCCATGAAGCCGACTCCGAACCCTTGGACCACCTCTTATTTGCGCCTGAACTAGCCATCCCTCGAGTCCACGCGCCACCTTCTGTGTAGCTCCGAGACGATTTGGACGATAGCCGATAAAACGGCGTTCCAGCCAACTTCATCTTTACACATCCTCCGAACTAGGTTGTCCGGGGTAGTGTTCAGACCACATGAGGCAAGCATGTGGTCACGCATTGTGCGAAAACGCGGGCACACGAACAACACGTGTTCCGCCGTTTCCTCTAAACCAACGCACACCGGACACTCGGGCGAGGCCGAGTGTCCGAACCGGTGTAGGTACTGTATGAAGCAACCATGGCCTGTAAGGACCTGGGTCAGGTGGAAAGTGATTTCCCCATGGCGCCTCTTGACCCACGTACCTATCTCCGGTATCAACCTATGTGTCCATCTACCCTTAGTGGAACTGTCCCACGCACGCTGCCATTTGACCATTGAGGCCAACCTGACAGTCCTGTGGATGCCTCTCGTGCCGCGCATTTCAAAGCACTCTATGTCTTCACCGATAACGATGTCAATAGGCATCATACCGGTGATGACGCAGAGCTCTGTGCATCGTGCAACACGGTACGGTACGCAATCGCAACTCTTAGGCACATGAGCCTATACGTACTTTCTAACTTCGTTCTGTAGCAGTTAATGTGTCTGTATGTGTGTGCCCAGCCAACAAATTGGTTCACATAACTAACTTTCAGTTCTGTTTAATGCACTATTATACGATGCAATTTGATTGTATAAAATGCATAGATTCCTTCTATGTGAACAAAAGTGGAGGCCATATACGTACAAATCAGTGTTTTGGCATAACAAGATATACGACGTATTCCGATTTCAATTTAATCAATATACAATCATGCTGGTTTTTATCAGAGATCGCATATGTTCAGTTATAAAGTTGCATAATTAGACTGTTACAACTTTAAATCTAGAATAGTAAAAAACAGTTCAAACATACATCATAATTTACATTACACATTATATTATCATAAAAAAAACATACGTGTTATTGTATTTGCAACAAAAATATTTCTTAGGTAGAAACATAATCATTATGTGACATGCTGTTAGTTAATTATTAGTTAATGTATATATTTATGTTATAAATTTAGCCTCCAGCTTCCAGTTTCGATCCTTTGACCTTCTAGTTCATAGTCCAGAAGCTACCTGATTCCTCCATGTGTACGCAGTTGTTAAGCAATCATTTATACCTAATGATAATATTGCATCTGCGAATACAATCTGGAAAAGACATTCCATTACATCTTATACAACATTGTCGACAATGATTGCATTAACCAGTATATGCGATTTAATTGAACACATATATAATTTAATATTGACGTGTATAATATCATCATGATATTATCATCTCTAAGAGGAGAAATACAACGTTGTCAATATAACAAAATTGCCCTCAAAGTTTGTTTTCCCTAAAATCGTGTTTATTGTATTTCTAAATTGTTCTATAGATCCCAGTGATGTTGTGAATTGATTGTTAAGAAAAACAAAATATTGAATAAAACGACTAATAGTACATACTCTCTTTCTGGTTGCTAATTTTTAGAATTGAATTTCATGTTTCCAATAAGTACTAAATAATGGATTTTTTGCAAATCTGTTTCTATCCATTTAGTGAGTACTTAAAAAACAACACCAGGCTGTTTACTATGTCTAATGACAAATAACAGTAAGTATTCTATTAGTAATCAACCTTTGGAGGTTTAGCTGTACATAGCTAGTACAGATGTACGGAAAAACACAGTTCATGGAGAATGGGTGCGAAAAGGTTCCCTTAGAATTCTGACCAATAGTACAAAAATAACTGAATGATCATTTTCATGTAACTCTATTTCACAGACATTGACTGGGTGATTACCGATTGTTTAATGTTGAGGAATGTATTTGTATAAAACAACTACCGCTTTTGAAATTTGTCTTCTAATTGTATTTAATGATGATGACAAATGTGTTCTTTTTAATATTCTTGAAAAAGAATATTTTATTGAACATTCAAGGATCATCAGAGTTGTTGAATGTATATTTGAAATCATTATAACAGAGGACTTTACAAACAAATCTTAACGACATTGTAACTTTAGATGCACATATATGCAATTTTTCAAATATTTGCGATATATGATTCCATTTTGAGTTTAAATTTACATATTTACAACTTTTGACATAGATTGTAATTAGATTGTACATTTGCATTATATGTAACTTTTCTACAATTTTTCACAACTTCTGCTGGATCTATATATGATTATGATCTGATCTGTGAATATATATAATTTAATTTGTACATTCTTATACGATTGCTGGTTTGCTGGGTGTGTGTGTGTGTGTACAAAAGCTATGAAAAACATTAGACAACGTTTCGTATAGTAATCTTCAACCGATTTTCTCGCAACAGGTTTCATTCAACAGGGGACAAAGCCTTGTTGATCACTATTGAATTATATTATATAACGATATTATATAACGATCGGTCATTGCGTTTCAAAGTTATGAAGAAAATGGTACATCGGACCATATAAACCCCATATAAGGTTGGTGTCTTAACTAAATGCGAGAAAGGCACCACCAACACTAGGTGGATTAATCAGGGTTGTTTTTTACCGTGTCATAACACAAAGATCAGTTACGTCTGCTGCCAAATCTGAATAACACAATTCATCTTTTGGAGTTTAGGGTAACTTTTCCAATGTTTCGAGGCATTTGAATCGTAGACGGTTTAAAGTATTAGTTACATATTTGTTTGTTTTTCATTAATTCATTTGGTAGGCTTGAGTGCTGCTGGTCATTACGGTTTTGAAACTTTTCATACCAGTTTTCTAACTTAACGCTTATAATGATAGTTAGCTTGTTAGTTTGAGGCTCTCGCTGCTTCAACTCCCTTCAATTTCTACATAACGTGGAAGGGTCATTTGGCCGAACGGGTCATCCGGCCGAATAGTTTATTTGGCCGAATAGTTCATTTGGTCGAATAGGACATTTGGCCGAATAGGTCATTTGGCTGATTAGGATATTTGGCTGAATAGGACATTTAGCCGAATAGAAAATTTGGCCGAATAGGTTATTTGGCCGAACAGATCATTCGGCTGAACAAGTAGTTTGGCCGAACACGTCACATGGCCGATTAGGATATTTGGCTGAATAGGACATTTAGCCGAATAGAAAATTTGGCCGAACAGGTAATTTGGCCGAACAGGTTAGTTGGCCAAATAGGTCATTTGACCGAATTGGTAATTGGGTCGAACAGGTCATTTGGCCGAAAAGGTCCGTCTCACTCAGACGTCTAACTTCTCACTACTATTGCCCACTTCTCACTGTGAAAAGTGAGAAGTGCGAAGTGTGAAGTGAGACGTCTAACTACTAACTTCTCACTTTTAACAGCGAGTGGTGAGAAATGAGGAGTGAGAAGTGAGACGTCTCACTGTAAAAAGCGAGTAGGGCGAAGCGGGAAGTGAGTCGTCTCACTACTCACTTCTCACATTTTACAGTAAGAAGTGAGAAATAAGAAGTGAGTAGTCAAACGTCTCACATCTCACCCCACATTTCTCACTTATCACTCCTCACTGCGTTAAGTGAGAAAAGCAAAATGAGAAGGGAGACTCCTCTTTTCTTACTCATCACTTCTAACTTCTTATTTCTCATTTTTCACAGTGAGATGTGAGACGTTAAATGACACATTCAGCCGAACGACCTGAATTTCGGCCTAATGGTCTGTTCGCCCATATGGTATATTCGGCCAAACAACTTTCGGCCTAGTGGCTTTCGGTCAAATGGCATTCGGTCGAACGGTATTCGGCTAAACGGTTTTTCCCCCTGCATAACATTGATCAATCACTATTTTATTTCATCACCTTTCCACAGAACTATCTCACGAAAAAAAAAACAAAATATCAATTGACTTGAAATCACTTTTGACATATCTGCCTCCCAATGGGAAGAATAGACCTGCTTCCCTATGGAAAGCATAGACCTGCTTCTCTAAGGGAAGTGGATACATTTCGATTAGCTCCGAAACCCATCTTGCGACATATCAAACTATATGATTTTGAAAGACAAGATCAATAGATGGATTTTCGTGAGGTTTTGGATGCATTGGCCATGTCCAAAAGTGTTTCCAGGAACCTGGTTCCTTTAGGGAAGTGGACACATTTCGATTAGCTCCGAAACTCATCTTGCGACATATCAATCTTCATGATTTTGAAAGACAAGATCAATAGATGATTTTTGAGAGACTTTGTACCCATTGGCCACGTCCGGAAGTGTTCCAAGGAACCTGGTTCCCTCAGTGAAGTAGACATCCGATACCTCCGATACCTGTCTTGTAAAAAATCACACTTCATGATTTTGAAAGACAAGAAATGGATGAATTTTTGAGAGATTTAGTACCCATTGGTCATGTCCGGAAGTGTTCCAATGGACCTTGTCCCCTTAGGGAAGGGGACACATTTCGATTAGCTCCGAACCCATCTTGCGACATATCAAACTCCATGATTTTGAAAGACAAGATCGATAGATGGATCTTCGAAAGATTTTGGATACGTATTTCGACCTCAACAGTAAGGCCGTCTTCAGTGTCTCGTACTGAACTCGACCTCAAGTCATTTCGAGACGAGACACTGAAGACGGCCTGAAGACGGTAGTGAAGTTAAATGGAATAGTAAGTCTTATGACAAGTAAATACATTCCACTAAAAGCTTAAAATAATTTTCTTGTTTAATGTCGCAAGATGGGTTTCGGATCAATCGAATTTTGTCCTCTTCCTTGAGGGAACTAGCTTCTCGAGAACACTTCGAGAACATTGGACGCAGTTAATGAGTCCAAAATCTCTATCTAGTCCAAATTATATTGATCTTTTCTTCAGCTCTCCAGTAGCCTTGCGAGCAAAGGCGTAGGTTTGCCAATCCGATCGGTCCAGTCTAGGATGTTTTCGGGTTTGGAAACATTCTCGATCTCGACTCCCTGGGCATGGTGTATCCATTGTACTTGCCACATACTCATGCAATGGCGGGCATAGAAAAGCTTTCAATTAATAACTGAGGTAATTCTCATTAAATACTAAGCTGAAAAGCAGGATACGTTCCAGTTGAAATGTAGAGCCATTGAAGAAGAAGATGATCTTGCCTTTCAAAATCATGAAGATTGATATGAGGCAAGATGGGTTTCGGAGCTAATCGAAATTTGTCCACTTCCATGGCGGAACCAAGTTCCCAGGAACACATTCGAACGTGGCCAATGTATTCAAAATCTATCAGGCCGGAGGAACAGGCCATTTTACCTCGTATGGAAGCAGACTATCTCAGACTATAGATATATTCATAAGCCTCCATATAACATAAGAAAATAATAATTGATATTCCTTAGAGAACTATGGGGTTGAACGACATTCTACTTGATCTTATGCATAAAGGCTATATCATTTAGAAATGGGGCACTTCATTTTACAGATAGTAGCGGATATGCAAGTTTTTCGGTCTATTTTTTCACAGTTTAAAACTAACGTGGTTTCAAAATATTCACCATGCAGGAAGAGAAAAGAAAAATAATTATGCACAGTCCTATAGAATCCATCTGCGTCAAAAATCGGACTTTATCCTTTATTCAGTCCATTTATGTTTTAGCTAGATTTAGCCAGCTGCCATTGTAGCATTATTATTATTACCAGACCAAGGCTGGAGTGAGCCGTGCAATACCTAAAAGTCTTCTCCATTCAGCTCGGTCCATTGCTGCACTTCGCCAACCACACAGTCTGCGGAGGGTCCTCCATCTGATCGACCCACCTTGCACGCTGTGCACCTCGCCTTCTTGTTCCCGTCGGATCGTTGTCGAGAACCATTTTCGCCGGGTTATTGCCCGACATTCTGGCTACGTGCCCGGCCCACCACAGTCTTCCGATTTTCGCGATGGTTCTCCCGACAGCTGATGCAACTCGTGGTTCATTCACCTCCACCATTGTAGCAATTGCACTTTAAATAAAATTCGTCTCCGCTAAGCCTTCTCTTGTGTAAAATTATGATTCCGAATAGAATCGGTTTGTTTTTAATAGTGCGACTTTCCAATCACGAACAGAAAGAATCCAAAATCAGAATCTTGAACGACCCCTTTCAAGATTCTGATTTTGATTGATACACTAATTACGTAAGCACTTATGGAGGGGGGGGGTCTGCCATTTTCTTACGTTTCATAAAAATAAAAAAATATTTGTATGGAAAAAATCTTACATGGGGGGAGGGGAGGTTGAAAAACCCAGAAAAAATGCTCACGTAATTAGTGTACGGCCCCAAAGAAAACTTCACATGAAATCAAGGCCGCCGAAAGGGCGGGGCCTAGGTCTTCTTTGCAATCGGATACTGGCAAGCCGAGGTCCGGTTTTCGTCTTCTGCTGCCGGACGAGCTGGCCAAGCACGCCGTCTCGGACGCACCAAAGCCATCACCAAAGTACACCAGTTCCAAGCAAATGAGAACGAGGACGTATCTCCACCAACTTTCTGCCATCGCCTAGCTGTTATGATCTGCACTTAGAAAAAAAAAATCTTGGCTCTACCTTCTAAATCTTCATCTTCTTCATTGGCATTACATCCTCCACTGGGACATTTCCGCCTCGCATTTCCCCACAGTTATTAACTGCGTTGTTTCTAAGCCAAGTTACCATTTTTGCATTTGTATATCATGAGGCTAACACGATGATACTTTTATGCTCAGGGAAGTCGAGACAATTTCCAATCCAAAAGTTGTATAGACCGGCACCGGGAATCGAACCCAGCCACCCTCAGCATGGCCTTGCTTTGTAGCCGCGCATCTTACCGCACGGCTAAGGACTAAGGAGGGCCCCGGGTCTACCTTCTCTTGTATAAAATGGTGTTTCTGAGAATAACTGATTTTTAATCCACAATGCACTCACAGCAATCAAACATTAATCCGAACCTTGCTTAAAAATTTAACTTCACTGCTGCTGCTGTCCGACAGTCACTATTGATGATTGAGCTAAAATGCCACCATTTAGAATACATTTTCAGTACCTCCACTCATGTCCCGGATTTGCAACCGACGCCAATTTTGCAATTAACTTTTTCTTCTCATAAAATGTTGGTTCTGAAAAGAACCTAATTTATTGTCGGAATGCGCCTTTCTAATCACTAACAGCAACCAAACGATAGTCTGAACATTGTTTGAAATTTTCTCTAGAGTGCTGTCGGTGACGACCTCTGGAAGATCCGCTTTCTGCTGGGACTGCTGCTACCGTCGTCATCATAGCAACAGACCTATGCGGCTCTCGTGTTCGCTCTCCGAGAAATCTTGATTGAACTAAGAATTAGAACCCAGGCCGTAAGTTGCACGATTGATGTCAGTGCTTGTGATGAACATACGGGATTGGTTGGTTTACCGGATTTTGACAGTGCCTGACAAGCTTCAATTTTGCAATAGATTCGCGCCTTTAACCCATTGTTAGCGATAATTCGATAAATTGATACCAAAATCTCCGAAATCGGTTGGAAGACGGTTGAGATATTAGCTAATACTTCCTGACCACTTTTCGTGACGGTCTCAAAATTGAATCTGCAGAATGACTCTCCTATCTTCCCTAAAGACGTCCCAACAAACAATTTAAGCTGAACAATCTAGTTCTTTTTAGCTGAAGAAGCTTATTTGCCACGAAACAAGCTCTTCTTCAGGTTCCAATGCTTGTTGGGGTGAACCTACGGCAAAAAATGCAAATTAAATTTCATTTTCAACTTCCGTTGTTTTGCAGCCAATCAAGGTGTGTGGCATTTTACTGTCTGTTTAAGCCCATATTATTAAGGGTAAACGTTGTATTTCCAAGCATGGCTAATAAAATTGAGCAACAACTCTCAATTAACAAAAATCGACAGCTGAAGTAAGATACTGACATTCAGCAACAAAAGATTTTTTTCTGTTGCTTTTGAGTCATGTTTTATTCCGGATCAGACACATTGCACCTTAAAGCATTAGCAATTCTGTTCATGGGTATTGTCCACTCTAGGACACATTACCACCCACCTGACAGTTCAACGCGTACTTGTTTAATTTCCCCTGAGTATACTTGTTTAATTTATCGCACTATTATCGTATTACGCTATCCATTAACATTTAACCATCGTACGTACGTGGGCACATCGACCGACTCTGGTGCTGTGCGCAAGGTACAAAAAACCTCCGCCATCAGCTGTTCCCGCTAGGTATCAACCTAAGCATCGAGCAAGTACCGTAAAATCAGATGACCGTGAAGAAGATCGAAATCAAAAGTGAGCTAATAAGGTAAAATAAGATTCAGATGGTCGATTTCGGATCAGAGCTTGACTATGGACAGAAGTTAGATCACTTGGTTTAGTTCCATCCCTTTCCATCTTTTTGACTTGATATAACAAAATCAAATCTGCTACAGAACCAGGTGAAACTGGGCTAACGTGCCCCAGTGGAGAGTTTTTGCTGCTTCAACATCTTTTCCATTGCTCCAATACATCGCACACAGGTGCATTGCAATCAAGATTTTTTTGTAACTATTTTTTGCCAATGTGTTGGAGCTTGGAACAATCAACGCGGTTACAAAGATGATTAGTTTTTGTGGCCAGAAATATGATGATGATTGCTTCTCGAATATGTAACGAGAGTTTTTGCTGGTATGCGCTAAGTTAATGTTAACCTTTGCTCATAAATCGTAACTCGTTAGTTTATTAGGCAACATAAATTGGTTGAACTAGCTTTTCAGTTTTGTTATTTACACTTTGATTTTGGCACGCTCAAAACATTCATAAGTTTTCATATCTGGCTGTACATGGTGCCAGGCGAGTAAAAAGGTACTTCTTTGGTATAACGAAGTGAAATACAAATAGAATAATGTCCATAATTGAACTGGTCGTTTGAGATTGAGAAACTGCATAGGGTAAGACGGTATAATGCGCCCCACCTGGCCAAAACGCCCCCCTTTGATTTCTAGAAAATTATAACTAATTAAGGGTCAAAAACAGTTGGTACCTATAAGTATTTGTTAACCCATCATACTATGTGAATGTGGAAGTATTTTTGTATTACACAATGAAAATAATAGCAAAATACAGAAGTTTACAGTTTTGATGTAACTTTTCATGTTTGTTTGCTCAACATTCTGGAGCGACTCTGGCATACTGTCCGCAAAACTTGCACTGGAACACTCAGTTGGGCAACAAAATTACTTTTCTCAGTGGTTAATATGATATAAAATTGCTTCCATCTTCAAAAATGTAACGATTTTCGAAAACATGTTTCACTGGCCAAAACGCCCCAGTGTAGGCAGGACGATATGCCCTTACCAACTGGACACAAGCGCAGCGAGCTTGCAGCAGTTGCTTCCAAATTGTATGGAAAATATTGAAATGTAATTCACACCTATTCAAGCAGGACCTATGTTGGTTTTTTAATGTCAAGCGCATAAGAATTTGAAGCCTTTTTATTATGGGAATGATAAAATACTAATGAAGGGCAATTAAACGTCTTTGGTTGAGGTGGGGCGTATTGCCCAGGCACTTTTTAAAATTCATTTTTCACGACTTTTCAAAAAAGCTTTATTACGTGTTAAATGAAATATTTTTATATGACTACTCACGGGCAATGCATTTGCGACTTCCTGGACTACCAAATAACACAAAGTTTGCATAAATTGCGTTGAAAAGTAAAAAGTTATCAAGGAGTTGCCTTAGGGGGGGCATATTATACCGTCTTACCCTATATGTAACATTTTTGGCCAAAATGAGATTTTTATATATTCTGAATCCTCGTCCAAAAATACTCTTCCTAATAATATTAATAATAGGAAAATGAACTTATGTATTTTGTCACTCAGAATCATTCCTAGTCAAAGCATTTTTTTTAATCTGTGTTGTTAAAGGCTCTCATCTTAATCATTTTTTGGACGTTTCGGAATTGATTATAAGTTTTCTTCATATGAATATTACGCCAACTCGCTCCGTTAAATAGGCGATCAAACCGGTCAGTCTTTTCATGCCATTGCACTTGCCTCATCCATATAAAAACACGTATCAAACAGTACAATGACAGAACTTCCACTTTGGGTAGCTGAAGTGAAATTATAATGCCGTGAGTGATGACCCAATCGGAATTCTTTTTTTAACAACTTTGTGTTATGGTACCTATATCGTACCGTACGTACATATAATCAATAGTAGCTATTTATGAATCTACACAAGCAAAACCGTCCCAAGAGGAAGTCACAATTGAGCGCATGACTAGGTTCCTAATCAATTACAGCAACTAAACGGTATGAAAGCAGTTAATTGCATAGCTGCGGACCGTACCAACAACAGCGTCTTCTGCCGGTTGTTGGTCGCCGTTGTTGTCGTGATTTTATTATGAAACTGTATTCGCCGGTCTGAATGCATTGCCGACTACAACTGTATTTTTGTTGTGATCATTATGGTAATAGTCACAGGTGTCTCCGGAGAATTACAGGAACGCAGGGGTCAAATTCATATGTGGATGTGTGATGTCCAGGAGACAAATTCACGGCAGAAATTAGAACAATTTTCGTCGAGACAAATATTTTTATCAGGAATTAAGTTTTTGATAGCAAACGTAGACGCATTGACGAGCACTGACTATCAGACCCCGTTACCATTTCCTCGTAGTCGCCACTGAACGATAGTCTATCAATTCGCTGTTACCCTTAGATGGCACAGTGAAACGCGGCTACAAACCTTCGGTGCCGACATTTTGGCGGGTGGTACGCGCGCCGCGGCTACTTACGAGTTGATATGAGTTTTCACGCTGAAATTCCTTTGATATGTTGGCAGCATATGGATAACGCCTGTTCCACTAACCTGGAAATGTAAACACAAAAAAGGAAAAACGAAGTTAGTTCAGAGAGCATGTTCAAATCGTATGGAACAAGTGAGCATAATTGCAATAGGGAAATTAGTTCAACAATTTGCTTCCCCGTTACAAAGTTGGTATCAATTTCGGATTGCATAAAATATGTGGCAGATTAATAAATAGTTTCGATTAAACGGCAGCTCAGTTGGATCGAAATCTGCTCCATAAAGCAATAAATAATCTTGCCAAGAAAGCACGGACAGCATGGTTTGGCTCCTAAGATTACTATCGCTAGGAAATAGGGGTTATCGAGCTGGCAAAAACGCCAAAGCAGAATCTGCAATCTAATCCGATGCATTCCGAAGTGCTTTAGATTAACATTTCTACTCTGGCCCCACGTTGGTCTCCCTGCATGAGAAAGTCGAGTAGCCGTGGTGTTGAGATAAATAATGATAATTTTTATTTAAAATCTTGGCTAGCTAATTTACAGACGCCGACACGCCAACAAGTTGGCGAATCGCTATTATACCAGAGTAGTGAAGAATTTTATTAGTTATTATGAATGAAGCTATAGAGAACTAGGTACTCAAAGGTACTAATAATGGCTCATTTTGCCTGAATGTTTATGATTGCTCGTTATATGGGGCTTTTATTATTATAGTTGATGGTCAAGATGGTTAACCGCCGAAATGAATAAGAAATTTATAGTGGTAATTACTGCTACTGGGTCTAGCTTTTAATCTTGCGTTGGTATATAAATTGCGCGTATTGAGAAATTTAAATGCAAATCTTACATATTGATCAGAGGCGCCGTCACGTTCCGAGACGTGGGTAGGACAAAAACTGGATTATCAAATCAATTTTTTTTTTGTAAAATTTTATGTTTGTCACTAGGCTAATAATTTACATTAACATAAAACATGTAGTTATCTACATTTATAGACTCTTTTGGTGTTTCTACCATGTAACTAAAGTAGTTTCCCAGAGCTTTGATAAATGTACTGTTTGGAATTACGGTTAATGTTGCGAAAATTGGGGTAAACAAAATCTTCGGGCTCGTAACTGCGTGGACGGGGCTCGTAGTTCAACATTTGATTTCGTTGGTAGCTCCAGACATCTCTGACTCGTTGATAATGGAATAATTTCTGTGTGATGGTTTCTGGTTCTCCTGGGCATATTGGGCAGTAGTCATCATCTACGACGCCTATTTGAATTCCCTATGTTTAATTTTTTATGCATGACCGTTGAATACTTTTCGGGAATTTCAGGGACTTTCCAGAGATCCTCTCGAATTTCAAAAGAGTTTTTTGGACATCCTCAGATATGTTTAAATTCCCTATGACTGTTAAGACAGGCTTTAAATTTTATAAAATATTTGATGGCTTCTAGCAATTATCACTAGCTTCTAGGAATTATATCAGTGAAGCTCTTGATCGTGCAAAAATCGTGGGAGTTCAGTACTATTTACGGTTTTCCAGAAATCTCAAGAATTTCAGACGTTTTTCTTTCTAAGATTTTATGCACACGTACGTATATTTGTGATTCCTACAGATTCCAATAAACTCTCAGAAGCTTTTAAAAAATAGGGGGTCCCGTGGCTTAGTCGGCTACACGTCCGATTTATAAGCGGATAATCAAGGGTTAGATTCCCAGCCCCCCCCCATCAATCTCTCGTCAATCGCCAGAAGTGCAGCAATACTATTATAGTACGGCGTAATGGGGAACGCGTCTGACCAACACAGCTACCTGACTGCGACTGACAAACTGACCCTCTTTTCGGAGGCATACCTCCAACAGACTCGATACATGGCAAACGGAACAATGCATTTACATGGATGAACGAATGGACGATGATATGGACAATAGGTAATCTTAAAATAGATTCTGTGTGTATTCTATAAGATACGAGAATACCACAGTAGATCTCGGCACAGTAGCGGTCGTCGAACACAGAGTGCCTACTAAATAAATAAAGGAATAAAAAATAAAAAAGCTTTTAAAATTTTCTTCACAAAAGCTTACTACCAGACATGCGCATTTGCTTCAATCATCATAAACTGCATATCATATCCTTGTTCCATTTCTCAACTTTTGAAGACGAGTTCGGCAGTCTGGTGACTATCGCTTCTGCTTTATAGATAGAAAGTCTTTTCCTTTTTTCTTCCTAAGCAATGGAGGGGGAATCTGCTCAAAAGACATCCTGGTTTGTCCAGGAAGTGCGGGGTTAGGGATCACCTCCAATAGCAAACGAGGGAGGCAGGACTGCATCCCCGACCCGCTAAACCGTTTCCATTGCCGCCAAGCCCATCGTCCCTTCGGTACTACCAGAAAGTAATGCTTCAAAGAGGGGCCAGTGCATAATGCATCCTCGAGGTTAGCTGCTTTTCTTTGCTGCATCGAACATCGTGACTCGCTTTTTTAGAAGAACACCATGGTATCGTGCCAGCGCATTGCCGGCTTTCCAGGTGGCCTTACCACGCCCTATGTCCTCGGAAGGTGGGCAGGGTCGACTTCGCGCCTGCTTCCCTCTGCACGACTGGTATCAAGAATGATGATGCCGCGTGCACCCCAAATTGACCTCTCTGAGATAGGGCCTATTCGCCAACACACAGAGGGACTTGCCGACGCGGTGCCTACGCCTACCCCAGCCTTAACGAGGACCCCTTTCCGTCCTCGGGCTCAGAACCCGCCCGGTTGACCGACGCCGCGAAAGCGACGATACCATGTTGTTCTTCACGCGGCCACTTGTTCGATAAAAGGATCGAGTTCGACCACAGGGCACCGGTATGACCCATGAAGCCGACTCCGAACCCTTGGACCACCTCTTATTTGCGCCTGAACTAGCCATTCCTCGAGTCCACGCGCCACCCTCTGTGTAGCTCCGAGACGATTTGGACGATAGGCAATAAAACGGCGTTCCAGCCAACTTAATCTTTACACATCCTCCGGACTAGGTTGTCCGGGGTAGTGTTCAGACCACATGTGGCAAGCATGTGGTCAGGCATTGTGCGAAAACGCGGGCACACGAACAACACGTGTTTCGCCGTTTCCTCTAAACCTACGCACACCGGACACTCGGGCGAGGCCGAGTGTCCGAACCGGTGTGGGTACTGTCTGAAGCAACCATGGCCTGTAAGGACCTGGGTCAGGAGGAAAGTGATTTCCCCATGGTGCCTCTTGACCCACGTACCTATCTCCAGTATCAACCTATGTGTCCATCTACCCTTAGTCGAACTGTCCCACGCAAGCTGCCATTTGACCATTGAGGCCAACCTGACAGTCCTACGGATGCCTCTCGTGCCGTGCATTTCGAAGCACTCTATGTCTTCACCGATAACGATGTCAATAGGCATCATACCGGTGATGACGCAAAGTGCATCGTGCGACACGGTACGGTACGCGCTCGCAACTCTTAGGCACATGAGCCTATACGTACTTTCTAACTTCGTTCTGTAGCAGTTATTACGCAGGGCCGTGCCCCAAGCTGGCCTCCCATACCTCAGTATGGACAGAGCAACGCTAGCCAGAAGCTTCCCGACCAGTTAGTCATAACAAAATTATATCACAATTATATCAATATGTGTTATAAATAACAAAACTTGGAATAATTTTGTTATAAATTTTCTGTCCTAGATGGAGGAAAGAGAATTTCAAGATCGTCATAACATGATTATAACATAATGTGTTATGTTTATTTTCGAAGAAAAAAAAATTACCTACATTTTTGGTAGATAGGAATTGGGAAACAAAACGGAGGTACCACCTTCAGTATAACTTGAACCTACATTCAAAGTTGAACCAGCTGGACAAAGTTAATTGCCTACATTATGGATAATCATAATCTTTCCAAGAACATAATTTGTTATAGTATAGGCAATTTTCATCTCTATTTATGTAACATAATGGGTCGTATGAATAAAAAGTAGTAAGTTCAACTTTACTACATTTTCAGTAGTAAACGTCACTTGTGGAACATGTTCGTATGAATAAAAGAGACTTTACTACACTACACATTTCGAACATACTACAAACAACTGATTCGGTATGAATAAAACAAGAGTTTACTACTGATTTCTTGTAGTCTGCTCAAGACGTTGCTACTCATGCTCCAAATACATTTTATTCATCAGAATCGAAGCGAATCGGCTTTGTTCTTGAAAATAGAAGTCCAATTTAGGGAAAACAACAAAACAGACATGTCTTTTGTTGATTAGCCGCAAAAAAATGATGAAATCATCATCGTCATCATGGGGTCTATTTTGTTTTGACGTTTCTCCGTGTAGTAAATGGTAGTAAACTGTAGTAAAAGCTAAGTTCGAATGTAGCATTTGCCATAAGTTCGAAAATGTTTTTATTCATATCAAACATGTAGTTTTCTCTGTGGACTTTATTTTTGAGTAGATACTACAAGCGCTGAGTTTTGCTACTTTTTATTCATACGACCCAATGAGTTATATTTTTGTGTAATAAATAACACATTCAGTAATATTCTTGTTAAAACTAGAAGAGATTTTGTAACAATTTTTGTTATTTTAACTACTAATGGTACATGTTTTATAACAACCGCTGTTATAAAAAAATTGCTGTAACAGAATAACAAGCTCTGATATAAATTTGTTACCATCTACTGGTCGGGTTGCGCTTGCTGGCATAAACCGCAGAGCTATTGGACATCATCCGGGACAATGCCACTATAGCTGTGGAGGCACGCTTGCAGGCGTAATTGACGTGGCTACCAAAGGTGAGCTTATCGTCGATCATTACCCCCAAGAGTTTGATGGAACGTTCAGAGGTGACCGTGCAGTTGCCTGCCCTTATCACCGCTTGTTGCTCCGACTTTCGGTTGTTAACAACAACCACCTCAGTCTTGTGGTGAGCCAGTTCTAACTTCCTGGAACTTATCCACTCCTCCACAATTGCGATCGAGTGAACTACAGTCAATTCCACCTCTTCGATCGATTCGCCGTAGACCTCCAGCGTAATATCGTCAGCGAAGCCGACAATTACCACGCCCACCGGGAACTTCAACCTCAAGCCACCGTCGTACATGACGTTCCATAACACCGGACCCAGTATGGAACCTTGCGGAACCCCTGAGGTTATGTCAACGCACTTCCGACCCGCCTCCGTGTCGTATACCAGTACTCGATTCTGGAAGTAGCTTCCGAGAACCTTGTACAGGTACTCGGGAATTCCAAGACGCAGGACTAACTGGCACTATTGAAAGCATTCCTCACGTCGAGAGTCACTACTGCACAATAGCGAACTCCCCTCCTCTTACGCTGAATAGCTATCTCCGCGGATTTGGTAACCGACAAGATAGCGTCTACGGTCGACTTACCCTTTCGGAAGCCAAACTGGTTACTCGATAGACCATTCGCACCTAGAGATGTCGTAAAATTCCGATTAATCGATTAGTAACTAATCGATTACTCTCGATCCTCGTCGATTACTGAATCGATTAATCGTTGGATAGTAATCGATACAGAATTAAACGATTATCACAACGATGAATCGATTAATCGAGGAAATCAATCCAATGAATTATTGGCAGTGGCTGATTTGCTACTCGCCGCTTCCACTTCCAGGCGCTATCGTATATGCGAAAATAGCCAGCAAGAGTTAACCGCCAGAAATTTGTATGGCGAAAGACATCTAACGCTGGTTTTCTCAAAATTAGGAACTTTTCATGAAAAACTATATGGTACCGGTTATGAGGGATGGTGTCCGCTACTACGCCTACCAAATATTGTTTCGATTAAAGTGCTTAATTTGGAGAAATCGAACCTTAGATGCCTTTCGCCATACTGATTTCAGAAAGTTAACTCCTAGTGTGCCGCTGTAAGCACGCTCAAAGCAGTCGATTCATTGCGACATCCTTATGATGTCGTAAAATCCTGATTAATCGATTAGCAACTAATCGATTACTCTCGATTCCTCTCGATTATTGAATCGATTAATCGTTTGGTAATAATCGATTCAAAATTAATCGATTATCACAACGATGAATCGATTAACCGAAGTAATCGATTAATTTGCGACATCTCTATCCGCACCCTCCGTACGTATCAACAACCTGTTGAGGATGATCTTCTCGAGCACCTTCCCCGCCGTATCAAGCAGGCATATTGGTCTATATGCCGGCGAATCCCCCGGTGGTTTTCCCGCATTTGGCAATAGGACCAAGTTCTGCCTTTTCCATGCTTCAGGGAAGACTCCCTCGTCCAGGCATCTCTGCATGACAGATCTGAACATCTCGGGAGCCTCAGCAATGGCCGCTTTGATGGCCAGGTTTGGAATACCATCCGGTCCTGGCGCCTTAACTACACTGAGGGACTGTGCAATCCCTGCAAGTTCCGCCACAGTTACTCTTCCCTCGTCGGCCACCCTGGGCCCTGGCAGCTCCACAAAGGGAGGCCAGGGACTTGGGTCGTGACGTGGGAAGAGCCCCGCGATGATCCTCTCCAGCATCTCTGGAGACCGCTCTGTAGGGGCCTCTGTAGGAGACCGCTCTGTAGACAACAGGTTGTCTTGGCCATTACGACCCTATAGGCGTCACCCCATGAATTCGCTTAGGCACTTTGACACAGGCCCTCGAAGCAGGCTTTTTTGCTTGATCTAATCTCAGTCTTCAGAGCGGCTCTAGCAGCCACGAACGCCACCCGTCGTTCAACACGCTCCTCTTCTGTGCGTGCTCGCTGCATCCGCCTCCTTGCCGGTAGGCAGGCGCGGCGCAGGTTCGCAATTGCTTGAGTCCACCAGTAAGCCGGTGGTCTCCCATTCCTAGGGAGGACTTTCCTAGGCATGGTGGCATCACGTGCACGCGAGAGTACTGTTACCAGCTGCTCGCCGCTCAGACCGAGAGTATTGTACTCGCGGCGGAGTGCTTTCTTAAACACCTCGTCGTCGAAGTATGATGTCTTCCATATACGAGGGCTAAGCCTCGCCCCTTCTTCCGTCCGCTGAATGCTGGTCGTATAGTCGATACTGTAGCGAACCGCCAGGTGGTCGCTGTGAGTGTAGCCATCATCTACCCTGTAGTTCCAGGCCAGGTTTGGCCAGGGCTCCAGAACGTAACGTCGATAATCGACTCGGCACCGTTCCAGCTATAGGTACTTTTGGTACCGACATTAGCCAAGTCCACATCCAACATGGCCAGTGATTCCAGCAGGATCTGCCCCCGTTGATTCGTGGATCGGCTTCCCCATTCCACGGCCCAAGCGTCGAAGTCCCCCGCTATCACCACCGGCCTACGCCCCGTCAAGTTAGCCGTCAAACAATCTAGCATTCGACCGAACTGCTCGATCGACCATCGAGGAGGCGCATAGCAGCTGCAGAAGAAGCCCCGTTGATTTTGGCAATGACGAAGCCCTCGTGTGTCGAAGACACCAACTCTTGGACTAAGCATTTCCCCGTTATCCATATCGCCGCCATTTTAGACCCATCGGTGACCCAATTACCATTCCTGGCCGGTACCCGGTAAAAATACCACTTTAGGAAAATTGAGTAAAAAAATGTCACTCATTTTTCAGGTACTTATCCTCAACCGATTTACTCGCAACAAGTTGCATTCGACTCTACCATTAGGATACTCTACCATTGTTTCCTATTGAAAATTGGTCAGATCGGTTTATGGGCTCGGAAGTTATGGCCAAAATACCACTTTTTTTAATAAAAAAAATGAGTAAAAAAACGTCACTCATTTATCAGGCACTTATCCTTAACCGATTTACTCGCAACAAGTTGCATTCTACGCAGAATACTCTCCCATTGTTTCCTATTGAAAACTGGCCAGATTGGACTATGGACTCAAGAGTAATGGCCAAAATACTATTTTTGTAATGCACGAGAAAGGCACCATCATCGCTAGGTGGATTAATCAGGGTTTTTTTGGTTACACGTGTAGACTTAAAGGCTTTATTCCAGCTAATTATTGGGTAACTAAGAACATACGTTGTTTTTTTTTAATTTATCACCAGACTAAGGCCGGAGTGACATGTGCAGTACACCAAATTCTTCTCCATTCAACTCGGTCCATGGCTGCACGTCGCCACTATGCGGAGGGTTCGCAAAGCGTCCTCCACCTGATCGATCCACCTTGCTCGCTGTGCAACACGCCTTCTTGTTCCCGTCGGATCGTTGTCGAGAACCATTTCCATCGGATTACTGTCCGACATTCTGGCTACGTGCCCGACTTACCGCAGTCTTCTGATTTTCGCGGTGTGAACGATGGATGGTTCTCCCAGTAGCTCATGCAACCCGTGGTTCATTCACCTCCTCCACGTACCGTCCGCCATCTGCACCACACTGTAGATGGTACGCAGCATTTTCCTTTCGAAAACTCCCAGTGCGCGTTGGTCCTCCACGAGCATCGTCCAGGTCTCGTGTCCGTAGTGAACTAACGTTCTAATAAGCGTTTTGTAGATAGTCAGTTTGGTACGACGGCGAACTCTATTTGATCAGAGCGTTTTGCGGAGCCCAAAGTACGTACGATTTCTTGCCTTGATGCGTCTTGGAATTTTTATTCTGATATTATTATCGGAGGTTACCAGAGAGCCCAAGTACACGAATTCTTCAACCACCTCGATTTCATCACCACCAATTCAAACTCGTGGTGGGTGGCTCACGTTGTCCTCCTTTGAGCCTCTTTCTATCATGTGCACGGCAAATGCTGGGTAAAGCGTACCATTGGTACTTCGCGTACCCGAAGGAATAAAATAGACCCCATTTTGCGGTCTTTAGCCTCTTACCTAGCAACTCCTATCCCTACCTCCTCGTGGCGCTGGCCGGGATACGAGCAACTTTAGGGAAGATCGGGTAACCAACCCCGATGGGAGCTATGGTCGTATGCTGACAGGAAAGGGGGATTTGCTCCTCAACGGAGGTGCAAATTTGATCGAGTGTCTGTTCTCCATGGTAGGAGTAAGTTGTGCGTTTGTTCCCCATGTGGGGGTGGCTGATCATCGTTTGTGTGCCACCGAGGGACTATAAAGTGCACACCATGTTGCATCGTGTCAGCATCGACAAGGCAGCCCCTTCAACGCGATGTAGCTAACGCAACCCTGGTAAGGTAGCCTACCGAAGATTCTACAGTTACCAAAAAAGGCAGAAGTATAGCAAACGGATTGATTCAACGGCAACAAACCCGACAACGAATAAAGGACAACGATTGGAAAGTCGGATCTTGGAATGTAAGAACTTTGAATGAACCTGCACGTTTTGGACTCCTGGTTCGTGAGCTGGAGAAAGTCGGCGTGAGTGTGGCAGCAATCCAGGAAATACGATGGCCCAGAACTGGAGAACGTGAATTCCGGGCGGTGGAAATACGATGGCCCAGAACTGGAGAACGTGACTTCCGGGCGGTGGATCCCATAGCAAACACTTCATTCAAATACCACACATAATATAACGGCGGTGACAAAGCAGAACGAGGAGTTGGCTTCATGGTGATCGGAAAGCAGATGAAGTATGTTATCCGGTGGAAGCCGATAAGCGACCGCATTTGCGTATTGAGAATGAAGGGCAAATTCTTCAACTATAGCCTGATCAGCATCTATGCAAATGCGCAGATCGGAAGAGAAAGTTTATTTCGCCCTGTCATTGGTACGGAAAGCCTTCATTCCGCTAAAAACGATAATGGTCTGCGACTTGTAACCTTTGCTGCTGCTAGAGGAATGGCAATAAGCAGTAAGTCTCACGTAAGAATATCCGCAAACACACCTGGCAACATCCGACTGGAGACACTTGCTCACAGATAGACCACGTGCTGGTCGACGAACGACATTTCTCGGATGTTATTGATGTAAGGTCCTTCAGAGGTCCGAACATCGACTCGGATCACTATCTTGTAGTTGCAAAACTTCGGGTGTGGCTTTCCAGCGTCACTAATTCACGAAACAACAGAACGATGCGCTTCAATATCCAACGCTTGTCAGTTGAAGGAGTTGCTGAACAGCACCACCAGAAGCAGGACGTGCAGATAGGAGATGCCACCGGATCTGGCGACGTCAACAGATTGTGGGAAAATATCCACGAAGCTGTGACTACAACAGCGCAGGAAGTGTTAGGCACTGCACAGCGACGCCAACGAAATGGTTGGTTTGATGAGGAGTGCCAGCGAGTGACGGACGAGAAAAATGTTGCTAGGAGTCGAATGCTAGTGGCTCGTACCCGTTCCAACAGAGAGCGGTACAGTGTAGCAAGGGCAGTGTAGCAAGAAACGAATCCACCGCAGAAAAAAAAGGGAACACGAAGAGAGTGTGATAGCTGATGCGCAGGAGACCATGGATAGAAACAATATGCAGAGGTTTTACGTAACTGTCTATGGCGCGCGGCATAAGACTGCGCCAGTGCCCGCCATGTTCAATGACCGAGAGGGGAATTTGTTGACAGACAAGACTATGGTGGCAGCCAGGTGGAAGGAGCACTTAGAATATTTGTTGAACGGTGAAAATGAAGGTGTATGGACATAGTCGACGACGGTCAAGCTGTAGAACCACCAACGCTGGACGAGGTTAAGAAGGCTCTAAATGAGCCAAAAACAGTAAAGCTGCTGGGAAGGACGAGATCCCGGTCGAGCTTCTCAAACACGGAAGTGAGCAGCTGCATCAATCAATCGACCACATTATCCAGAAAGTATGGGAGGATGAAGAACTGCCTGCCGGCTAAGGGAACGAACACGCTGGCTGCACGCGGTGGAATTGGACCTGGGGACCCTGAACGTCCGGGGAAACTAGAGGAACAAGACCAAGACCGACTATTATGGAGCTTAAAATACGCCAGGCATAGGTGTATGTAGCCAACCAGGTATCTAGGTATCCTATCATGTGCTTCGTCTTCAACGTGTTGATGACTAGTCCAATCCGTTTAGCTTCGCTTTTCAGTCTGATGGAAGCTTCCTCCATCCTCTCAAAGTTACGTGCCTTAATATCAATGTCGTCGGTAAAACCAAATAACTGGACGGACTTCGTGAAAATCGTACCACTCGTGTCAATCCCTACCCTTCGTATTACTCCCTCCAAAGCGATATAGAACAGTAGACAGGAAAGACCATCACCTTGCCGTAACCCTCTGCGCGTTTCGAAGGGAATCGAGAATGCCCCTGAAACTTGATCAATTGTATCAGTTTATCCGGAAATCCGGCGGATGACTCGTGGTCGGCGGAAGACTCGTGGTCGGCGGATGACTCGTGGAAGAATGGAACGTCGTCGATTTGGTTTTCTGTTTCTTAATTAGCTGATTTCCACGTGGCCTTGTGGATATATACCGGCGGCGGCGTGGGTCGGCGTGAACTGATGAAACGTCTAAAATTCTCCGGAGTTTCTTCAGAAGTTCCTCGACGGGTTTTTTGAGAAGTTCATCAATAAATTTCTCTGGACGTTCCTTAAGGAATTCCTCCAGAAGTTCCTCCAAGAATTCCTTCGCAAGTTCATCCGGAAGTTTCCAGGAAGTTCTTCGAGAGTCGCACCGGAAGATCCTCCGATTGTTGTCTTGTTTTCATATTCATAACCCCTGTCATGTTGCACAAACAAAAGTCCGACAATCAACCAACGTCCATCCATGATCTGGAAATACTACGGTTCACCAATAATATGAACATTATATCTACATTCTTTAAATTTGTTTCGTTTGACAGTATAAAGCAACATAGGCCCCAATTGCCATGTTTGAAAGGGTAAGGGAGTCCTACAGATAAATTTATTTTTTAACTCTTTAGTTGGGTTTTCTTCACTTTTTGAGCCGGTGCTTATTTCTGTCGTAAAACGCATTCCCTGGTACTGACATGCCCACAGGTCGATAACGTTTTGTAGAACTGGTACTCAATACGTATAATACCCTGCAGTTGCACAAACTACTATTTTCATGGACACCCAGAAGAATTTCATTTGACAATTTTGTAGATTTTCTTGTTGAAATTCGAAAGAATTTCCTTGAAAATAAAAAAAATCCGTCTAGGTTCGGAAGAACTTGCCACCATAAAACATTTTAGGTAGGACTCGATGTATCCGGATTGGCATACTACATTTTGTTCCGCTAGGCTAATTGATGACTTTTTTTAAAGTTTCTTATTCTTACTTTCTCACTCTTCACTACAAAATTGCGGCATAGTTTACGCAAACGCAATCTTTAAGAACATTAAAATAAAAACCAACCAACTTGGACCAAAGCTTTTCATCAGCTGTAACAGAACGGCTAGTCATCGGTTCGTCATCGTCGTTTATAAATTGTTCAGAAGCATAGAACGGCCTATGGGCAAAGGGCATTAACTTACGCCGGGGTCATTAAATTGCATTACCTGGCAATCTCGGCCGGGAGCAATTGCTCCCGACAGCCACCGTCCGAACGGCATAACTGCACGACTCGACGGTGCAACTATCAGATAACAATAGGCTAATTTACCTTTATTTATTGATCATTCATTGACCATCAAAGGCTTCCTGTTTTTTTTTTCACATTTTCCAATGAGGGAACCATCCACATTCTCGAGTTCCTTAGAACGATACACGAACCGTTGGCAGTGAAAGAAATGGACACAGCCGCAACAGCGCTGTGAAAAGAAAAGGGATTGAGCCAATGATGGGGCAAATCTATGAAGGAATATAGCTTCCAAAGTGAGATAGCTTTGCCCTTTTACCGGAGGGCTCTTTATGGAGCCCCATTGGAGTCAGCCGACTAGAATGACGGGGTAATGGAACTGATGCCATCTCCACAATAGGCGCTTGATGAGGTGAGATGAATTGCTTCAACTAGTTTAAAAAGTGGCTGGAGTTGATTCATTCCACTTCACGTGGACAAAAGAGCGTTATGTCTTTAACTTGTTGCCTCTTGTGATTTTCTAAAATGATGTAAATTCAAATAAATAGTAAGTGCAGTCAAAATACTAATTGGGAAAAGTTTTCATTTCAAAATCATTACATCGTTCATTTTAATGGATATCCGTAATGTTCGTATACTTATTTTCATCACCTTATCTTTTTCACCATCAATCGTTTGATTGACAGTTGAATATACTGACATTCGAGCACGGTGTGTAGGTAAATACTAGTCAGGGGATGATCCGCAAAAGCGTTCCTATTTTTCTCTTTGAAAAACAGTAAGTGATCGGCTACGATTGCGTGTCTACGATTAATGCAGACGTTCCTTCATGTTCAATCGTGATTTATGTACACTAACTGGGGTCGCTTTTTAAGTGGATGGATTTCAATAATTTCTCGGCCCACCTCAATTTTCACAACTTTTAGAATACCACCCGATTTTTCTTCGACAAAACAAACCGCGTAAAAAGCGACCGCAGTGTAGATGTGTTGATCATTTAATACATGAGAAAAATAAGTACGACAAGAGTGAGTAAAGGTTTGTTAATAAAATAACTAATAAATATTCTTTGAAAAACCTATACATATTTTTGTTAGATCTAATTTCTAATATTTGTTATTTCCAGTCGAACCAGTTCATTATTTTGTTATTTTTTTCGTGGTTTAAAAGGTGGTTTAACTGAAATGGCATTTTCTGGAGAGCAAAACGAAAATGGGACGGTCTTCTGGTTATTTGTTTTTGTCTCGGGACACTCATAAATATATCCCAACAATATTTGAAAATCAGACTTTTTGAATTATATGAATGAATTTCGCAACGATGAATAGTCGATAAACTACTTCCCACTCATTTCCCAGGTCTCACCCACGGTTGTAAGATGCCCGATTATCAAATACTTCCAAAGATAATCATTGCTCACTCAGTAGTGGTCACTTCACCCGGTTCACGCATCATCGGAGGTGTAGCTTTTGAAAATCGGTTACGACATTGGGTATTACGAGTCTTTACTTGTTCGTAAAGCACAAAGCCACGGATTACGACCGCGAAGAAAGAAAGCGAAAAGTCCCCCGAAAGCGAAAGGTTAGCAAACATTCCGAGACCTCTCCAGTTGTCGGCAGCTCTGGTGCTGCTGTCATCCCCTGTTCAACCGGTACGGCCACGCTGTCCGTCGGTGATGAAAGTGAAAGAGAGGAGAACTCCGCACAAAAAAATAAACAAACAAAATGCGTGTTTGCGGTGCACAGCCAGTTGCTTCGTACCACGCTGAGCAAATCTATGCCCATGGAGATCCCGAATGGTTGGGTAAAAGCTCCGCCTGTGATGACAATGAGGGGGCATTGCGCTAAATGAGCTGAGTTCTACGAAAACACCACACGTAAAAGTTGGCAAGGTTCAAAAGTAGGGAAAGAAATTATCTGAACCGGCGTGGTAGCAGCAGCAACGACAACGGCATTTCAAGCAATAGGAAGAGTGTAAATCTGTCGGCACATTTGGAGATAATAGCTCAACATGTACCCTTTGAACATTTTCGATGTTAAAATTACATAACTATTGTATTTGTTCGATATTATTAACCGTCCGGATCTCGCATGATCCTGGATTACGAACGCAGTATCGCTGCTCTTGTGAACAACATGCGTGCTTTTTCAAAGGTGTTGTACTTTTTACAACGGTACGGTCCCGAAAGGCTCTCCATTTCATTTTCAGGAATTCGCATTCCATACCCTAAAATATAGCTTGAAAATTCGCGCAAAGAAAGAGAAAGATCTAATAGCGTTTTTGAGATAGGACTAGCCATCTTTCATTCGTGTTTGCTGAACATTGCTACTTAAATGCTCCTACGAATGTTTCTTCTGTGTTGGCTTGTTTGGCTCAGTTCCCCCTTGTCCCAACATAGCAGTAAGATCCAACTGGCCAAGAGTTTATGATGCTTGCTGTACATGTTTGCAGTGCTGATCATCTCGCCACTCACTTTCGCGCTGTTGAGCCCTTTTCTAGAACCGTGGAGGGCTTCCACTTTTGTGTGTTGAGATTTTAGCTGCGAAATTTCGCGAACAACAATTTGGGCAATACCCAGTCAACACAAGATCGTACTATCCCGGGCAGAAGCCATTAACAGAATAACAAAACATGATATGGACTTGATTGATATAAGAGATAAAAGAACAGGCAACAATATCCTTAATTTGCACCGAAATATCATTTAAATATCAAGATATGCTATGGATAAGAACAAACTAATGGCACATGATATTGATAACTTATTACAAAGAGCATAAGTTGGTCTTCTCATGATATTTTAGGGCAAAATATTGATATTATCGTCTGATCTTTTATCTCTTATATCAATCATGTCCATATCTCATTTTGCTTTCTTATCAACATTTGATATTATTGAGCTATTTTCGTCTACTCGGGATAAAATGCCGTAAAAGATACTAAAGCGGAGGCGACATAGGTACTTCCCCATACCACATGTACGTATATCGCCTCAACTTTAGCATCATATGTTGCATCATATACAATTTTGCGTTGACTGTTTAAAAACCATTGTGAAAAAATAATTGTGCTATTGTTATGTCAATTAATGACGCACAAATTAAACATATTTGGGGGGTCCCGTAGCGTAGTTGGCTACACGTTCGCCTTATAAGCGGACGGTCATGGGTTCGATTCCCAGCCCCTCCACCAAGCCCTTGTCAGTTGCCTGAGGTGCAGCCCAAACGGTGGCGTTTTGGGGTGCGCGTCTTACCGACACGGCTGCCCGATGACGACTGACAAATTGTTCTTCTCGGAGGCATTCCTCCAACCAGTGTTGCCACTTATTTTTCGAACCTCACCTTCATTTTCAAGCGTAAAAATCTTTTTCACCTTTATTTGTGAGCAAAAAATCTTGAAAAAAATCTTTATGTACTTAAGGCTGAAGCGCATAACATCGTTCGTCATTTCGCCCGTCAAATTTGACATTTTCCCGTGGATAAACTGTCAAATTCGACGAGTTGATTGGCGAACTTGTCTTTGTGCTCCAGGCTTAAACTTGAATAGGTGCTTAATAGCTGAAATATTCACTTTTTTTAAAATATACAAATGTTTTTAAATCTGTTGGGTTTTTTAGAAGCAGGTAGATATTTGTAATGAGAGTATATTTTGAAACGAGTTTCGAGGTATTTTTGTACCATCCCATTTATTGCAAATCAAGGTGATCAAAAGTTATAAACCTTTCAGGTTTGTAGTGTGAATATTTTGACGTTTTGCATTTTGAATTGAATTGGAACGTTAAAGCCATCTTGGCAACTCCTTTCTTTTTAACATAACATTTTTTAACGCAAAATAGCATTAATCGTGCTGGTATACCGTATATATATTCAGTCGGTTACTAACCAAAGTTTTAATAAAGTTATTCGGCCAAAACAGCCTTTTGACAGCTGCTGCCGAATGAGGGATAAGATAGAAATGTTGATGAACTTTCTTAATAATGGAAATACCAGCTTTCCTTCTCGCCGTTTACCGCCCAGCGATGTCTCGCAACTTTTCGTCGTATCGGCTTGCTCTTCGATCTGATTAGTTTTGCAAAGATTTGCACCCCTGAGCTCCCGCAAAAGTTTGGAATCTTCTTCAGGATCGAACTGAGACTGGTAATGTTCTCCAAATTCTTTGGATCGATGAGTCAAGCTGTCCTAAGAACGGGATCATTCAAGAGTTTGATTGTTTGCTTCAGCAGCTCCACATAGAAATTACATGCGAGAGAATAGAAAGTTACCTTTAGCGGTTAATCAAGAGGTCCTGCCAGATTATCTGCCGCTAGCCCTACGTAGGTCTTCATTTTCTCGTGAAGATGTTGTTCAAAGTTTTGTAAGCCATTTGTCTATGATATTTTTAAGAAATTCATCTTTCTAGATGTTGGAAAGGATAATCAGATAAAGCGATTTAATTTCACTGTACATGTTTGTATACTCAGGGCTTTCCGATTGGAAAATACGATTGACTTTATTAACAAGCAGTAGGTCATCCCGAGTAGAAGAAAATAGCTGAATAATATCAAATGTTGATAAGATAGTAAAATGAGATATGAACATGATTGATATAAGAGATAAAAGATCAAACGACAATATCAATATTTTGCATGAAAATATCATGAGGAGATCAATTTATGCTATTTATAATAAGAGATCAGTATCATGTGCCATTAGTTTGTTCTTATCCATAGCATATCTTGATATTTTAATGATATTTCGGTGCAAATTCTTGATATTGTTGCCTGTTCTTTTATCTCTTATATCCAGTGGCGCCGGGAGTGGGTGGGACAAGTAGGACATGTCCTACGCATGAAAATACCTGGGTAGGACAGTCGAAGCATTGTCCTACCCATGATTATGGTAAGATAATATCATAAGGATGACTAAAAGATCTAATACTATCAATACTGTTTTAATTTCTAGATCAAAAAAATATCATTGAACGTTTCACAGTTAATCAGTGGTAAAACTGACAGTCGTGGAAGTTTCCGGGATTGGAAAGGAGAAATCTATTCCGAAAAACTTCTTAGAGTCTATGAAGAATTCTTTCCATTTTAAAAAGTTCTTAATGATGTATTGAGATTTTCCAAGAAGTCTTCAAGTTTCTAATAGTTTCTGCTGTTCCATATATTTGTTGAACATTTTCTGGAAGTACGTAATTATTTCTGCTAGTTCAGGGAGGCTCAGAGAATTTTTGAAATTTTATAAGAATTGACGTCAGTCTGGTGAAGTGAAGTAATCAAAAGATGAATATCTAAACAAGAATATAGCTTAGCTTAACATAGCTAAAGACTGACTGTACTTTTCAATGGTTGCTTCTCCGTGACTGATCATAACTTGTGTAAATTGTGCTACGTTCCTAGTGAATAAAGGTTGGTATTCACTACATACAGGTCCAGTCAGTTGGGAAAGGAGAGAAATGTTAATGTGATTATTGTTGCTACTAGAGACCGAGAAAACCTCAGAATCCGAACAATAGTACGGAAAGGAAACTTAGTTATCTTGATAAGATAGATAACCAAAAGTATGGATCGATTTACTTAAAAAATATGTAGCCTATTTCACATTATGTGATATAGTTGTTTAGTCTTCACCAAACCTCCTGTCTATAAGGCAGAAGCGGTATTAAATAGACTGCCGAGCACGTCACCAAAAGTTGAGAAAAGAAGCAAAGACATGAGAGAACAATCGCAGAAATATGCGAATATGAAGCATTTTATAATGATTGTAGTCCATGCGGATGTCTGGTAGTAAGCCTATGAGAGAGAAAAATGTTGAAAGCTTCTAAGAGTTTATTGGAATCTGCAGGAATCACAAGTATACCCACGTTTGAATAAAATCTAAGAAGTTAAGAAAACTGGAAAACTGTAAACAGTACTGTAAATAGAACTCCCTTAGAGATTTTTGGACGTTCATAAGCTTCACTGATAGATCGTAGCTGTTTCCGAATATTTCTAAGGGTTCGAGTTCTTAGAAGTTATTGATAATTGCTTGAGACCATCAAATATTTTATAAAATTTAAAGACTGTCTTAACAGGGAATTTATAACTTATCTGAGGATGTCCGAAAAAATCTCTAGAAATGTCTAGGGGATCTTCGGAAAGTCTTGATAATCCAGTTTGTCCTACCCACTACCACGCTTATATCAATTAAGTCTATATCATGTTTTTTTATTCTGTTCATGACTTCTACCAGGGATGTGATCGTAGAGGTGACGACGGTGGCGCTGGGCAGTTCAATAATTGTCACAGTTCGAATAGAACGTAAAGTACATGATAAGCTTTGAAAAACGATCAACATTCCGTTTGACTACTGAGTCAAGCGATAGCCATCTGGTAGCTGACGGATTTTACTGAGTGAAAACTACCTTATCGGTCATGATATCGGATTAAAGTATCGGCCAAAAATGAGAAGAAAAAAAACAGAACACTAAATTTCAAAATGCACAAAAATCTTGAAAAATCTTATTTCTTCAAAAAAAATTTTAATCTTTATATAAAGATACCTTAATCAAAAAATATTAAAAAATCTTTATAAATAAGATAAATCTTTATATGTGGCAATACTGCCTCCAACGTACCCGGATAAATGGCAACCGAACAATAATGCAACGAGCAAGTGGATTCACGATATGGACAAATCGACACAATGGACTCACGATGAGATAGACCCGGCAATGATAACAACAACGAATGTCTATAAATAGATTCTGTGTGAATTCTGTACAGCAGAATACCACAGTAGATCACGGCACAGTAGCGGTTAAGAAACACAGAGTGCCTACCAAATAAAGAAATGAATAAAAAAAAAAATAAACATATTTGTTGTTGTTCTTGACTTCCAGCAGTAGCGCTTCATCATGCTCGACTGAGTCAAGTTCTGCCAGTTTAATTTGTAGGGGAAACTGGGGTAATATTCACCCCCCGGGGCAAAACGACCCTTTGACGTTTTTGAGGACATTTTCGGCTATTTTTCGAGAGTATTTGCTACAGCGTATGTAGTTCGGATCTCGAACTACCAGTCCAGCTGTAAACATTCTTGAAAATATGGCTGAAACATCGCCAAAAATGCATCCCGAGCAACACAAGTCAGACAAAAGTTGTTGCAGCAACTTGAATATGACTAAATCTGGTAATTTATAAATTGCAGTAACCTATGTGAAATATGTGTGCTGCTAGGGATTTTACCCCAGTTTACCTTAATTAAATTTTACCATTATTAAGACTTTTACCGACTCTGGTAGCAAACGATTCCGAGTGTCTGACCAAAATAAATTCATAAAACTGAAAAGCCGCTCTACGCTAACATTGTGACTCGGTATAGCGTAAAAGGGGAAGGATCGTTTGGCCGAAACCCATTCGGCCGAATGCCACTAGGCCGACAGTTGTTTGGCCGAATATACCATTAGGCCAAAAGTCATTTGTCCGAAAGGGTCGTTTGGCCGAAAGGGTCGTTTGGCCGAAAGGGTCATTAGGCCGAAAGGGTCATTAGGCCGAAAGGGTCATTAGGCCAAAAGGGTCATTAGGCCGAAAGGGTCATTTGGCCGAAAGGGTCATTTGGCCGAAAGGGCCATTTTGCCAAAAGGGTCGTTTGGCCGAAAGGGTCATTTGGCCAAAAGGTTCATTTGGTCGAAAGGGTCGTTTGGCCGAAAGGGCCATTTGGCCGAAAGGGTAATTTGGTCGAAAGGGTCATTTGTCCGAAAGGGTTGTTTAACCGAAATGGTCATTTGGCCGAAAGGGTCATTAGGCTGTAAATCTATTGAATAAGCACTTCTATGTCGATATCCAATCGATCTAGACCATGTCGAGCAGAGTTATGGAGAATGATGAGCAGGGCAGCCAATACCAATATTATCACGAGTAGAGTTTCCATCCCGGGACATCCTGGGACAAAAAATCCCGGGATTTACGAAATTTCGGGATTTCTGGATTCCAGGGAATTATTTTTGAATTCCCGAAAATCCCGGGATACCCGGGACAAAAAATATTGTTTCATTTCCGGTTCGCAAACAGTGTAATTTTTCTTCTTACGAAAGTTATTTGTTTTGAACGTGAAACCCAACTTGATAACTTGGTGATAAACTCATATCATATTTTTATACCTCCCATCAGACATGATTTTTTTCAAGTTAGTTTATTTGGTAGGCTCAGGCATGTATACGGAGCCAAGATTCTTTGTGATGCACAATCGATATCATCTTATTATTAAATTAGTGAGAGAGGAACAGACATGAAAATATCGGAGATAGTTAATAGAACACCTTCACAAGAAATATTAGATTTCCCTATACCACTCAATGGAGGGCTACTTGCTGATACTTTTTCCAGCAGCTACAGCTATCTATTAATTAAACGACAAGTATCTACAGTACAAGATCAGCTACATCTATTTGGCGCCTGCTTCCTACCCATCTCTCGTCTACAGCGAGATTGTGTACACTAGCTGATATTCGCCTTGCTAAACTCCTCGTGCCACCCAACATTGAGTCAGTCTTCCTAAGCTTCTTGCCTCCAAAACAATTCTTGATCCAATTCATGTCCTTTCAATCGACGTTCGTACAATAAACTTTCCAGCACATGCGCAAGTACAAGTGGTCCGACCCCGATGCTCTGGCTAATTTTTTTGGTGTATCGCTTTGATCAAAATCAACTCTGGTCAACAGGCTGCAATCAATTTGTCCAATTCTCGGCCTCTATCAAAATTGTATACCAACTTTAATCGCATAATCTATTAACCCCATTATCGTTAAATTATCGAGTTAACTTACGTTAAATTATCGAACTCTGATAATAATTGAGTTGATTTATCTTTATCGCAGCAAGCGATTACGTTGAACACAATTAAGTTTATCGACGATAACGATAAATTAACGATTAACATCAAGATTAGGAAGCGATCTGTTCAAGATTAGGAAGAGCTGCAGCTCTTAGCAAAAGTATCAATTAGTAGCCTCCCATGGGTTGGGGGATTCTCTAGTATTGTGTTTTCTTTGTGAGGGGGTTCCCATATATCCAATAGGTTATGGGCCCAGTACGATTCTACTGCGCATCTTCCATTTTCGTCACTAGGGTATTGAATGCAAACCCAGCAACTGTCTAACCCCAATGCATATTCAAAACAATGTAAACAGTCAAGCCGACTTCAACCGTCAGCGAACCCTTCTTCTCGGACTACCTCCCGAGAAAAACGTGAATATTATTTGCTTCTTGAAGTCGTTTTTTCGATAGATTCGATTCAAATTAGAATTGAATCGAGTTCCAATTTGAAATCTGTATTATCTGGCCTTTCTAAAATATGAACTCTACCCCTGAACATTGAATAAAATCGTTTTTAAATCAAATAAGTTTTCTAAGGAAACATCGAAAAATCCCGGGAACCCGGGATTTCCCGGGATATACGAACAACGAAAATGGCCGGGAAATGGAAACTCTAATCACGAGTCGTCGCATTTCCCCAGCTCTCGCAAGCATATTTTGACTGAATGCGGGGCAAGAAACTTATTCACCACAGTTTCGGTCTTTGTTCTAGCACAAGCAAATTTTGAAGCAATCTCTGAATCCGGGAATATTTTCGCGAGCAGCTAAATTCGAGCGGTCACAGCTGAGATAGTTTAGGTTGTACAGAACGAAGTGGTAAGCCATTGACACCTCGGCTGCAAGTGTTTTCAGTTCGATAGGAGAGTTATCCATTTTGTTGGGGACCCCAATTAGCATTAGCATTGAGTAATTCGCACAAATTCGTAGGTGATACAAGCCTGGACTATTGTATGAGAGTAGCATCACTTTCATCCGTTACCACAGATATTGATTTGGGATTAATCACTATCTCTTAGATGGAAGCAATGCACTCTCCAATAGTCGAGATCTGTCCTGGCCACGTCCTTGCGAATGCTGAGGAAGGGAAAGGATGGTTAGTTGGACACCTACTTCAGAAAGATGCAGAGAACTCTACGACCTCTCATAGGTGCCACGGGAGGTTTTGGATTTGACAGTGTGGAAGGTTATAATAGTAGGAATCGTTTTGGTAGAACGTGAAACACATAAAGAACCAAGATAGAAACACAAAGTAGGAAAGGGACGAGCCTGGAATTGAACCCATGACCTCCTGCTTATAAGGCAGAAGCGGTAGCCACTGGACCACCGAGCTCGTCTATTTTGTTGGGAACCCCAATTGCCCGAATATTCGACTGATGTTTTTTGGATCGACTATGTTGTAAAATGTTATCCCTGCCTTTGTTTGCAATGGAAATCGTTTTGTTGTTTCATACCGAGCAGTTTACTTCCGATTTGACAGATGTGGTATTAACCTCCGAAAATTCCTTCTGCAACGCTTCCATGAATTTCTTCTTGCGCCTGGACATGTCGAACTAACACCGGAGTCCAAACAGATGTTCGAGTAATAAAGCAACCGATAGATCGCTTTTTCGAAGAGCTTGAATAACCCTGTATGCAAAAACTTAAATGCACAGTAGCATTTGAGAGATGAAGCATCTTTCTAGGTATTCATATATGAAAAGCTTTCATTGTCTTCCAGGACTATCGGAAGTAGCTGAGCCGGAAACATTTAATAAAAATCAGCGCTAGCTCATTTAAAAACTGGATATTTAACCCAACCCAATATGGTTCAAAATGGTATCGAAAGCTTATCAACTAAGATTTTCAAGTCTGCTGAGAAGGTGTGGTCTGCGATTTGTGACCTTTGCTGCTGCTAGAGGGATGGCAATCAGCAGTACCGTCATATGGGGGGAAGATGATCACTTTTAAGACAAAACATGCAATAACAATGTGTGTTTACATTTTAAATCGAAACAAATATTTTCAAAACATGTACTGCTATACGTTGCAATAATCAACATATTTAGTTTCCTGAAATGCGTTCGCATTTAATAAAATAAATTAAATTATCAAATTTTTTTTGAGTAATCTGGTTTGGGGTGAAGTTGATCAAGACAACTCTACTAAAATCATTATGACCTAGCCGTCAAGATACACTAGATTATTTGAATAAATGTTGAATTTACCACGTAAAGAAGTCTACGAAGTCAATATTTGAAACGAAAATAGCGTCATTTATGACTATCTCTCTCTTTCTTCCACGAACTACACTTTCATGATTATAATCGAAAAACACGGATTTTCTACCTAGCGGTAACATTATTTGAACAGATTATAGTTTTTGACCTACTAGTCCACCGTTTCATAAATAAAATTAGGCACTCATAAAAATAACACATCAAATGATCATCATCTTCACCCCAATGCTTTTCCCCCCATATGACGGTACCCATTTCGTACATAAGAATATATCCAATTCTTACCGCCAGAAGCTGGACAAGCAGATAAGAGATGTCAACGGATTTGGCAACGTCAACAGATTGTGGGATACTTTCCTCGAAACGCTGACTACAACAGCACAAGAAGTGTTAGGCACTGCAGAGTGACGCCAACGAAATTGTTGGTTTGACGGCCGTTTGTTGGGCCGATCTATATGAAAATGCACATTAGAGTGATTCAAATTTTGACTTTTTTGCTCCCCTATGCTTAAATGATGGCATTTGCCATTTTAATAATCGTCCTAAATTTTCAGCTAATTTGGATGTAATTTGACTGAGCACAAGCAGTTTGAACCTTGAATGAAAATTACTATGAAAACAGTAACTTTTATTAAAAACCGTTCCCCATCATTGTCCATTAAGCTTTAAAAATGTATGAATACGTTAGCAACATATGAAATTTAACAAGGGAAAATATCGTCGTTGTTGCTAAACGATTTGATGCTGGCAACAAAAGTTATTATGGAAATACTGAATTGTTGGAAATTCAATTTAACATGTAAAAGAATAACATCAATACCAATAATGAGCATTTCTGTTTTCTTTATAATTTTGCTCACAAAAGTCAGATTGCTTCGCAACAACAACTGACTTTCAGCTTAGGATCTATTCTGTGATGGTGATGCTTTAAATATATTCAAATAGATTCTGGGCTGCTTCACGAAACGATCCTTTACATAAGTAGCAATTCTCATAGTAATTTTCATATTAGCTTCAAACGGCACGTGCACAACCAAAATACATCCAAATCAGCTAAAAATTTGGGAGGACTATTAAAATAGCAAAAACAGTCGTTTAAGCACAGGGGAGCGAAAAAGTCAAAATTTGAATCACTGTAATGCACATCCTACCTACAGTGTGCCAAATACAGAGGAATCACTATTATGAGCTCGACGTACAAAATTCTGTCACGTATTCTGTTTAAAATACTGAGACCGTTTGAGGAGTCACTATCTGTTCATTAATATCATAGTGTACAATTTAGTGAAAAGAAATGAGTTGCGACAGATAATATCTGAACCAGACCTGTGCGCCGACGCGCCGCGCCGCCGCCGCCGCTGCCAACGATTTTGGGTCGGCGCGCCGCCAATCATAATTTTGCCACGCCGATGACTAATCGCAATAAAAAAAATCAATTTACTTGAGTCGAGTCGAGTAAAATAAGAGACACTGAAGATGGCCTTACAGTTGAAGACGAAATACGTATTTGCAAGACAATGCAACGTGGTGGAATTGATTGGAATAGTACTAAACTCGTGTTATGATTGTTATTGTTAGTTAGTTGTTAGAATGTTGTTAAGGTGGAACTCGTCAGAATTCAATTTCAAATCTACCTCAAGTGATGGTGTCTCTAAGACAGTGTGGTGACAAACATTGGTTAATGATTCTGATGGCTTATCCGCAAACGTGACATTTAAGTGGTCTTGTTGTGTAGGGGTTATCACGCCTATCTAGAGAGTAGGAGGTTGATGGTTCGCGTCCCACCAAGACACGTGGATTCTTTTTCGCAATTTTCATATCAATTTGTCCATTTCGAAACATGTGCTGTGCATATGTACAGCCAAGATATTTAACAAAAAAATGTCTTTGGAATTTGTCTAAGCCAAAGCCTCATTAAGTCGGGCACCTAAATCTGTAGGCAGTGTTGTCCTACACTCAAATTGCAAGTGCAAAAAATTCTGCTCTTTAATTTAACTCCATCCAAACGATTGAATAATCATAACCAAGTAAGGGCAACTAATAGAAAGCTGTTTGAATTTTCTTAATATCCATTGTTTAGATGGAGTAAAATCAAAGATCAGAATTGTTTGCACATAGTGTAATTCCTCCAGATATTCCTCCGAAAAGTTTCAATAAAAAAACTTAGAAAATTACTTTATGTATTCTTCCGGAAATGTCTTACGAAATTTCTCCAAAAATTCCTTCAGAGGTTCCATTACGGATTTCTTCAGAAAATCCTTCACGGATTTCTTCAGGAAATTCCTTATCATACAATCATACAAAAAAAATGTTTCAGTAATTTATACGAAAATGTTGTAAGCAATTCCTTAGGAGAATCGTTAAGGAATTCCTTCGGAAGTTTCTTTAGTGATTCCTCCGGATATTTCTTAAGAAATTTCTGAAGAAATTCCATTTGGAGTTTCTTCAAAAACTGTTTAGCAACTCTTTATTTTTTTTAAAGCAATACCTCCTTATGATTTTCTTCGACAATTAGTCTATGAATTCCTTAAATAAATTCTTTCAGAGATTGCATAAGGGATTTCTTCCTGAGGAATTTCTTCAGAACTTCTTCCAGCAATTCCTTTAAAACATTCTCCGGGAATTCTTTCAGAACTTCCTGCAGGAATGCCTTCATGGGTTCTTTACGAAATTTTTTCAGTAATACCTTTGGATTTTTACAGTGTTAGTTGTTTAATTTGTTTGTTTTATTTTTTCGAAAAGTCAATTAGCAACTTCACCGAAAACTATTTCATTCTCTAATTAATTTTCAATGGATTTCCTGGAAGAAATCTAAGTAGGAATCCCGGAGGCTTTTCGAAGAAACTTTTAAATAAATCCCTGGTGAAATATCCAAAGGGATTCTTGGTGGATTTTTTTTAGATTATTCAAGGACATTTTTTTGAGGAGCTTTTAAATGAATTTTTGGAGAAGTTTTTGAAGAAATTCCTGGAGGGTTTTGTGCAGGAATTTCTAAATGTAGAGTCTGAATGGATTTTCGAAAATAATTCCCGTTTGAACTACTTTAAGAGATTTTGAAGTTATACGACTAACGACTAAACGACTTCCCAAAAGAATTACTAAAGGAATTTCCATAGGGATCCATAAAGGAATTTATGAAGAAATTTCTAATAGAGTTTCAGAAGAAATGCCTACTGGTATTTTTGATTTTGAATTCCTAGATTTCTCCAGGAATTCCTCCGGATTTTTTTTTGTAATTCTCCAAAAAATCCTATGGAGATTCGTCCAGGAATTCCTCGGAAATTGCCTCAAGAAGCTCTACAAAAACTCCTCCGGAAAAGTCTCCTCAGAAAGTCTTTCGGAAATTCTCTCAGCTATATTTTAGAATTTCTCTCAGGAAGTAATTCGGAAATAAGGTTAAAAGACTATTATTCTTCCATTTACTTCCACTATTAACTTTTTTATGTATCAACAAGCAGTAGGAAACGAAATACGTATCTGCTTGTTGATACATAAAAAAGTTAATAGTGGAAGTAAATGGAAGAATAATAGTCTTTTAACCTTGTAGCATTTCCCCTAAGACGCTCTAAAATAATTAATCATTAATTCGGAAATAGTTCCTTCAGAAATTTGTTCAAGAAAACCTTGTGAAAATCGGTAAGGTATTTTCCCGAAAATTCCTTAAGAAATTATTCTAAGATTTTTTTTGGAATTCCTTGCAAAGTTCTAGGACGTAATTTCCTTAAGAATTCCTGAACAAGTTCCGAAAGGAATAACGGTATCTCATTAAAATTAGCGGGGTTCATTTTTAATTTGAACTTCTGGTTACTCTATTTGCATCAGGAAAACTGGTTTCTGACAGTCTTAAATATCTCCGAAAATTCCTTTGGACATTCCGTCAAGACTTCGCTCAGAAATTCGCATATGTCTTCTGAAAATCCTTCGCAAAATCTTTTTGAAATATTTACAGAGAATGTTTTAGGAGTTCCTTAGGAAATTGTATCAGAATTCCAAAAAAATCTCTACAAACTCATTGAGAAATTTATTTACGAATTATTTCGGAAATTTCATTCAGCTTTGGAATTTCTTTGAAAATTAATTTGTTATTCCTTCGGAAGATTATTTTAGGAATTCCTTTAGATTTTTCTTTAGTAATTCCTCTAGGATTTCCTTAGCAAGTTCCTTGACAATTTTTCCTGAAATTCCCATAGGAATTCTTCCAAAACTACGTTAAGCAATTTTTAGAGAATTTCTCCTTTGAAAATTCCACCAGTAAATTCTTTTGTAACTTTATGAAGCTAACAAAACTAGCTCTGTACACATCGTTGATTCGTCCAGTTGTCCTGTGTGGCCATGAATCATGGACGTTAAAAGATGCAGATTATCGAATTCTCGAAAGGAAAAGAGACCAGCAAAAGAACTTGCAGAGAACCTGGAAGATGACGTTGGCTATGGGGTGTGCAATCGAGGAAGATGCGGGAGCAGCCGCTGATGCATTTTGGAAATACTGTTAGGAATTCCTTCGAAAATGTCTGTGAAGATTTCCTCAAAATTTTCATAACCTTTTAAAAAACACAAATACACACTACTACACTTTCCAACACTACTTCAGGAATTCTATCGAAAAGTCCTTTAGAAAATTCTTTTAGAAATTCCATCGAAAAATAGTTCATTCTTTAATAAATTTCCGAATGAATTCCTGCAGGAGTATTGTATGTTTTACTAAAGGAATTTCCCAAAGAGAACATGAATGGATTATTCTTTCAAAAATAAAAAAAAATCTGCAGAAATTGTCATAGGATTTTACGAAGGAATTCCTAACGAAATTTCCTGAGAAATGCCTGTAGGAATTTTAAAAATCATATTTTCCTCCAGAAATTCTTTCAGAAACTCCACCAAGAACTTTGTTGGCATATTTAACCAAATTTCAGGAAAAATATCTAAAATCTAGATATTTTGAGATCAAAACGACTGAAGCTTATCAAAATCCTGAATTGGAAATAGCAGGATTTATTGTTAAAATTTGATCAATCAAAATCAAAGAATAACAAAATAGTGGTAATTCAAATAACATTTTGAAATCAGGTGTTGATTAGTATCGCTGGCAATCGACTATTTTGAATGTGCTGTTTGATGATCGGCAAACGTAGAATATTGCAACTTTAATCCACTGACGTCGGTTTTTATACGGGCGATTCTTACCGTGAATTTATGGTGAAATTGATTTTCTCAGCCATTGATTTTTTTCATCCACGCCGGTTCACGCCGCCGCCGATAACAGTCAACGGCGCGCCGCCGCCGGGGCAAAAGTGACCACCACGCCGCCGCCGACGATGATATGACCGGCGCACAGGTCTAATCTGAACACAGTTTTCCGGCGAAAATGATTAGGCTGTTACGAGCAACGTTTGATGGTGCGAAATCAAGTACTCGGATTGCAGAAGACGTGTCAACCTCGTTTAGTTGATTGAAGCAGGGTGATGCAATTTCGAGTTTATTTTTCATCATTGCACTCGAGTTCGCGATTAGTTGATCTGGCGTGCAGAGGAAAGGCACGTTGCCCCTGAGTTTTGCGGACGACATTGAATTCATTAGAATCGATTGCGGAGCACTAGAGGAGACGTGTTCGGAATTTGAGACAAAGTTTGGCAGAATAAAATCCTTCGGTATTAGTTACAATCAATAAAATGTGATTATATAAAAGTTCTATTCTTGCGCAACCCGATGGAAACATTTTGATCTATTAATATATTTTAATTCATGTGTCATAAAGACCTCCGAAGTGAAAAACGTACTTCAGCACGTTCGGAATATGAATCAACACGGTATGTTGATAGCGATGTTGTTGTCCTTTTCGTTGAAAAAAGACTATGTTTATTGGCTACTTGGAATCAATCCCGTCACATTGGCCGCGATCCGAATAATCTACCTTAAGGAACATTTGAAAAAATGAGCCAAAACAGGTCGTGCGACGACTTCAACTTCATGATATCAAAAATCAATAATGGAAATATTTTTATGATTACTAAACAACTTGGGATCAGTCGGCGATGTTACTGGGGCAGATCGCTGTTTTCGTTGAACAAAACCTCTTCCTTGTTGTTTATTTTGTTAACTTTTATTTTTATCTTGGCATGTAACTCTTCTACCCTTTCTCAAAATTCTTCATCCTAATGGAAAAACAAAAAAAAGGTCTTATAATTTTTGGAAAGGAATGATTCTCCTAATTTCTCAGAATTCGGACTAGACCTGTGCGCCGCCGCGCCACGCCACCGCCGCCGGTGGTTTTACTCACGCCGCCGCCGCCGATGATTTTGGGACGGCGCGCCGCTGATCATAATTTTGCACGCCGATGACTAATCGCAATAAAAAAAATAATTAACTAGAATCGAGTCGAGTCAAGTACGAGACACTGAAGACGGCCTAACAATTGAGGTCGAAATACGTATCTGTAAAGCTATAAGCTATTTTCTGGGATATTGTCGCCTCGCCGCTTGGTATTTAGTAAACTTTTAAGTTCCGAAAAGTTTCCTTTAAAAAACCTTAGAAAATTACTTCAGGAATTCTTCCGGAAATTTCTTTTTGTATTTCTTCGGAAACTCCTAACGAAATTTCTCCGAAGATTCGTTTAGAATTTCCATTACCGATTTCTTTAGAAAATCCTTTACAAATTTCATTCGGAATTCTTTAAGGAATGTATACGAAAATGATTGCAGGAGTTCCTATGAAAATGTCTTTAGGAATTCCTCCGGAGACTTATTAAGGAATTTCTAAAGAAATTCCGTTGATAATTTCTTCAAAAATTGTTTAGGAAATTTTTTAAAGCAATACTTTCGGAAATTTCTTTGAAAAAGCCCGCGGAAATTTCTCCTTTTGAAATTTTTTTGGCAATAATGCCATGAATTCCTTAAATAAATTCTTCAAGATATCGCGTAAGGAATTCCTTCAAAATTTCCCTCTCACCAATTCTCTTAAAACATTCTCCGGGAATTCTTTCACAACTTCCCGCAGAAATTTATTCGTAAATGCCTTTATGAGTTCTTTCCCAAAATCTTTCAGTATTACATTCGGATTTTTTTTGAACAATTCATTTTAAAAGTCTTTTGCTGTTTATTTTAGGAATTCTTTCAAAAAAAATTAATGAGCACCGATTTTTTTTTTATTCATTTAAGAAAAATGTTCTGGAGTCTCCAGGGGTAACGAGCCTGGATTAAAAACAAAGAGACGCAATACTTTTACCTTTAACAACCTTGTGCTCGATTGGAACAACCGATTTGACAGCAAATGCGCTGTTCCAATTTTGACACTTCATCTCTTTGTTATGAGTGTAGCCTCTTTATCCAGGGGTATAGCAAAAGTCAAAATGACCGTATCAAACATGAAATACATACCAAGATATGTTTACTCTTTTATTCGTTGACTTACACAGATTTATAACTTAAAAATGATTTATTCCTCTGAAACGTGTAGTGCACTCACGTGCACGCCAAAAAAACGAGTCGTTTACAGGAGTTAACCCAGTTGAAACTCATGGAAAAAGGTCAACTGAATAAAGCGTGCGCAAACCGAAAATGTCAGAATGCCCTAAACTGTCAGAATTTCCAAAAGTGTCAAATTCATGTTTACTACGGTGCATCTGTATGGGGTTGACAGCTGCGCTATATCCCTGGGAGTCTCAAATGATTTTTTTGGAGAAGTTTTTGAAAAAAATCATTGAGGGTTTTGTGCAGGAATTTCCAAATGAATTTTTGAAGACATTTCCAAAAGAAAATCTGAAAGGAATTTCAAAAATAATTCCTGAAAGAACTGCTCAATAGAGATAAGCCAGCCGTGGGCTGAAAAGCTCTCTTCTGCCTCTTGAATGGCTCTACATTTCGACTGGAACTTGGCCTGCTTTTCAACTTAGTATTCTACTAGCATTTTCTCAGTTATTATTTGAAGGCTTTTCTATGGCCGTCATTGCATGAGCATGTATCGTGTGTGGCAAGTACAATGGATACGCTATGCCCTGGGAGTCGAGAATGTTTCCAACCCGAAGACATCCTCGATCGGACCAAGAAACGTACTCGCCATCTCCGGATTGGCAATCATACGCCTTTGCTCGCAAGGCTACTGGAGTAACCTCTGGATTAAAAAGCGCTTGAAGAGTTAAAAGATATTTCTAAAAGACTTTCCAAAAGAAATCCTAAAGGAATTTCCAGAGGAATCCATAAAACAATTTCTGAAAGATTTTTTGAAGGAATTTTAGGAGGAATTCTCAAAGGCATTTATGAAGAAATTCAAAATACAATTTCAGAGGAAATGCATACTGGTATTTCTGACGTAATTCCTAGATTTCTCCACGGAAATTCCTTCTGATTTTTTTTGAGAAATTGAGAAACTAGTTATTCTTGATGAAATATCTTCAAAAATTCTTCTGAGAACTCTTTTGGAATTCCTTGCAAAATTACAGGATGAAGTTCTAGGAAATCCCTGTACAAGCTCTTGAAAGCTTATCTGAATTTTCGAAACAACTCCTGAAGATATTTCCGAGAATCTTATATTTCTCCAAGAGCTCTTCTGGACATTTCGTCGAGACTTCATTCAGAAATTCCTTTAGGGATGTCTTCGAAAAATATGCCGAACATTTTTTAGGAAATAAATCTAGAAATTAAATACATGTTGAGATTTCTCAAGATATTCCTCCAAAAATCAAATTCAACGAAGGGTTTCAGAACTATTTAAAAAATTCCCTCAGGAATTCTTTAAGAACTTCCTTCAAGAATTCTTTATGAATTTTCTTTGGAACTGCTTCAGGAATTCCACAGCAAGATTTTATCAGGAATTGCTTCGTAAAATCCTGTAGAAATTCTTTCGAAATTCCCTTCGGATATACCTTCCGAAAATCCTTCGCAAATTTCTTTTGAAATATCCACAGAAAATGTTTTAGAAGTTCCTTAAAAAAATATTTTAAAATTCCTCCAAAAAATCCCTAAAAATTCCTTCTGAAATTAATTTTTGGGTTTCTTCGGAAATTTCTTTAGGCTTTGGAAATTTGCTTAGAACTTTCATCGGAAATTAATTCAGGGAAGGAATTCCTTTGTTATGTTGGAAGATTATGTTAGGCATTCCTTCAGATTTTTTTTTAGAAATTAATTTGGAAATTTCTCCTCTAGGGGTTCCTTAGCAAGCTCCTTGACATTTTTCCAGAAATTTCCATAGCAATTCTTTCAGAACTACTTTAAGCATTTCCTTGAGAAATTCTTAGGGTAATCTTTGGAAAATTCCACTAGTATGTTCGGTAACTTTAGGAATTTTTTTGCCACTTCTCTCGGGAATTCCTTTACAACATTCTCCATTTCTTTTAATTTTATTCGGGGATCTCTTCAGAAATTCATTCAAAACTCCTTAAGATTTTTTTTAAACTCCTTCAAAAATTGCCATTGTGATGCATTCGTAAATTCTATTGGGAATTCTTTTGATCTAGTGACTATCGCTTCTGCCTTATAAGCAGGAGATCGTAGGTTCAATCCCAGGCTCGTCTTCTTCCTACTTTGTATTTCTGTCTTAGTTTTTTCTGTGTTTCACATTCTACCAAAACCATTCCTAGTGTTATACCTTTCACACTAACAATTCCAAAATCTCCTGTGGCACCAAAGAGAGTAGAGTTCTCTGCATCTTTCTTAACCTTCCGGGACTCACGCCGTTGTAAAAAGTACAACACCTTCGAAAAAAGCACGCTTCTCGTTCAATAGAGAGGCGGGACTGCGTGGGTGTTCCAGGACCAAGCGAGTCCCAGAAGGTTAAGCAGGTGTTCAACTAATAATCCTTCCTCTTCACCGGCATTCGCAAGAACGTGGTCAGGGCAGATCTCACCTACTGGAGAATGCCCTGCTTCCATCTAAGAGATAGTGATTAGTCCCAAATTAATATATTTGGTAACGGATGAAGGTAATGATATTCTCTTATAAAAGGCTATGTTGGTATCACCTACGAATTTGTATTCCTCCAGAAATTCTGTCAGGAACTCCACCAAGAACATTTTTGGCATATTTAACCAAATTTCAGGGCAAATATTCAATTTGGCTGGTCGGTACCAGTCTTACTCAGCCAGTGCTCATTTGCAGTTACGTTGATCATCTTTTGAAATTTGTGAATACAAGAACGTGAAGGGCGAAATAAACTGTCCATCATGTATGTGAATAAAAAAAATCCGCCTTGAAATTGATTTTTTCAGCCATTGATTTTTTCATCCACGCCGGTTCACGACACCGCCGCACAGAAGGACCAATCTTCAAAAAGACGGCCAAAAACCATTTTTTCAAAATGATCCAAATTGATAACTTGAGTCATGGGTTGTTGGTAGAATACTTGACGATGATGTAAACATAGTTTTGAGTCATTTTACTCGGGTGGATCTTACCTTTACAGTCAATACAAGTTGAGCATGTTGTCGATTTTTAATTCTGTTAAATCTTGTAACATTTATCTTACTGCTTCATTATGTTGGCCACACGGTATACATCACCCAAACCTATTATATTTGGCACCATCACAAAGTGTTGTCCAAAAAATAATAAAGCCACGCATATACGTTCGTAAATTATTCTTGATCGCGCAGAAAGTACTCGGTCTTTATTATGTATAAAATTATTATTGTATTTTCTTCTTGCTGTATTCATTGTGAAATTCAAAAAGGTACCCATCGGTACCCATCAATGAAATTCACACTGTAGCTTTATTTTTTTGTCAGGAATCCAATCCTGCAGAAATTAGGTTCCGCCACCCTCCGCCCGCTCAGTTATTTTGGTTTTGCTGACAGTGGTCGTTTCGGTCTTGCCAATCAATTTTGATAAGTGCAGCAACGCACAATATGTTTTCTCTTCTCCTCCTACTTCTTATTTGCCCCAATACAATGGTGCGACATCAGCTGAAAATTGTTTAGGGGTCGTACACTTATTACGTAAGCTTTATTTCTGTTTTTTCAACATCCCTCCCTTCATGTATGATTGCTTACATACAAATGATTTTTTATTTATAGGTAAAACGACAGATCCCCCTCCCCCATAAGGGCATACGTAATATGTGTACGGCCCCTAGTAACATTTGTTCTTGTCTCACGCATACTTTAATTAAGGAAATTTCACGTGATCCTGAGTTTTTACTCTGAGTTTTTGAAAATATTGAAAGGAAGTAGGACAAACTATCAAGTCATGTCATGTTTAGTCGCAATGCAGGGAGATTATTTTATTTGACCCCTACGTCTAATTTTCCATACTTACTCTGTAAAAAGATCATGAGTTTTTCACATGAACCGTTATATCAAGAAACGATTTGCGCCTCTACAGCTTTACTTTATGTAGGGACGAAACAAAATCCATTCTATATGTTGAAAATTTCTAATAATGGAATACATTTTTCCGTTAGCACTGCAGTGAGGCGGCAGAAATTAGTAATTAAAGGTAGCAGTTAATACCTGTGAAAGTGCTCATAGAAATATAACTCTACAATGGCGGCGCCAGCCATTGATATTTGATGAGGCACCACTTGGTGCAAGCACGTTATCTTTGAGAACGTTAGCGTGCTTGCGACGATTGGTGCCCCACCTCTCGTTCCGGTAGTGGATCTCTAGCTTACGGGTCGGTGATGCCGAGAAGATGAACCATCCATTCAATGAAATATCATAATATGTGGTCTGCTAGACCATTTTATTTACTTCTAACATTTTTGACCGCCTTTTTTGGAATTGGTCCCACTGTGCGCCGCCGCCGCCGATAAAAGCCAACGGCGCGCCGCTGTGACGCCACCGCCGCCGGGGCAAAAGTGACCACCAAGCCGCCGCCGCCGATTATACGACCGGCGCACAGGTCTAATTCGGACATATCGTACATCGTATGCATATGGACTATGGAGTTGCTGTAATGTGTTATTTTCCATGCATAAGACTTTCTTAACCTTTTTTCTTTGTGATATCAAAGGTATTGGTTTGAGCTATGTTACGCTAGATTTTTTGCTGCGATCATGCGCAACTCCTTGCTATCATACTCCTTCGAAAATAGATCTCAAAATACTTTCACCAGAGGCGAAAACGAATATCAGTTTATCACTGTTCCTCAAGAAAATAACGTTCAGCGCCATCTAGAATGCTTATAGCTTCTTTGGAGGATGACTCTAAAATGTCAAAACTAACAACAAAACCCCCCCCCCCCCCCCCAAAAATCCAAAACTGAATGCACTCACCCAAGGGCACCCCATTTAAGACGGAAGCCACGCACAACTGTCATTTTTATTATTACATCTTTACTGAGTGGAATAATAAAATGACAGTTATACGTGGCTTCCCTTTTGAATGGGCGGTCCTTGAAAACGCGAGTGCATTTCACATCGCGACAGTATCTGGCGCATACTATTAAAAAAATCCTATCGAAACATCTTAAACCAAGATTGAACATTTTTCAACTGACTGTCTACATCAAGCAAATTAGGTCCGAATAAAAAAAAACTTTCACACGCCAATTCGCCATCAATGCCACATCTCAATAATAATTGAATATGCCAATTTATACTCAATTAACAAACCACAACCAAACCGAATGCTGATTGTTCGTGACATATGCGTGAGACCATTCAGCAGCAGATGCTTCCGAGAAACATTCCACCGCAAACACCCACAGCCGGTCGTGTCCGGTATATTTTTTTCCGTTTCCGTGGTTTGCTTCAGTACCGCTAGATAGAGAGAGTACGACATTAGTCACCAGCCTTCGTCCAATGATTAGCAATGCTTCTTGGATTTCATTCACACCCCACAAACGCGCAACACATATGTATAGCTCAGGTGGCCACCGACCATAAGTCAACAGCAGCGTCTGGTCCGGATCATGCATCGCTACGGCGAACGCATTTTCTCCACCTTAGCCATACGGATCGTTGAGATACACATCGTTAGCAGAAGATGCATTTTAAAATCCAATTTGTTTTCGTACCGCCTGTAGACATTTGTAAATAGCATTAAATTGTCTTTGGAACATTGAATGGAACATGTTTACAAAACAACAGCAGTTGAAGTTGAAGTGGCATCAACCGTCAGTGGCAAAACATATCGATGCGTTGTCGTCGACGGCGTTGCCAGTTCAAGAGTTGACCTTCAAAGCATCTTGGAGGAACTGGTTTACGTGTGCTGCGAGTCGATGATGACGAGGGAGATTTTATCTCTTGAGATGCCTATGCGGACAAAAAGCACCACTACTGGCCCCTAATGGAATGCGCCGTTCCGAATCGAACTGCAAACACATATAGCCGCGTGACGATCAGTGGACAACGCTTGGGGGTCATCCAGCGAGCCTTCGGTTTGATTTTGGTCAAATATCAGTGTACACATTGTTTAGACACTGATTGCATTGAACGATAGCATCATTTTAATAAATCAAGTTGCCGGAATCGATTCTGAAAAGTGTGGTGCTCATGAATCACTGATTCCTTTTGTGTTTTGTCGCTGGCACAAGCCACCACACTATTGTAAAGAAAAAAAATCATCGAAAAAATGTGGCGTTTATTATAGTTTGTAACATACTGAGTTTGACGGACATAATAGCATTTGGTTGTTTCGCACAGGTCGTGAGGACCTTGATTCATTCCTTATAATCGATTCTTTATATTGGTGATGTCGAAGTGACAATCCCAACCGGAAATACTACAATGAAACATGCTACCAATTAGTTCCAAATACCCGATACGTATCCTGTCAGGTTTGTTCCGGTTGTCGCAATAAAATTACCTGTTTTGATTTTGTAACAGCCGTCATGTACGTTACGTTGCGTACATCCAGCTATCGATCGCCTCGGCCTTGTCATATTTGCAGGCACGCTCTCATCAACGCAATCGCTCATGGATATAATTTCATCCTAGTCATTCGCAGGCGTAAAATTTTCAACGCATGTTATCGGCGAATCTACAGACAATCTCCGTAGGTTGCAATAGCCGCAAGGCAGCACCTTCTCTAGCTTGTATGGCTGGGGTTTTTTCCCCCGACTTCATCATGGTGGACATTTTCGTCCGAATAAAGGGAAAAATGACACTTCCTACTCGTGTCTATGATGTTATGCGGTCTTTTGAATTCGCAACTTGATTATTTAACCTTAAATGGTTTTTGACCTCCTTTGGCTAGTCAAAATGCAATTGTAAGTTTTTTTTTTCCTGTTCGGGTGTGCCACAGCGACCAATTATTAGATCTATTGTAGCGTTACCCGTATCCTTAGTGTTTAAGTGCATGTCGAATTACTCCAGTGCTATTGAAAAGCAATGCAGTATCGGTTTCGATACAGTTGTTGTTTTGTTTTCTCAAGACCACCATGACAAGGTCCCGCTATTTAGACCCTTCATAGAGAGCAAGCAATCCCATTGAAGGCGCGCCCCTTATCAATAGGAAATCAATCCTTTCTTGAGAAAATAGAACAGTAATACTGTTTTTGGCCATGCATCGGAGCCCTAGCCACATCCTTGTCTTGCTTCTAGAATATCACCAGTGAAACTCTTAAAACCCGGGATTTAGCTCTGTCTACAAGACCATTTCAAGCAAGAGAATTTGTTCAGTAATAAGAACTTCCGTGTGTTCCTCTCACTACCATTGTTCACCAGTTCAAGAAGAGTTAGTACGTATTTAAACCCCTAACTCGATTTTTCCAGCAGTCAGTTCAGCCTAGGACCGGGTACCGAGGTTTTTAACTAATTGCTTGAAAAGTTGTTTCCGCTGCATACAGTTTAGCCTCAAACAAGAGGAATTCGAGTCTTTCAACTGTCTGCATGGTAACATTAATTATGTTTTATTTCTGAGACTGCTGTTGGTAGCGAGGACTAAATACGATGAATCCTTAATTACCACAACTTATTGCCCTAGCTAGAAAAATGGATTAGGCTAGGGCTCTGTTTGGTAGATCTTACACCGCAACACACTACGTCAAAGTGATCTACCGTGTTACGGGAAATTGTAAGTTACTTCATTCAAGACCCACAGTGTGTTGACATGTTAGTAGACGTAGCACGACTTGTTCAGATTGTAGACAAACTTATTCACGTGCTCAGACATACGAATCTCCCGACAGGATACGTATCGCGTATTTGAAACTAATTGGTAACATGTTTCATTGTAGTATTTTCCGGTTGGGATTGTCACTTCGGCATCACCATTTTTGACAACTCGAAACCATAAGATACATTATTGTTGTATATGTATTTGACGCCTAGAAGAATTTGCGATTTTTTACCATTTTTCGTAAGCATATTTCATAAAATGCCAAATGATCGGGCGATAGTTCTAGCAAATAAACTAAGACAAAATTCAACTCCGATCTAATGATATGGCAAAACAAATGTATGCGTTTACGATTGCAGAGAACACATGTTTCTTATGGTATTTTGTTTTGAAAATCAGGGTAGAAGTAGTTTAGAGTGTGTTGTTTACACTGTATTTTTATCGCTGTTAGTTTTTGGAAAAATTGGCGTCACCCGAAATGCAACATCGCGGATTGATTTTGCGCAAGCACCTACAAAATTCTCAATTGTCTCATCTGGACATAGGAAAACAACTCGGAATTGTGCAGTCAATGGTGGGTTGTGTGATTAAACGTTACTACGAAACACTGAGCATCAAACAGAAGGAGAAATGCAGTCAGAATTGATGTTGTATTAGTTATTGGGATCACAGACGTCGTTGCAAATCGCGACCGGCAAAATACGGTGGGTAAGTCACGGGCCAGGAAAGATCCATGATGAGAGAGACTTACGTCACGGCGGACTTACGGCAGCTTCCGGGGCTACTATTCTTTACCGCCCAGCATAAGTTTGATGCTCCGGAGGAAGTAAGGGAGCAGACAGTTTCAAAGTTTGCCAAGAAATACATGATTTGGCAAGTGATCTGCTCATGTGGCGAACGGATTACCCTTTTCGTGACTACCGGGACAGTACACGAGGAGATCCACCTCAAGACGTGTCTACTGAAGCGTTTGCTTCCTCTGTTGGAAGAACACGAGGGCTCTACGATCTTCTGGCCAGATCTATCTTTGTGCCACAATTCGTACCCAATGACATGAACCCCCACCAACGCACCGGGCCCACCGAAGAATACTGGGCTACCATAAAGCAGGCAGTACGGTAGTACGGCAGCATTCCAAGAAGGTCAACACTGAGTAAGACATGAAGGAAAAGGAGGATTTCCGTACAAAAGAAGCTACAGCCGGATGATGGGCTTTCGAGCCTCTTGAAAGGAAGCTTCCGAAATCTCTTGGAAGGAGGCTTCCTAGCCTCTTGAAAGGAGGTTTTCGTGCCTCTTGAAAGGAGGCTTCCGAGCCTATCGAAAGGAGGCTTCCGAGTTTCTTGAAAGGAGGCTTCCGAGCCTCTTGAAAGGAAGCTTCCGAGCCTCTTGAAAGGAGGCTTCCGAACCTCTCAAAAGGAGGCTTTCGAGCCTCTTGAAAGGAGGCTCTGAGATCTGGAAAGGAAGCTTCTGAGCCTCCTGAAAGGAGGCTTCCGAGCTTCTAGGAAGGAGGCTTCCGAGCCTCTCGAAAAAAGGCTTCCGAGTCTCTCGAAAAGAGGCTTCCGAGCCTCTTGATAGGAGGCTTCCGAGCCTCTTGAAAGCATTCTTCCGAGCCTGTTAGAAGGAGGCTTCCGAGCCTGTTAGAAGGAGGCTCGGATCTTGAAAGGAGGCTTTCGAGCCTCTTGAAAGGAGACTTTTGAGCATATTGACTCTTGCATATCGAGCATATCGACTCTTGAAAGGAGGCTTCCGAGCCTCTTGAAAGGAGGCTTCCGAGCCTTTTGAAAGGAGGCTTCCGAGCCTCTTGGAAGGAGGCTTCCGAGCCTCTTGGAAGGAGGCTGCCGAGCCTCTTGAAAAGAGGCTGCCGAGCCTCTTGAAAGGAGGCTGCCGAGCCTCTTGAAAGGAGGCTGCCGAGGCCGGTGAACGGGGGCTGCCGAGCCTCTTGAAAGGAGGCTTCCGAGCCTCTTGAAAGGAGGCTTCCGAGCCTCTTGAAAGGAGGCTTCCGAGCCTCTTGAAAGGAGGCTTCCAGGCCTCTCGAAAGGAGGCTTCCGAGGCCTCTTAAAGGGAGGCTTCCAAGCCTCTCGAAAAGAGGCTTCCAGGCCTCTTGGAAGGAGGCTTCTGAGCCTCTCGAGCAGGGCTTCCAGGCCTCTTGAAAGGAGGCTGCCCGGCCGCTTGAAAGGAGGCTTCCGGGCCTCTTGAAAGGAGGCTTCCAGGCCTCTCGAAAGTAGGCTTCCAGGCCTCTTGAAAGGAGGCTTCCAGACCTCTCAGAGCAGGGCTTCCAGAGCCTCTTGGAAGGAGGCTTCCAGGCCTCTTGAAAGGAGGCTGCCGAGCCTCTTGAAAGGAGGCTGCCAGGCCTCTTGAAAGGAGGCTGCTGCCGAGCCTCTTGAAAGGAGGCTGCCGAGCCTCTTGAAAGGAGGCTTCCGAGCCTCTTGAAAGGAGGCTTCGAGCATCTTGATGGGAGGCTTCCAGGCCTCTCGAAGGAGGCTTCCAGGCCTCTTGAAAGGAGGCTTCCGGGCCTCTTGAGGAGGAGGCTGCCGAGGCCTCTTGAAAGGAGGCTTCCAGGCCTCTTGAAAGGAGGCTTCCAGGCCTCTCGAGGAGGCTTCCTGAGCCTCCTCGAAAGGAGGCTTCGAGGCCTCTTGGAAGGAGGCTTCTGAGCCTCTCGAAAGGAGGCTGAGCCTCTTGAAAGGAGGCTTCCGAGCCTTTCAAAAGGAGGCTTTCGAGCCTCTTGAAAGGAGGCTTCTGGAACCTTTTGGAAGGAGGCTTCCGAGCCTCTTAAAAGGAGATTTTCGTGCCTCTTGAAAGGAGGCTTACGAACCTATCGAAAGGAGGCTTCCGAGCCTCTTGGAAGGAGGCTTCCGAGCCTCTTGAAAGGAGGCTGCCGAGCCTCTTGAAAGGAGGCTGCCGAGCCTCTTGAAAGGAGGCTGCCGAGCCTCTTGAAAGGAGGCTGCCGAGCCTTTTGAAAGGAGGCTTCCGAGCCTCTTGAAAGGAGGCTTCCCAGCCTCTCGAAAGGAGGCTTCCGAGCCTCTTGAAAGGAGGCTTCCGAGCCTCTTGAAAGGAGGCTTCCGAGCCTCTTGAAAGGAGGCTTCCGAGCCTCTCGAAAGGAGGCTTCCGAGCCTCTCGAAAGGAGGCTTCCGAGCCTCTTGGAAGGAGGCTTCCGAGCCTCTCGAAAGGAGGCTTCCGAGCCTCTTGAAAGGAGGCTTCCGAGCCTTTCAAAAGGAGGCTTTCGAGCCTCTTGAAAGGAGGCTTCCGGAACCTCATGGAAGGAGGCTTCCGAGCCTCTTAAAAGGAGATTTTCGTGCCTCTTGAAAGGAGGCTTACGAACCTATCGAAAGGAGGCTTCCGAGTTTTTTTTAAAGGAGGCTTCCGAGCCTCTTGAAAGAAGGCTTCCGAGCCTCTTGAAAGCAGGTTTTCGAGCCTCTTGAAAGGAAATTTTCGAGCCTCTTGAAAGGAAGCTTCCGAGCCTCTTGAAAGGAGGCTTCCGAGCCTCTCGAAATGAGGCTTTCGAGCCTCTAGAAATGAAGCTTCTGAGCCTCTTGAAAGGAGGCTTCCGAGCCTCTAGAAAGAAGGCTTCCGAGCCTCTTGAAAGCAGGTTTTCGAGCCTCTTGAAAGGAAATTTTCGAGCCTCTTTAAAGGAAGCTTCCGAGCCTCTTGAAAGGAGGCTTCCAAGGCTCTTGAAAAGATTCTTCCAAGCCTGTTAGAAGGAGGCTTCCGAGCCTCTTGAAAGGAGGCGCCGAGCCTTCTTGAAAGGAGGCTTCCGAACCTCTTGAAAGAAGGATTTTGAGCCTCTTGGAAGGATGCTTCCGAGCCTCTTGGAAGGAGGCTTCCGAGCCTCTTGGAAGGAGGCTTCCGAGCCTCTTGGAAGGAGGCTCCCGAGCCTCTTGGAAGGAGGCTTCCGAGCCTCTTGGAAGGAGGCTTCCGAACCTCTTGGAAGGAGGCATCCGAGCCTCTTGGAACGAGGCTTCCGAGCCTCTTGGAAGGAGGCTTCCGAGCGTCTCGGAAGGAGGCTTCCGAGCCTCTTGAAAGGAGGCTTCCGAGTCTCTTGAAAGGAGGCTTCTGAGCCTCTTGAAAGGAGGCTTCTGAGCCTCTTGAAAGGAGGCTTCCGAGCCTCTTGGAAGGAGGCTTCCGAGCCTCTTGGAAGGAGGCTTCCGAGCCTCTTGGAAGGAGGCTTCCGAGCCTCTTGGAAGGAGGCTTCCGAGCCTCTTGGAAGGAGGCTTCCGAGCCTCTTGGAAGGAGGCTTCCGAGCCTCTTGGAAGGAGGCTTCCGAGCCTCTTGGAAGGAGGATTCCGAGCCTCTTGGAAGGAGGCTTCCGAGCCTCTTGGAAGAAGGTTTCCAAAGCCTCTTGAAAGGAGACTTCCAAGTCTCTTGGAAGAAGACTTCCAAGTCTCTTGGAAGAAGACTTCCAAGTCTCTTGGAAGGAGACTTCCGAGCCTCTTGGAAGGAGATTTCCGAACCTCTTGGAAGGAAGCTTCCGAGCCTCTTGGAAGGAGGCTTCCGAGCCTCTTGAAAGGAGGCTTCCGAGCCTCTTGAAAGGAGGCTACCGTTCCTCTTGAAAGGTGGCTTCCAATCCTTTTGAAAGGAGGCTTTCGAGCCTCTTGAAAGGAGGTTTCGAGCATCTTGAAATGAGCCTTCCGAGCATCTTGAAAGGAGGCTTCGGAGCCTCTTGAAAGAAGGATTTTGAGCCTCTTGTAAGGAGGCTTTCGAGCCTCTTGAAAGGAGGCTACCGAGTATCTTGAAATGAGGCTTCCGTGCCTCTTGAAAGGAGGCTTCCGAGCCTCTTGGAAGGAGGCTTACGAGCCTCTTGAAAGGAGGCTTTCGTGTCTCTTGAAAAAAGGCTTCCGAATCTCTTGAAAGAAGGCTTCTCAGGCTCCGAAAATTAGTTTTTAGTTAGAGTTCTAGAAAATTAAACAATTATCATAACATTATTATTAAGTTTTTATTGGAATTGTTACATCCGCCATTACGCATTTTTGTCCGAGGTACCTTCTGGGGCTAGCAAAGATACCCCTAGGGGTACTTGTACCGCAGATTCAAAACAGCAGAACTAGGTATTTTTCTATTTTTTTCCGTAATGCAATTTGATGTGGGACATCCTTTAGATTTCATCGATTCTTCTCCGGTTTCCTGATTAATTGGAGGTTGATTTAATTTATTTACTTTAGTTCCATGTTTCAAAGCTTGTAAATTGACTTCTATTGTATGTAAGTGCTATAAAACTATAGGGGACTGTACTGCCGCTAACCGCAAGTCGAATACATCTGTATATGGCGTCCATATACAGATGTGCTCGACTTGCGATTAGTGGCAGTGTATTGGTTGACGCCTAAGGACTTGGATGACCTTTGGGATTTATGAGTTGGCATTAGAATAATGGTTCCCAAATAGTGATGAACAGTCCCACAATTTCATACATGGTAGCTGCTCAATATTCTTTCCAACATGGTCTGCCTATTGATGAGTAGCACTACCAAAGCCGAATTCATATCTGCTGAAGTATTTGATATAACGGGCACTCAGCGGCTTCAACCATCATTTTATATGTTTGCTGGAATCTACGACAAAAGGTCGAAGGACAAAAGGTCGAAAGACAAAATGTCGAAGGACAAAATGTCGAATGGACAAAAGGTCGAAGCGACAAAAGGTCGACGGGGACAAAAGGTCGAATGGACAAAAGGTCGGCGGGACAAAATGTCGAAAGGACAAAAGGTCGAAGGGACAAAAGGTCGAAATTACAAAATTGGTTAAATTGAAAAGCCATAGTATTGAGAACAATACAAAGAAAAACTATGATGTAAGAACCGTCATCGGGGTTGACACTTGGCCAAATAAGGATCAGGTTGGCCCATGTTTAGAGCAAATTCAGCACACGGAAAATGTAACATAAGATACCTATTTGAGCGATTCACATAGCCGACCTACAGGCTTTTCGTGAGAACGATGGCCCAATCTTGACTTGATCCCACAACCTCTAATTTCTACACAAAACTCTACCACCAATAAGCAATATGCAAGTACATTCATTCAATTATTTAGTTTACATCCAAACAGAAACCACTGAATTAACAATTTGTCGTAACAATACACGTGTTAATAATTCGAGAACACGGAGTTCTTTTTAAAAAAACTTAAACGTCTAACTATCTTCACTGTTCACAACCAACTGATTTATTATCCTCCACTAAACTACATTACAAGTATCCTGAATCTGCACTGCCTCGGTAGGTACACGTTCGATGATCGCCCTCGATATCGTTCGCCTGCTTCTGCTAATGCGCCTCGATGTTGCCAACTCCAAAATGCTGACACCGATGGGAACGTCGATGGAATTTCACAAAGTCCGGTCGGCCACGACGTTAACTCACGGTTCGAGGCGGTTCGGTTCCATCCTCGAATGCGCCCCACGCTCGCCAAGTCGTTTTACACTTGGTCTGCCCACCTCGCTCGCTGTGCTCCACACCGTCTCGTACCTGCCGGATCGGAAGCGAACACCATCTTTGCAGGGTAGTTGTCCGGAATTCTTACAACATGCCCTGCCCATCGTACCCTTCCGGCTTTAGCTACCTTCTGGATACTGGATTCGGATTCGCCGTAGAGCTGGGCTAGCTCGTGGTTAATTCTTCGCCGAAACACACCGTCTTTTTGTACACCGATATGCACAATCATGATTATATCCTGGAACACTAATGCAGGATCGTTCATGCTGTGTACCATAAAAGAGATTTTTTCAGTAATGTTGTACAAAATACAACATCACGCATGTCATTTTCATTTATTTAGTCTACATCTATACAGATAACACTGAATCAACAATTTGACGCCACAATACACGGTTCGAGGCCGCATCTCTCCATCCTCGAATACGCCCCACGCTCGCCAAGTCGTTCTGCACCTGGTCTGCCCATCTCGCTCGCTGCGCTCCACGTCGTCTCGTACCTGCCGGATCGGAAGCGAACACCATCTTTGCAGGGTTGCTGTCCGGCATTCTTGCAACATGCCCTGCCCATCGTACCCTTCCGGCTTTAGCTACCTTCTGGATACTGGGTTCGCCGTAGAGCTGGGCGAGCTCATGGTTCATTCTTCGCCGCCACACACCGTCTTCTTGTACTCCGCCAAAGATGGTCCTAAGCACCCGTCTCTCGAATACTCCGAGTGCTTGCAAGTCCTCCTCGAGCATTGTCCATGTTTCATGTCCGTAGAGGACTACCGGTCTTATTAACGTCTTGTACATGACACATTTGGTGCGGTGGCGAATCTTTTTCGACCGCAGTTTCTTCTGGAGCCCGTAGTAGGCACGACTTCCACAGATGATGCGCCTTCGTATTTCACGACTAACGTTGTTGTCAGCCGTTAGCAAGGATCCGAGGTAGACGAATTCCTCGACCACCTCGAAGGTATCCCCGTCTATCGTAACACTGCTTCCAAGGCGGACCCTGTCGCGCTCGGTTCCACCCACAAGCATGTACTTTGTCTTTGACGCATTCACCACCAGTCCAACTTTTGTTGCTTCACGTTTCAGGCGGGTGTACAGTTCTGCCACCTTTGCAAATGTTCGGCCGACAATGTCCATGTCATCCGCGAAGCAAATAAATTGACTGGATCTGTTGAAAATCGTTCCCCGGCTGTTACACCCGGCTCTCCGCATGACACCTTCTAGCGCAATGTTGAACAACAGGCACGAAAGTCCATCACCTTGTCTTAGTCCCCGGCGCGATTCGAACGAACTGGAGTGTTCGCTTGAAATATTCACACAGTTTTGCACACCATCCATCGTCGCCTTGATCAGTCTGGTAAGCTTTCCAGGAAGCTGTTCTCGTCCATAATTTTCCATAGCTCTACGCGGTCTATACTGTCGTATGCCGCCTTGAAATCAACGAACAGATGGTGCGTTGGGACCTGGTATTCACGGCATTTTTGAAGGATTTGCCGTACAGTAAAGATCTGGTCCGTTGTCGAGCGGCCGTCAACGAAGCCGGCTTGATAACTTCCCACGAACTCGTTCACTAATGGTGACAGACGACGGAAGATGATCTGGGATATCACTTTGTAGGCGGCATTAAGGATGGTGATCGCTCGAAAGTTCTCACACTCCAGTTTGTCACCTTTCTTGTAGATGGGGCATATAACCCCTTCCTTCCACTCCTCCGGTAGCTGTTCGTTTTCCCAGATTCTGACTATCAGTTTGTGCAGGCAAGTGGCCAGCTTTTCCGGGCCCATCTTGATGAGCTCAGCTCCGATACCATCCTTACCAGCTGCTTTATTGGTCTTTAGCTGTTGAATGGCATCCTTAACTTCCCTCAAGGTGGGGCTGGTTGGCTTCCATCGTCCGCTGAACTGACGTAGTCATCTCCTCCGCTGCCTTGACTTTCATTGCCTGTACTCTCAGCGCCATTCAGATGTTCCTCGTAGTGCTGCTTCCACCTTTCGATCACCACACGTTCGTCCGTCAAAATGCTCCCATCCTTATCCCGGCACATTTCGGCTCGCGGCACGAAGCCTTTGCGGGATGCGTTGAGCTTCTGATAGAACTTGCGTGTATCTTGAGAACGGCACAGCTGTTCCATCCCCTCACTCCGCTTCTTCCAGGCGGCGTTTCTTCTCCTGAAAAGGCGGGTCTGCTGTCTCCGCTTCCGTCTATAACGTTCCACGTTCTGCCGGGTACCTTGCTGCAGCGCGACCGCCCGCGCTGCGTCCTTCTCCTCCAGAATCTGTCTGCACTCTTCGTCGAACCAATCGTTCCGTCGACTTCGACCCATATACCCGACGTTGTTCTCCGCTGCGTCGTTAATGGCTGCTTTGACTGTATTCCAGCAGTCCTCGAGAGGGGCCCCATCGAGCTCACCCTCTTCCGGCAACGCTGCCTCGAGATGCTGCGCGTATGCAGTGGCGACATCAGGTTGCTTCAGTCGCTCTAGGTCGTACCGCGGCGGTCGTCGGTACCGAACATTGTTGATGACGGATAGTTTTGGGCGCAGTTTAACCATCACCAGATAGTGGTCAGAGTCGATGTTAGCGCCACGATATGTCCTGACGTCGATAATGTCGGAGAAGTGCCGTCCATCAATCAGAACGTGGTCGATTTGTGATTCTGTCTGCAGTGGCGATCTCCAGGTGTACCGATACGGGAGGCTGTGTTGGAAGTAGGTGCTGCGAATGGCCATATTCTTGGAGGCGGCGAAATCAATTAGTCGTAGGCCGTTTTCGTTCGTCAGCCGGTGAGCGCTGAACTTTCCAATAGTCGGTCTAAACTCCTCCTCTTGGCCAACCTGAGCGTTCAAATCTCCTATGATGATTTTGACGTCGTGGCTTGGGCAGCTGTCGTACTCACGTTCCAGCTGCGCGTAGAATGCGTCCTTATCATCATCAGTGCTTCCGGAGTGTGGGCTATGGACGTTGATTATGCTGAAGTTGAAGAACCGGCCTTTGATCCTCAACCTGCACATTCTCTCGTTGATCGGCCACCACCCGATCACGCGCCTTTGCATGTCGCCCATCACTATGAAAGCTGTTCCCAGCTCGTGTGTGCTGCCGCAGCTCTGGTAGATGGTATGATTACCTCTAAACGTTCGCACCATTGATCCCTTCCAACAAACCTCCTGCAGCGCTACGATGCCGAATCCACGGTCCTTGAGCACATCGGCGAGTATGCGTGTGCTCCCGATGAAGTTGAGAGATTTGCAGTTCCACGAACCGAGTTTCCAATCGCTAGTCCCTTTTCGTCGCAGTGGTCTTCGCCGATGGTTCCGGTCCGTACTCTCTTGTTGATTGTTCGTTGCTTATGATTTTTTAAAGGCTGGCTTGCAGGGCCTGACACCAAACCCCCTAAATTTCCGGAGGCCCATTCCTCCTTATTTCCGGTGGACCATGGTGCACAGTTTCACTTAGAGTCCCTCGCTGGCACTCGGACGATGATCAGCCGCCCCTAACATGGAGAACAGACGCTGTTGTGAGCCGATCCTGACATGGAGAACAGACGCTCAATAAGATTTGCACCTCCGGAGAAAAGCAAACCCCCCTTCCCTGTCAGCATACGACCATAGTTCCCACCGGGGTTGGTTACCCGATCTTCCCTAAGGTTGCTCGTATCCCGGCCAGCACCACGGGGAGGTAGGGATAGGAGTTGCTGGGTAAGAGGCTAAGGACCGCGAGATGGGGTCTATTTTATTCCTTCAGGTACGCGAAGTACCAATGGTACGCTTTACCCAGCATTTGCCGTGCCATCACGCATGTTTGAGTGTTAATTAAAATGATTCGTACGGTTGAATAAGCGAATAATGTGCATAATGTAAACTGTTATGTACGGCTTAAGGCCAGTCTTTGTGTACATGCTTCAGTGCTTATTTCTTATTTAAAACAAATAACAACGTCACGTTGAATAAAAACCAATAACATCCCCATCTAATACATGATGATGAGTGGAAAATGAATATACATTTATACAAGAGACTGACAATCTTCTGATTCTACATCATGGTCAACATCGGATTGAAATGTATAGGAATGTATAGGAAGTTGCGTCGGCGAAATAATTAATTATACGACACTGAATCAAAGATACCAACACCAACGTATTTCACTCAAACATGCACTCGAAGCGACATGTGTTACAAGAGCACGATCTAACAAGTATTAATTTTTCAGTTCTCATCCCGAGAACTAATCAAAACCATACAATGCTCACCCTGGCTGCTGAATATTCACTGTAAATTGGTTAAAGAACTGTCCATGAAATGAAGAAGGAGAAATCTGTGGGAAATGTAATAAGCTAGATTTCTTTTTCAGAAACATGTTCTCAAACTTCTCGTATATTTAGTATTTTTCATGTATACAGAATTATAAATTTTTAAATTTTGTCCATTCGACCTTTTGTCCATTCGACCTTTTGTCCATTCGACCTTTTGTCCCTTCGACCTTTTGTCCCGTCGACGTTTTGTCCCCTCGAACTTTTGTCCCGTCGACCTTTTGTCCTTTCGACCTTTTGTCCCATCGACCTTTGGTCTCTTCGACGTTTTGTCCGTCGACCTTTTGTCCTTCGACCTTTTGTCTTTCGACATTCTATCCCAAAGCCGTTTGCTGAGAACAAATTTTGACAGGCGGTTGATTTCTTTTTGGTTTATCACCTCAGAATGCAATTTCAGATTGGTTTCTATAGATCTTACTCAGGAGTGGCGAAGAGTAAACAAATCCTCGGTTGGTCATAATAAAAAGAGAGGAAATCGGTGAAAAAACTCTTTCCAGCGACATTTGCCCATATTTCAGATAGAGCTTGAATCGACAAACCTCTTGCCAATATTAGAGACAAATCGGTCCAAATCGCCAGTTACCCTACATCGAATGAGATAATCATCTACTTGACTAATACCAATCGATTACGATCATCTGACAAACGCGGCACTTTTCTTTCACTGATGGAAGCTCATTTGCATTATTTTGTGTCCGCGCTTTGCACATAAACTTAAACCAATCTGCTTAGCAGTGGGTTCCTACGCATTGGAATCAATCAGGCTAAGAGCTGTGCGTATCATAGTCAAATGTAAATTTCATGAGACGGATCCGTGGACAGTAAAAGAGACACCGATTCCGTCTCGATGATGAGTCAAAGAAAATAGGAAATGTCTGAGGAATGGTTCGATGGCCGGACGTAACCGGGTTCCACGTTCCTCCACGCCACCAGACGACGACGACGGTCCGGGAAAGAGTTGGAAAGTTGTTCCCCGCTCTGTAAATGCGCAGGAGCGAAAAGGTTTGTATTTGTTCAAAGTTTACTAATTAAGTGCTGTTTGTCGCCGGACTCTTTCGAATGCGTCAGAAACAACCAAAGACGGTGTACGAACACAAATCGAGAGTGTTTGTGTTGTTGGTTGGAAATTTAGACGTCAACAAGAGGTGGCTGCTGCTGTTTATTCACGATGTGAAGATTTCAAACATGCCTTTCAATCAGCCACGCCTGGCAATAGAGTTAACCGAAGTTTTGAGAGCCTTTCGCCCGCCGGACAGTTGTTGTTGTTCGAAGTGATTTAATTATTTGCTCGAGATGAAAGGTGATACCAATGTCAAGGCTTGGGCAAGGGAAGAAAGTGTTAAATGCACCGGAGTGTGACATGCAGTGAGGCCCATTGTTCGTACCACGCGGCTGTTAATTGGTTTGCATTAATTTGGATGAAGTTTTATAATCCGACGTAAATATAAATGAACATAATGATCTGTCAGTCAGTTAGCTGTCAGAAACTAAATAGAAATTTGTTCCATTTATTTATCATTTAAAGGCTCACAAGTTTTATTAGTGTTATAAACTTTCTGAGCTTGCACGAGATCATCAATTAATTGATGTAGTATTATCTTAAAAATCAGATGAGGACGACAACCGTGAATGAATTGTGAAAATCGAATAAAAGACAACCGGGAACCAGCTGTTTGAAATAATGGTTCTAATAATTTCTTGATCGCAGTACTCGACATGTTAATCAAGAACATGTACTTCCCATCAAGTTCAGAATTCCCTTACTACAAGTTCCACACAAATGCTAGCACACTTGTTCATTTATTTGATTAAACGTATGTGATGAAATTTGCATGGTCCAATGGTTCAACAATTATATGCTGCTGAACAGAATCCCTACAACTCCAGTTAGCAAAAACAATAACGTAAGTAATAACTGCTCATTCTTATTAGTCAAAAAAGTACTTTTATATTTATGTGGCAGAGGCCCTGAAATTTCTAACGCTATTTTTAATGAAGATTTTTTGTACGGTTTTTCGAAAATTATTATGAATCCACATGTTTATTTCATTATGTGAATCCTCTAAAAGGCTTGTAGGTTATGTTTGTAAGTAGTTTACGTTTTGAGAAAAAAAATTATAGTGAAGTGGCGTCTATCCTTTACCGCAAAAAAATCAGGGTGATTTGCCGCACCTACCTACCACCAGCATTTCAATGAGATATTATTTTTAAGTGAGAAAATCATGTGAAATGCGAAGACCAAGATATTGCAAGGGATTAGGAAGAGAATCCTGCCCAGAAAATCCAGACGTCCTAGGAACAAATATCTTTTCTTAGTACCATGCTCCAAAATTAATGATATTTGCACAAGGAACGATTTTGACTTATCTCTTTTGTTTTTTTATTGCTATCATGCGCACTCATTACTGAAAACATCACAATAATAAGGAACAGATCCATTTGCGCTCAATCCTAAGATTTCGATTGTTAACCACTTTTGCGAAAATTCCAAATATGATTTGCGACACATGATGTGTCATAATTTTGTGAACATGAGTTATAAAAGGACATCTTGGACCATCTCAATTCTTGGAGGTTGCTTTCGAGCTCCTGATCGCAAAATTATGACATACAGGGGTTGGACAGAATGATCGGGACAGGCAAAATTTTATCGAAATTCAATTGACCATAACTCTGTGAAAAATCAACCGATTTCTTTGGTTCTTACAGTGTTCGACGGGAAAATTAACCGATTCGTCGCATGCACGCTATTGTTCTAGTAGGCAGCGTTCTTGCACCAAGTGGTATCCTGTGGTTCTGAGCAAATATTTAAATCACAATTGTCCTAGACTACCGTCATACGCATATTTGTCCCATGTTTAATAAGATTTCATATGTACATGGGACAATTATGCGTGGAACGGCAGTAGAGGTGAGCGCCGGGTCGAAAATCGTCGGTGGCGATAGCACAGAAAGGTCGGATTCGTCAAATTTCACGACATAAATCGATAACTCGAGAACCATCAGCGTTAGTTGTCATTAGCGTAGCCCTTTTGTGACAAATTTTGTGAAATGTATTTTTTTGATCTTTTAAATTAGGGGGTTGTGCAGTTCTACAAATTTGTAGAAAATTTATTTCTAAGCATTTGTGCTAAAAATATTAATTTTATCTCATACAGGTAATGTTTTATGACGGGTGGTTCCGAAAAAACAAATTTCAGCTTCTACTTTTTTCAATTCAAATTATTTTCAAAAACTGTCAAAGCATCGCTTCACGGTCTTTGGATTGCGCGTCTTTTGGTTATATAATATGGTTGCTAGCTTCATTTTCAAGCATGTTATGATCGTTTTAGCTTGAGCAATATTAGCAGAAAAATATATTAAGCTCTTTTAGTGGAATGTATTAAACCGTCTAAGACGAATTAAGCACTGTCCATTTAATTCCACCAGTTAATTTTCGTTATCTTTGCAGATACGTATTTCGACCACAACTGTGTGGTCATCTTCAGTGTCTTGTAGTACAAGAGTCAAGTACAAGACACTGAAGACGACCACACAGTTGTGGTCGAAATATGTATCTGCAAAGATAACGAAAATTAACTGGTGGAATTAAATGGACAGTACTTAATTCGTCTTAGACGGTTTAAATATTAGCAAACAAATCAATCGTCTTCTGAAACTATACATTCAGGCCAATGAAATCCATGACATCTCATTTATCCATCTTTGTTCACTTTTGTTTGATGATCGTATTAGTTTTTGTATGAAAATTCCGCAATAACTTGGTGAAATAAACCCAAAAATAAATAACATGTTTGAAAATGAAGCTAGCAACCAAATTATATAACCAAAATATGCGCAATCCAAAGACCGTGAAGCGATGCTTTGACAGTTTTTGAAAATAATTTGAATTAAAAAAAAGTAGAAACAAAAAAATATTTTTTTCGGTCCACCCTATTTAAATTTAGTAATTTTGTCATAAAACATTACCTGTATGAGATAAAATTAATATTATTTCAGCAAAAATGCTTAAAATTTAATTTTCTACAACTTTGTAGAACAGCACAACCCTCTAATTTGAAAGATTAAAAAATACATTTTACAAAATTTGTCACAAAAGTGCCACCCTAATGACAACTTACACCAAAAATAGATCTTTTCTTGTAGAAAATTTCTTCTGAAGACGTAAAAAATCTAACACTGATGGTTTTCGAGTTATCGAATTATGTCGTGAAATTTGACGAATCCGACCATTGTGCGCCGTCGTCACCGACGATTTTCGGACCGGCAGACGCATAATTGTCCCATGTACATAGGAAATCTTATCAAATATGAGACAAATATGCGTATGACGGTAGTCTAGGACAATTGTGATTTAAATATTTGCTCAGAACCACAGGATACCACTTGGTGCAAGAACGCTGCCTACTAGAACAATAGCGTGCATGCGACAATGGGTGGAACCGGTTTCACGGATTTTACGGAAACGGCCATATCTCAGGTTTTTGTTGTCCGATCTGTGACATCAATATATCAATCAACTCAGGAAGAGCTCTAGTTTATGTAAAAAATATAAAAAGAGTCAACATTTCACCCAAGCAAAAAATACAAGCGCTCAAAAAATAGCATTTTTGACATGCCCTCAAATAATCCGGATTATCTCCGGTGTCCAGCGGTCTGAACATGGATTTGAAACAGTTTCCCAAAACTTGATTAATTTTTCAGTCGAACACTGTAAGAACCAAAGAAATCGGTTGACTTTTCACAGAGTTATGGTCATTTGAATTTCGATAAAATTTTGTCTGTCCCAATCATTCTGTCCAACCCCTGCATGATGTGTCACAAGCCATATTTGGTATTTTCGCAAAACTGGTCCACCGAGACCGAATTCCAGATGCCCTAGGACCATGTCAATGTGGCTAGGTGAGGTCACATCAATTCCTGGAGGCCATTTTCGAGCTCCTCAATGCAAAATTGTGACATATGATGTTTCGCAAGCCATATTTGGAATTTTCGCAAAATTGGTCCACCGGGACCGGATTCCGGATGCCCTAGGATCATGTCGATGTTGCTGCTCGGTGCGCCAGATTCTCTGCAAGCGGCAGACAATCTGAGTGGTTGCAGTCGAGACTACGTTCCACTTCTCCACCGCTTGACACATCGTCTGGATAAGGTTATCCGGAGTTATGTCCCGGCCGCAAACGTCTAGCATTGCTCTTCTTTCGACGTCGAAGCGAGGACATACGAACAGTATGTGCTCTGCAGTTTCGTCAACACCTGGGCAGTCAGGGCAGACGGGGACCTCCGCGTGCCCAAACCTGTGGTGGTACTGTCGGAAACAGCAACCGAAGTCACCCTGGTATGCTCGAGGGCTCCTCTGGTGCCACGTAGCTCAAAACACTCCTCGTCTTCCCGGATGACCAGCCCGACTGACATCATACTCGCTATCACGCAGGATGCGTCGTGCGATACCGTGCGGTAGGCCGATATCACTCTGAGACCCATCAAGCGGTAGGTGCTCTCCAGTTTCTGCAGGTAACTGGTTACCCCCAGTGCTTTTGCCCGGGACGGGCTGGCGTACCTAAGGATAGATGTGGCAACGCCTGCCAGTAGCCTACGTCTACTGGCGCTCACCTTTGAGCTGTTGGACATCATCCTCGATAATGCTGCCACAGCAGTCGAAGCCTTCTTGCACGCATATTTGACATGGCTACCGAAGGTAAGCTTGTCGTCTATGATGACCCCAAGAATCTTCAGACTCCGCTTTGAAGTGATCACGACGTCTCTCACGTGAACACCTGCATGTTGTGCCGACTTACGGTTATTGACGATAACCACCTCCGTCTTATGTTGAGCGAGCTCAAGGCTTCTCGCACTCATTTAGTCCGCCACAGTGCTGATCGCGTGTGCTGCGGTTAGTTCTACTTCGGGGATTGGCTCCCCGCAGACCTCTAGGGTTACATCGTCAGCAAAGCCGACGATCTTCACACCAGGAGGGAACTTTAGCTTCAGAACCCCGTCATACATCAGGTTCCATAGTACCGGGCCAGGATTGACCCTTGTGGGACTCCTGCGGTAATGGGAACACTTTTCTGACCGGCATCGGTCTCGTATAACAGCACGCGGTTCTGGAAGTAGCTTTCCAAGATCCGCTACAGTCCCACCGGCAGGCTAAGCCGGCGTAACGAGAGCGCGATGGCATCCCAGCTTGCGCTATTGAATGCGTTCTTCACGTCCAGTGTCACCAACGCAATGACTAATATTCAATCGAATATTGACAGTCCTGAGCCGACTATGAATGTGTCTGGAAGTGAGCTGACAAGTGAAGAGAGGTGCACGTCACCAAAAATTTTCGATTATTTTACACTCTGCTCCTAGCGCCTTGCAACGCAGGAGCCAGGGACTTGTGGCTCGTGACGGGAAGAGTACTTCGATAATCCTCGCCAACCGGACCGGTCACCGTTCGGGGGGGTGAAGAGCCCCCTTCGATTTTGGTCATAACGATCCTATAGGCGTCACCCCATGGATTCGTGTTGGCACCCTCGCACAGGTTGACGAAGCACGCTCTTTTGCTGCTCTTAATGGCCTTGTTAAGGGCCAGTCTCGCAGCTCGAAACACTTCACGGCGGACCGCTCTTTCCTCCTCAGTGCGGGCTCGTTGCGTCCTACGTCTAGCTTTGAGGCAGGCTGATCGCAGGGCTGCAATTTCGGTACTCCACCAGTATGCCGGGCGTCTGCCATTTCTTGGCAGGGCTTTCCTCGGCATAGTAGCGTCGCACGCGCGTGGTAGGACAGCTACCAGCGCATCCCCGCTTAGACTGTCGGTGTTGGCCTCCAGTCCCAAGGCAGCGGTGAAAACTTCGCTGTCGAACTGATTGGACTTCCACCCACGGACCTGACAGGGATCACCCGCCCTCGGTTGCTGCACACTATAGTTGATCTTGAAGCGAATTGCTAAGTGATCACTATGGGTGTAGCCCTCGTCTACCCTCCAGTCCAGGTCAGAGACCAGACCGGGGCTGACAAACGTTACATCTATCCATGACTCGGCCCCACTCCTACGGAATGTGCTACTGGCTCCGTCATTGACAAGCACTGCGTCGAGTTTTGAAAGTGCCTCGAGTAACGCTTGTCCCCTCTGGTTGGTGCAGCGGCTGCCTCATTCCACTGCCCAAGCATTAAAATCTCCCGCTATAACGAACGGTCGGTCGGTCGGTCTACTAGGTCGGACGAAAGCCTGTCGATCATCTGGTTGAATTGTTCTATTGGCCACCTTGGTGGGGCATAGCAGCTACAATAGAACACACCATTGATCTTGGCTATCGCGACATTCTCAGCGGAGGAGTGTACAACCTCTTGAACCGGGTACCTTCCCGTTGTGCAGATTGCCGCCGACCTAGACCCGTCCGCCACCCAGTTGCCATTGTCGGCAGGGACGTTGTACGGGTCGGACAGGAGGGCGACATCGGTCCTCGACTCCGAGACCGACTGCCACAGCAGTTGCTGGGCAGATGCACTGTGGTTCAGATTCAGCTGTGTTACTTGCACGGCTTTTTCCTAATGGTATCTCCGAAGGGACACGCAGGCCCGCCCATAGCATGGTTCCGGGCCTACTTCTTACTGGCGCAGATGAGGCACTTAGGTGCCTTGTCGCATTCACCCGAGCAGCACAAGTGAGTCAAAAATGGTTGCAGCAACTTGATTGTAACCAAATCTGGTCACATATGACTTGCAGTAACCTACGTGGAACATGTGTGCTGCTAGGGCATGCGCCTTGTGTCGCTCCTCGCCACAGCAACGGCACATCTTGCTTCGGTTTGGGCCCTTGCATATGCCCTAGGACCATATCAATGTGGCCAGGTTAGGCCACATCGACTCCAAGAGGTCACTTTCGAGCTCCTGATTGCAAAATTATGACATATGATGTGTCGCAAACCATATTTGGAATTTTCGCAAAAGTGGTCCACTGGGACCGGATTCCGGATGCCCTAGGGCCATTTCAATCTGACCAGGTTAGGTCACATCAATTCCTGGAGGTCATTTTTGAGCTCCTCATTGCAAAATTATGACATATAATATGTCGCAAGCCATATTTGGAATTTTTGCAAAATTGGTCCACCGGGACGGATTCCGGATGCCCTAGGACAGCGGTTCTCAACTTTTTTTGAGGGGTGCCCCTTCGAACTTTTGCATTAATTGAGGTACCCCCTCTTGAAAGTAAGCTTCCAAGCCCCTTGAAAGAATAATTCCGAGCCTTGTAAAAGGAGGCTTCCGAGCTCTTGAAAGGAGGTTCTAAAACTCGTGAAAGTAGGTTTACACACCTCTTGATAAGAGTCTTCTAAGCCTCATGTAGAAAGACTTTCAAGCCTCTTAAATGACGGCTTTCGAGCCACTAAAAGGAGGCTCCCTTTGTATCTTGAAAGGACGCTTCTAAAAGGAGGCTTTCAAGCCTTTTGAAAGGAGGCTTCCAAGCCTCTTGAAAGGAGGATTCCGAGCATCTTGGAAATATGCTTTCGAGCCTTTTGAAAAGAGGCTTCCGAGCCTCCTAAAAGGAGGCTTCCGAGCCTCTTGAAAGGAGGCTTCCGAGCCTCGTGAAAGGAGGCTTCCAAGCCTCTTGAAAGGAGGCTCCCGAGTCTCTTGAAAGGAGGCTTCCGAGTCTCTTGAAAGTAGGCTTCCGAGCCTCTTAAAAGGAGGCTTCCGAGTCTCTTGAAAGGAGGCTTCCGAGCCTCTTGAAAGGAGGCTTCCGAGCCTCTTGAAAGTAGGCTTCCGAGCCTCTTGAAAGTAGGCTTCCGAGCCTCTTGAAAGTAGGCTTCCGAGCCTCTTGAAAGGAGGCTTCCGAGCCTCTTGAAAGGAGGCTTCCGAGCCTCTTGAAAGGAGGCATCCGAGCCTCTTGAAAGGAGGCTTCCGAGCCTCTTGAAAAGAGGCTTCCGAGCCTCTTGAAACGAGGCTTCCAAGCCTCTTGTAACGAGGCTTCCGAGCCTCTTGAAACGAGACTTCCGAGCCTCTTGAAACGAGACTTCCGAGCCTCTTGAAAGGAGGCTTCCAAGCCTCTTGAAAGAAGGCTTCCAAGCCTCTTGAAAGAAGGCTTCCGAGCCTCTTGAAACGAGGCTTCCGAGCCTCTTGAAACGAGGCTTCCGAGCCTCTTGAAACGAGGCTTCCGAGCCTCCTGAAACGAGGCTTCCGAGCCTCTTGAAAGGAGGCTTCCGAGCTTCTTGAAAGGAGGCTTCCGAGCCTCTTGAAAGGAGGCTTCCGAGCCTCTTGAAAGGAGACTTCCGAACCTCTTGAAAGAAGGCTTCCAAGCTCCGAATTTTTTGAAAGAAGGTTTTTGAACATCTTGAAAGGAGACCCTCGAGCTGCTTGGTAAAGGCTTTCGAGAAGCGTATAAGGTTGCTTTTAATCCTCTTATAACGAAGCAACCGGGGCCTCCAGATAGCCTTGCATGCAAAGGCGTAGGGTTGCCAATGGCGAGTTCGATTCTCGGTCCGGTGTAGGATGTTTTCGGGTGGGAAACATTCTCAACTCCCTGTATCAGTTGTACATAGTCATGCAATGGCGGGCATAGAGAGCTTTTAATTAATAACTGAGGAAATGCTTATAAAATACTATAAAAGTTGAAAAGCAGGTCAAGTTCCAATTGGAATGTAAAGCCATAGCAGGAGAAGGAGTAGAACGAAGCAACCGAGTTTTTCTGAAAAAAAAATCCATCATGCCTCTTAAAAGGAGGCTTCCGAACCTTAAGATTCTAGATTTTAGTTCATAAGCATATTCTCAGCATATATTGATTGCATTAAAAATGTTTAAAATTTGCGCATTCGACGTTTTGTCCGTTTGATATTTTGTTCCGCAGCCCTTCATGCACTATGCTGGTTGTGGAGGGCAGGATTTAATTTGCTTTGATTTACTGATCGCCATGCATATTATGTACAAGAAAAAAAATTTAAAATGCAGAATTATCATAACTTTATCAATTAGTTTCGATTGGAGTTATAATACGTCCGCCATTACGCATTTTTGTCCAAGGTACCCTCTAGGGCCAGCAACCCGAGTAGACGAAAATAGCTCAATCATATCAAATGTTGATTAAATAGCAAAATGAAATTTGGACTTTGATGGATTGATATAAGAGATAAAAAATCAGACGACAATATCAATATTTTGCACTGAAATACCATGAGAAGATCAAGTTATGCTATTTGTAAAAAGTGATCAATATCATGTGCCATTAGTTTGTTCTTATCCATAGCATATCTTGATATTTCAATGATATTTTGGTGCAAATTTTTGATATTGTTGCCAGTTCTTTTATCTCTTATATCAATCAAATCCATATCATGTTTTGTTATTCTGATCATGGCTTCTGCCCGGGAAAGGTACCCCCAGGGGTACATGTACCCCAGGTTGAGAACCGCTGCCCTAGGACCATGTTAATGTGGTCAGGTTAGGTCGCATCAATTCCTGTAGGTCACTTTCGAACTCCTTATTGCAAAATTATGACATATGATGTGTCGGAAGCCATATTTGGAATTTTCGCAAAAGTGGTCCACCGGGACCGGATTCCGGATGCCCTAGGACCATGTCAATTTGGCCAGGTTAGGTCACATCAATTCCTGGAGGCCATTTTCGAGCCCCTCAATGCAAAATTATGACATATGATGTGTCGCAAGCCATATTTGGAATTTTCGCAAAAGTGGTCCTTCTTATCATGTACTTCGTCTTCGACGTGTTGATGACTAGTCCGATCCGCTTGGCTTCCCTTTTCAGTCTGATGTAGGCTTCCTCCATCTTCTCAAAGTTACGTGCCATAATATCTATGTCGTCGGCGAAGCCAAATAGCTGGACGGACTTATTGAAAATTGTACCACTCATGTTAATCCCTGCTTTTCGTATTACCCCTTCCAAAGCGATGTTGAATAGCAGACACGAAAGACCATCACCTTGCCGTAATCCTCTGCGCGTTTCGAAGGGACTCGAGAATGCCCCTGAAACTCGAACTATGCACATCACCCGATCCATCGTCGCTTTGATCAACCGTGTCAGTTTATCCGGAAATCCGTTTTCGTGCATTAGCTGCCATAGCTGGTCCCGATCGATTGTATCACATGCGGCTTTGAAGTCGATGAATAGATGATGTGTGGGCACGTTGTATTCGCGGCACTTCTGCAGTACTTGGCGAATGGCGAACACCTGGTCCGTGGTAGAGCGTTCGCCCAAAAAACCCGCCTGGTACTGCCCCACGAACTCCCTTGCAATTGTTGCTAGTCGACGGCATAAAATTTGGGACGGCATAAAATTTGGGGTACCTTGTAGGCGGCGTTCAGCAATGTGATTGCGCGGTAGTTGCTACAATCCAGCTTATCGCCATTACTGTAGATAAGACACACGACACCTTCCATCCACTCCTGCGGCAAAACTTCCTCCTCCCAAATCTTGGTAATGACCCAGTGCAGCGCTCTAGCCAGTGCCTCACCACCGTGTTTAAATAGCTCTCCTGGTAGTTGGTCAACCCCAGGGGCTTTGTTGTTCTTCAGCCGGCCAATCTCCTCCTGGATTTCCTGGAGATCCGGGGTCGGTAGAATTATGTCCTGCGCGCGTTCCCCCAGGTCCATCACCATACCGCCATCTTCGTCTGCCACATCGCCATTCTGGTGATCTTCGTAGTGCTGCCGCCACCTTTGGATCACCTCACGCTCGTTGGTAAGAAGGTTCCCGTTTATGTCCTTACACATATCAGGCTGTGGCACGTGGCCCTTACGTGAACGGTTCAACTTCTCATAGAACTTTCGTGTGTTATTAGTGCGGTACAGTTGCTCCGTCTCTTCACGGTCTCGATCTTCCTGCTGACGCTTTTTCCTCCGGAAAATCGAGTTTTGTCTGTTCCGCGCCTGTTTATATCGTGCCTTGTTCGCCCTCGTGCGGTGTTGCAGCAATTTCGCCCATTCTACATTCTTCTCTTCTACTAACTGCTCACATTCGCCGTCATAATAATAACAATAATCATAAAAATAACAAGCAAAAATAACGAAAATTAGAAACGAAATATCATAAAAATATCAGGTTTTGCTATCAACAAGAACAAACTTATAGCTCAAGATATTGATAAGTTCTTGTTAATGGCAAAAGCTGATATTTTTATGATATTTCGGTGCATTTTTTTTTGTCATTTTCGCTTGTTATTTTTACTCTTATTTCAAACAAGTTCATATGATGTTTTGTTACCAATATCACGTTTTACTGTTTTTGAGCTATTATCGATTAATTAAGTAAAATTTCCGTGGAAAAAAGACGGCAATATAATTTTACTCAGTCACTGAGTAGATGAAAATTAGCGTGCAGAACTCACGTTTCAAAAAGCAATTCAAAATTATATAGCTAGTATTCGAGTGTTTATAAATGTAAGTACAAAAATTCGAACCGCTGTGTAGCTCCATGGCGAGCTACGCCACCATGAACGAATAGTCGTTCCACTCTAGTAATGCGGTATGGTAGTTCCATAAAATGTTTTATCGTGGTTTCATAACAGTTTAGTGGCAAAAATTATGGTCTGTCTCATCTTAATAAAACCAGAATGGATACTTAGTTTACGAATAAAAATTACAACTTTGTATGCGAAAGGATATCTACTCCATATGGATGATCCATCGACTGTCAGACGTACCCGCTCGGTCAACAAGTCGCCCCATCAGACATCTGCGTAGTGCGTACCGGCCACATTACACTTTGCCAACCGGCTGGCCGATCATCGATTTAATGCGTGTTGAACATCTCCTAATAGTAGGTAGCCCCAGCATTAGAGATAAATCTTTATGCCGTAGCTGTTCGCAGCTAGGGGAATTGAAAATTAATCGACCGAATGAATCGTAAAACGCGAGCACCTCGCATCATCGCGGAAAGAAGCTCAACCGCAAGGACCGTCGAGAAAGGTGCAAAAAAATGTAAGAAAGTTGTCGCGATAAAGAAATTTGTCATTCGCGGTACTTGACGGGAGGATTTACGATTTACAAGCTGCACTCGATGATGGTGTACAAGAGCAACGTCTCTTGCAAAGGTTTTGGCCGCGGCGCCGGCCGTGTGCCGCTCACTTGTACGCCATGCTTATCTTGTTAGTTGAGTGGGATGTGGGAAGTGGCGTTTGATAGGAAACATTGTTGAAAATGAATTTGCACCTGGAATGGACGGTAGAAAGTAAGCAATTTGCCGTCGTCGATCAATACCAGGTGCGTGGTGACATAGGCATTGGGCACGGTTAGGTCGGTTTAGTCCGATGATTGATTAAAATACCCTTGGATTTATTCGCGGAACAAAATAGCCGCTTTATGTATTACGTATGACCATAAAGATGATTTTGAAAGTGATTATTGATGGATAGCTTAACGTTTATTTTTTCTTAAATTTCTGGTTTTGTAAATGTTCTTGAAAATAAATTAAAAAGCAAGCCAAGCTTCAAGAAGGGTGTAAACAGAAGAAAAAAGAAGTGCTTTCATGAATTCCTGGAAGAACTAACAAAATAAATAAAACTAATAATAAAAAAATATCAGCGGCCGTGAAAATGTTTGGAAACACAAAATTAGTAAGAGTTTGCCAAAGTGTTTCTGCATTTCCGTAATGAATGATGAATGATCTCATTGTGAATCCCCCCATTCTTCCTTTTACAATTTTTAGTTAGATGAGGACTAGGCTGTCCATTCTCAGAGTTCGTGATTGTGGCCTTCTGGTGTAATCTTGAATCAATGTTCTTTTGATAATTTCAGTAAAGCCATACAGTTAAGTATATTTAACCACAAAAAGCAGGGATTTCAATTGCTCACGCTCTTAATCTTTAGATAAAAAAACAGATAAAAAACACTATAATAAAGTGTAAAAACATTGCTCACGCTTATGTTGTGTACGCTTTTTCAAGTATGTACCTATTCCAGGTCAGTAGACATGCATTAATTCCTCGTGGCATTATTATTTTTCCTTCTAAGACACCCTGCAATTACCCATCACAGCCAACGTTACTTCTCGTACGGCGATTAGCTTGTTTTGATTTTTCACCGCAATATCCAATTTATCGTAGAGCCAAAGACTTTTTGCCAAGCCAAACAACAAGATGCGTCAGGTGGTGGCTAGAGTTAGGTAACTGTTGTTTACTCTTTTTCCGTCGTCAACCGTAACCGGTCAGCTTATGCGGCTGCTCGGTCGTCAGTCAGCGAGTAGTGAGTCTGAGCTCGGGCAGCAGCAGTTAGAGACATGTAGACACGTATCGACTGTCACAGCTCCATAGTTTCTCCGATCCCTACGGTTGTGGCAGCTACCGGGGCCACATCGCCGCAAAATGGCCAGTAGGCAAATCGATAGCGACAGAACAGTTACGGTTGCCGCTCTGACAAACCTGCAGCACCAAGGTCCATCAGCAGGGGGTTGCCTTTTCGTGATCATTGGCATCGTGGCGGTTGGCAGCCGGCATCAACGTCGCGGTTCAGTGCCAAAACGCGAAAACTGGGTACAACTACTTGCACTTCTCATGTTGCGGTACCAGCAACAGCAGTTCAGCCTGTGTTAAGCGGTAGTAACTCAACGAATGTGTACCAGAAACCGGTAGATCCGCACTTAATCGAGTCCAGCCTTAAGTACCGAAATTAATTAACTGTAGCACGGGCCACACGGACTCACCTGTAACGAGAGAACGAGTAAAAGTAGGACATTAGAAAAGTGGTACAAACTTGTACTTATTAACTTTTTTTTGCTATAATTTCAAAAGTAAATCGAAAGTGCATAATTGAAAATAAAATTGTGAAAATAAGACTCTAAACCAGAATTAGTAATAGCAAGCCCCATCGGCACGAGAACGCGGGCTCATACATCTGCCACAGAAAATATTTATTATCGACCCTGAAGGAATATCTTGCGCAATTCTCCACACATTTAATCGATTCGCTTCTATGCAGTTGATGTATGAAGGTGCTTTAACTTGAAGGTGGCGAGACGTAAAAAAAAGTTTAGCATAAATTGCGCGCCCGCACGGTGGTTCGATTTGAAAGTCTAATTACTTTCTAATAAATCACCCACCTGAGAATGACTAAAGCGGACGCGAGGAATTCTTGCAATGCTGTGCTACTTAGGGGAAGGAAGGGCATAATAAGGCTTATTCAGTTTAAATGACTAGTAAATGTGTTTTGTTTGTTATGTCGATCTACCACAAGATTTTTTTTAAATGTAAATACGTCTAATGGGATACGTGGTGTAAAATGAAAAATTCCAAATCCGAGATCGTCACGAAATAAGGCAATATTTCAAACGCAAATACTGTAATAGTAATGTTAGTAATACTAATTCTTTTACACTCCCTTTTTTAACGCTCCAAATTCGAAAAAACGCTCCCTCTTTTGACGCCCTATAGAAGCGTAAAAGTTTTAAGCATTTATATGAGGCAAATTTGGGTTAGCTCCCGAGGTTGTTTTTTATATGAGCGAAGTACTTCGGATGTTCTGGGAACATAATTCATGCTTGCAAGCGAAATGGTATTAACTGTTGTCATGGGTTATAGGTAGGTAGCCTACAAACTCCATACAGTCAAGGTCTACGGATCGACCTCCGTTAACGAAGGCAGTTAACGAAGAATAAACAAGTTGTATGATTACTTCTTGCTAAATGTTTGCATTCCAAATAGTTCTTGTTGTTCCCATTGGTTCCAGGTATTCTAGGAACTCCATATAGTCAGGGTCTGTAGATAAACCTCCGATATAAAGGCAGTTATTGAAGAATAAACAACGTGTGTCCCTCCGTATTCCAAGTAGTTCTTGTTGTTGTCGTGGCTTTCAGGTAGTCTAAGAACTCCATAGAGCCAAGAAGGTATGTGGATCAACCTCCGTAATAAAGGCAGTTATTGAAAAACAAACTAGTTGGGTGACCCTCTCTTGGAATATTTTTCCAATCCAAGAAGTTCTAGTTGTTGTTGTCGTGAGATCCAAGTATATTACGAATTTTATTGAGTCAAAGTCTATGCATCATCCCCCGTAATGGAGATAGTTATTGAAGAATAAACAAGTTGTGTGACCCCTTTTTGCTATATGTTTACATTGCAAGTAGATGTTGTTGTTATCATAGGTTCTTTATAAAGTCAATGTCTGTGGATCAACCTTCGTAATGGAGACAGTTATTGAAGAATAAACAAGTTGTGTGATTCTTTCTTGTTATGTGCTTGAATTCCAAGTAGCTCTTATAGTTGTCATGGGTTCCAGGTAGTTAACGAACTTATAGAGTCAAGATCCAACGATTAACCTCCCTAATGGAGCCAATAATTGAACAAATAACAAGTTGTGCAGCCTCAACTAAGTACAGTGTTGGCTTGATTTTGTCACTACTCGATTTTGTTTACCACCGATTTTGTATACCACCGATTTTATCACGTCCCGATTTTGTCACCCTTAAAAAAATTGAAAATTTTAGACGTTCTTTTTATTTTCGTAAATGATATCGCAAACAACAATGCTTTTCATGATGATACACTCTTAAAAATGATGAATTTTACAAGTAACTGAATTTTTGATGCACCTTGATATTTCGATACTTAATCATAAAAGAGACACAAACTTACGTTTAGTTCAACGTATTTTTGATATGTCATCAATGTTCTGGTTTTGGAGATCTATGGTATGTGAAATTATTCGAAGACATGCCATCGTTCAATTAGTGGTTCGTTGATTTTGTCGGTGCAGAGAATTTAGTCTGTTATTAGTGGTACAGTGTTGACCCGATTTTGTCACCCCCCGATTTTGTCAACCCCCGATTTTGTCTACCCCCGATTTTATCACGTCCCGATTTTGTCACGTTTTCGACCCGATTTTGTCACCCCAAAAAAAAATGTCATTCTTTTTATTTTCGTAAATAATACCACAAGCAACATTGATTTTCATGAAATAACTTTCACCGCCTGTAGTTTATTACGAACGACTTCTGAGTACCTGGGAAATATTCTGTAAGCAATTTCGACAGGAAATAACAGGTACCGTTTACGCATTTGGCCTTTCCAGGGCATAAAATGGTTCATATTTGTGGAATTAATCAACAAATTGGAAATATTTTTCCTTCCAATTTTGTCACATACCCTGTTTTATCACCCTTAAATTCACCGGGGGGCTGTGGGTGATAAAATCGGGATATTACTGTATTCTGCATGAGTTTCTTTCTATGTTTCACGGGTGTTTGGACATTTTTAATGAAATTGGTGATGAGGATAAGTGTGTGTATTTTTTGTTATCAGTGGATGCTTGAAGTTCATCCATCCAAAAGTGCATCCGCTAAAAACTTCTATGAACAGAAAAAATATTCCGGGCGGTAGCCATTGCAGCTCCATTGGTCTTTTATAATCGTTTATAATAAAAAAAAAGTTGCAGTGTTTTCGATGAACCACCCATAACAACACCTTCAGCAAATAATGTTATCCGTTTTGGGTGTTCAACATTCTGAAAAAAATAGCAGTGTTGGCGCTTTGTAAATCTTGCTAGCGGCATTTTTAGGCGACGTTGGTTTTAATCTGTTTGGCTGGCGACAGAAGGAATTTAAATGAAGGTAGGTAGCAAGTGAGATGATTTCGCAAAAAACAAATATTCAGTGCATTTCATCACTTGGAGAAGCTGTCTCCGTGGCATGACCACAGAAAAGCAAAAACATAATTAAGTACACGTCATGACGTAGCAGAAATGAGCTCACTTTTACGTCATGGCGTGTTTTATTTTTTTAATTTTTGGCGCCATGTAATTTGAAAGCCTGAAACAAATTTATGTTAAGGTGATTATACAATAAAGCCAGAAATCGGCCAAATGCAAGAACCATAACGTATATGGGGCTGAAATAATGGTAGATCGTCTGCTTAGTTATGCTTTATAATCATAATTTGTGTTTCGGCACTGTACAAAAACTATTACGCCAGATTTGGGCTTTTGGAAATGTATGAAGATAAACGTGTGGTGAATTTGAAATTCACCACGGGCTTCATTCTATAATCACCTTAAACGAGACGCTCCTTTTATGTCCATGTTAAGGTCACTCCTGACGGAATCCAAGTTCCAAAGTGCTCGCGTTTTCGGGGGCACATCACTCGATTCAGAGGCGGGGCACAACTGTCATTTTTGTTGATTTAGTTTTGCTGCGTCGCAGCATGCGTGAAATAATAAAAATGACAGTTGTGCGTTGCTTTCGTATCGAGTGGTGTTCCCCCGAAAACGCGAGCACTTTTAAACTTGGATTCCGTCAGGAGTGACCTTAAATGACATAATTTCACACGATTATTTTTAAGTGTGTATGCTTTATTTGTGAAATGAATTAAAAAAATGAGAATAAAAAACCCCGATTTTTTTTCACTCCTTATTTTATCACCCCAAAATTTACCAGGGGGGGGGGGTGATAAAATTGGGATATTACTGTAAATTTTTGCATTTCAAGTAGTTCCTGTTGTTTCCACCTGTTCTAGATAGTATATGAACTCCATGCAGTGAAGATCTGCCGATCAAATTCCGAATGAGAGGAAATTATTGAGGAATTACCAAGTTGTGTAACCCATCTTGGCAAAGACTAATTAAGACGTTCATGTCCCATATAAGAGTACGCAATTTTAGTGCTCATGATGTACTAGAGTAGAAAATTGTACAACCGCATTTTAATATCACCTTGATGCAAGTACAGCGCTGAGTAACTAGTACTTCCTGTGTTACTACGGTGACTAGCCAAATGTTATGCAGATCACAACATAAGAAAAAATGTTCAGAAATAATTTTCAAAAACAAACGCAAATCATTTGGCAAAGAAAGAGTTACTTCTTGTCATGTTCCCAGATAGCCAGCGATCCTGGTTATGATTCAACTGGACAACTAGACAAATTTTCCCTGGTGCTACAGGTACTTAACACGATCGCGATTTTCTGACGTTCTGAAAATTCTAATTTGGCACAACGCAGAGCCTCGACGGCTTATGAAGTTCCATATCTCAATTTGTCAGTGTAAGAACCAAAACTTTAATATAATATGAAATTAAAATCAATGAAAAATGAATTAATGAACAAAAAGCATATTATAATATTTTTTCCCATCGTTTTTTGGCAGCTTCGAAGATTCTCCCGAGGTTAATTCACGGAATTCTCGAATTCACCTATTGCTACAAAATACTAGATTACAAGCGTTTTTACAGTAAAACAAAATATTTTTATCGAAATTCAAAGAATGGTTTTTAAATTTTAGAAATCTTCAGAAAACCTATTCCTACCTTTACATTATTTTGCTCATAAATTCACCCAAAGTCTACACATACTACTTCAAATAGTTTGACCACTTAATCTTTACATAAAACGATTGCTTCTCCGACTGAAAATGACTCAATAGATCTATCTACGACATCACACAATACATGTACCTATCGTCATTTAGACTTCAATCTATGTTTTGGATTTCTCTGCCTTTCCAACCACGTTTTGATTCTGGGCGGCAGTAGAAAAGTCATTGTAATTTTTATTCCATTTATGAAATGTTGATTGAACAGCATGACGTACATTGCAAAACATTACTTATCGTGAATATGTGGGGAGAAGCGTTTGTTTTGAGTCATTAGGAGCGGCAAATATATCAGATATACTTTATGTTACTGTATGTTACGAGTTACGAGCTTTAGAATCTGTGTGTAATTCCAATTATGGGTAGAGTGAAAAGAGTTGTAATGATCCGCCGTTTATTGCATCACTACCAATCATCGTAAGTGTGACAAGATGTCAAATTGATCACGTGTGAACGCAGCCTCGTTTCGTGCTCTTTTCGGTTACTTCAAGGGCTTCGTAGACGACTTTTCGATCATCCTGCAAAAGTTTTTCAATAGGCCCTAAAAGAGAAGCCGCTTTAAAATGTTTTTAAAGGATTTTCTTTTGTAATCTAATAATTCTTACCTTACGTTTCTCAACGGTTTTGCACAGAATACCTGTTTGCACTCAAACTATCGACGGCTTCAACATCATGTTATAGCGCGCACGGAATAAAAAAATTCATAATGCGCCCATTGTTCCATTCACTTAACGCAATGGTGAGAAGCAGGCAGTGCGCGCAAAAACAGCATCACAAAACTGCGCGACAAATAAATGCCTACATTCGTTAATTGTATTATCTGTTTAATTGTCCTTCCTGCCTATAGAAAGCAAATCATAGTCCGTATTTTTTTGTGAATGGTTTATCTTGTTTATAGTCCCCCATCGCTGCCAAACCAATAATTTCCACACAATGTAGGGCCCAATCTCTGGCCGCAATAGTACCATTTCCTCAATGTAATCCAGTATCGATCAGGGTTCTTCAACTTGATATCGATCACATCGAGGGATCGAGAGTTATTTGGCGCTGGAATTTCTTTCTGGGGATTTGCTCGAAACATATTTACCAAAACAATCGTAACTGTTCATAACAAACTTTATCTTGTTGCCATAGGCGACTGCATTGCAAAGCTGATGGAAGAAAAGGTATTCATCAAGACGTCAAACTTGGGTACCGAGGGACCAAATGCAGTACTAGAAGTGGTCCCTCGAGTGAGCTCTACAGTGACGTCTTAATTAGTCTTTGATCTTGGTGCATATATGTTAGCATTCTACTTTACATGTTGTTATCATCCAGGCATAATACAAACTTTATAAAAAGAATGCGTGCACATCATGCCCTGTAACGTGGCCAGTTATTAAATAATTATCAAGTTGTGTGACTTCAACTTTGTATGTTTGCATTCCAAGTAGTTCTTGTTGTCATGGGTTCCATGTAGTATACAAATTCCATCCATATCACTAATTCGAAGCAGTTCATGCCTTCTAAACACAAAATGTAAATAAATTGTAACGAGATAGCTCCTAGTCAAGAATGTGTTAAACAAATATCGAGGGGAAAACAAAACCGGGGAGTGACAAAATTGGGCCAATATCGTAAAGCGCACTACAAGGGTTTATTCATCTTTTCAAACAGACCGATTGATCTTTGATTACGCGTGTAGCTCGTGTACTCTAGGAATTTCTTGGATGACCATGAACATATACAATGGACGCATTATATTTTATGTACCACAAAGGGCATGTACCACTTTTGAAACAAGCCGAAAGATCTCTGGTTACGTGTGTAGATCTTAAGATCACACCATCCACCGTTACTTTGATCAGTCTGGTAAGCTTCCCAGGAAAGCTTTTCTCGTCCATAATTTTTCATAGCTCTACGCGGTCTATACTGTCGTATGCCGCCTTGAAATCAACGAACAGATGGTGCGTTGGGACCTGGTATTCATGACATTTTGAAGGATTTCCCGTACAGTAAAGATCTGGTCCGTTGTCGAGCGGCCGTCAACGAAGCCGGCTTGATAACTTCCCTCGAACTCATTCACTAATGGTGACAGACGACGGATGGCACGGCAAATGCTGGGTAAAGCGTACCATTGGTACTTCGCGTACCTGAAGGAATAAAATAGACCCCATCTTGCGGTCCTTAGCCTCTTACCCAGCAACTCCTATCCCTACCTCCCCGCGGTGCTGGCCGGGATACGAGCAACCTTAGGGAAGATCGGGTAACCAACCCCGGTGGGAACTATGGTCGTATGCTGACAGGGAAGGGGGGGTTTGCTCCTCTCCGGAGGTGCAAATCTTATTGAGCGTCTGTTCTCCATGTCAGGATCGGCTCACAACAGCGTCTGTTCTCCATGTTAGGGGCGGCTGATCATCGTCCGAGTACCAGCGAGGGACTCTAAGTGAAACTGTGCACCATGGTCCACCGGAAATAAGGAGGAATGGTCCTCCGGAAATTTAGGGGGTTTGGTGTCAGACGAACAATCAACAAGAGAGTACGGACCGGAACCATCGGCGAAGACCACTGCGACGAAAAGAGACTAGCGATTGGAAACTCGGTTCGTGGAACTGCAAATCTCTCAACTTCATCGGGAGCACACGCATACTCGCCGATGTGCCCAAGGACCGTGGATTCGGCATCGTAGCGCTGCAGGAGGTTTGTTGGAAGGGATCAATGGTGCGAACGTTTAGAGGTAATCATACCATCTACCAGAGCTGCGGCAACACACACGAGCTGGGAACAGTTTTCATAGTGATGGGCGATATGCAAAGGCGCGTGATCGGGTGGTGGCCGATCAATGAAAGAATGTGCAGGTTGAGGATCAAAGGCCGGTTCTTCAACTTCAGCATAATCAACGTCCATAGCACTGATGATGATAAGGACGCATTCTACGCGCAGCTGGAACGTGAGTACGACAGCTGCCCAAGCCACGACGTCAAAATCATCATAGGAGATTTGAACGCTCAGGTTGGCCAAGAGGAGGAGTTTAGACCGACTATTTGAAAGTTCTGCGCTCACCGGCTGACGAACGAAAACGGCCTACGACTAATTGATTTCGCCGCCTCCAAGAATATGGCCATTCGCAGCACCTACTTCCAACACAGCCTCCCGTATCGGTACACCTGGAGATCGCCACTGCAGACAGAATCACAAATCGACCACGTTCTGATTGATGGACGGCACTTCTCCGACATTATCGACGTCAGGACATATCGTGGCGCTAACATCGACTCTGACCACTATCTGGTGATGGTTAAACTGCGCCCAAAACTATCCGTCATCAACAATGTTCGGTACCGACGACCGCCGCGGTACGACCTAGAGCGACTGAAGCAACCTGTTGTCGCCACTGCATACGCGCAGCATCTCGAGGCAGCGTTGCCGGAAGAGGGTGAGCTCGATGGGGCCCCTCTTGAGGACTGCTGGAATACAGTCAAAGCAGCCATTAACGACGCAGCGGAGAACAACGTCGGGTATATGGGTCGAAGTCGACGGAACGATTGGTTCGACGAAGAGTGCAGACAGATTCTGGAGGAGAAGGACGCAGCGCGGGCGGTCGCGCTGCAGCAAGGTACCCGGCAGAACGTGGAACGTTATAGACGGAAGCGGAGACAGCAGACCCGCCTTTTCAGGAGAAGAAACGCCGCCTGGAAGAAGCGGAGTGCGAGGAGATGGAACAGCTGTGCCGTTCTCAAGATACACGCAAGTTCTATCAGAAGCTCAACGCATCCCGCAAAGACTTCGTGCCGCGAGCCGAAATGTGCCGGGATAAGGATGGGAGCATCTTGACGGACGAACGTGTGGTGATCGAAAGGTGGAAGCAGCACTACGAGGAACATCTGAATGGCGCTGAGAGTACAGGCAATGAAAGTCAAGGCAGCGGAGGAGATGACTACGTCAGTTCAGCGGACGATGGAAGCCAACCAGCCCCCACCTTGAGGGAAGTTAAGGATGCCATTCAACAGCTAAAGACCAATAAAGCAGCTGGTAAGGATGGTATCGGAGCTGAGCTCATCAAGATGGGCCCGGAAAAGCTGGCCACTTGCCTGCACAAACTGATAGTCAGAATCTGGGAAAACGAACAGCTACCGGAGGAGTGGAAGGAAGGGGTTATATGCCCCATCTACAAGAAAGGCGACAAACTGGAGTGTGAGAACTTTCGAGCGATCACCATCCTTAATGCCGCCTACAAAGTGATATCCCAGATCATCTTCCGTCGTCTGTCACCATTAGTGAACGAGTTCGTGGGAAGTTATCAAGCCGGCTTCGTTGACGGCCGCTCGACAACGGACCAGATCTTTACTGTACGGCAAATCCTTCAAAAATGCCGTGAATACCAGGTCCCAACGCACCATCTGTTCGTTGATTTCAAGGCGGCATACGACAGTATAGACCGCGTAGAGCTATGGAAAATTATGGACGAGAACAGCTTCCCTGGAAAGCTTACCAGACTGATCAAAGCAACGGTGGATGGTGTGCAAAACTGTGTGAAGATCTCGGGCGAACACTCCAGTTCGTTCGAATCGCGCCGGGGACTACGACAAGGTGATGGACTTTCGTGCCTGTTGTTCAACATTGCGCTAGAAGGTGTCATGCGGAGAGCCGGGTGTAACAGCCGGGGTACGATTTTCAACAGATCCAGTCAATTTATTTGCTTCGCGGATGTCATGGACATTGTCGGCCGAACATTTGCAAAGGTGGCAGAACTGTACACCCGCCTGAAACGTGAAGCAACAAAAGTTGGACTGGTGGTGAATGCGTCAAAGACAAAGTACATGCTTGTGGGTGGAACCGAGCGCGACAGGGTCCGCCTGGGAAGCAGTGTTACGATAGACGGGGATACCTTCGAGGTGGTCGAGGAATTCGTCTACCTCGGATCCTTGCTAACGGCTGACAACAACGTTAGTCGTGAAATACGAAGGCGCATCATCTGTGGAAGTCGGGCCTACTATGGGCTCCAGAAGAAACTACGGTCAAAAAATATTCGCCACCACACCAAATGTGTCATGTACAAGACGCTAATAAGACCGGTTGTCCTCTAAGGACATGAAACATGGACAATGCTCGAAGAGGACTTGCAATCACTCGGAGTATTCGAGAGACGAGTGCTTAGGACCATCTTTGGCGGTGTACAAGAAGACGGTGTGTGGCGGCGAAGAATGAACCATGAGCTCGCCCAGCTCTACGGCGAACCCAGTATCCAGAAGGTAGCTAAAGCCGGAAGGGTACGATGGGCAGGGCATGTTGCAAGAATGCCGGACAGCAACCCTGCAAAGATGGTGTTCGCTTCCGATCCGGCAGGTACGAGACGACGTGGAGCGCAGCGAGCGAGATGGGCAGACCAGGTGCAGAACGACTTGGCGAGCGTGGGGCGTATTCGAGGATGGAGAGATGCGGCCTCGAACCGTGTATTGTGGCGTCAAATTGTTGATTCAGTGTTATCTGTATAGATGTAGACTAAATAAATGAAAATGAATGAATTTGGACAAGAAACGCATGGTAGTTATCAAACTGATACGTTGTTGAAATGACATTAGAGAATTTTAGATAGATAATAGATGGATGGGCTGTTGCAGTAGCTGTAGGATTATTTTATAAGAAAAGTTTTGTTCTAAGTCATTTTAAGCTAAACGAAACATTAATCAATTTATATTATTTTTCTGTTATGTTGAACTTCTGCGATATAAACTTATTTCTTCTTCACAAACCCACTACTTCGCTATTCCAGCTCCAGCTATAGTGGGTTATAAGTAGTTTCCTTGCGTTCACCCGATCTATTCATTCAAATTCAACTAAGCAAGTTTGTGGTGTCAATTCAATTCTTCCAGAGTCCTAATAAAGCTAAACTGCTGGCACACTGGTGGAGGTGGTTTACTATGTAAAACTCATGAAATGTTAATACATTCTTAAACCGGGCTAATCAGACCAGACAATCCTTCGCGGCGCGGCAGCAACAGGCAAACACAAACTGTAGTCACATTCCTCCGAGTCAATCTCAATAAATGCAGGCCGTGCCTCTGGTAGTGCCAGTCGTACGAGACAGCGACCGTGCATTCTCTTCACAAGTCTACAAACTGCACATGGCACATGGGACGGGGACGGCGAACAACAACGGCAACTTGCTGGTTGCTCACCCTGGATCGGGCCGAAGGGGGTAACTATTATGCAGGTTCAATGAGATTGGGTGATTAACCGGTTTTGCCAAATCCAAACCAGCAGGCTCTAATTGTGGCACCTCGAGTGGACCTACATCCGTTAGATGCAAGGGGAGCTGCAACTTCAGAACGGGCGATCAATCTATTTAGGTACCCAACTCTAACGCGTCGCGGAGGGTGGTGCACTTTTCGAGAGTGGTTCGTCGCTTGATGGAATTGAAGTCGCTCTCTGCTTGTGAGTCAGCTGCGGTCGGTCGGTGGAATAATTTGATCCAATTCATTCCTTGCGGCCAAATTGCTCGCAACTGTTGCGTATATATGATTGAGTAGCGCAGCATTGCTTCCATTCCTAATCGTGAGAAAATATTTTCGTCGCTTTTGAGATGTCTCGACGACGACGATCGTCTTTTTTCTGTTTAGAAATTGAATTTTATTTCAGCATTTAGTACTCTTGACAAAAGCAATAACTGTCAAATTCATCACCATTCATCTCAAGAAAAGATGGAATTCAACACTAGCAGCAAACTGTGTAGCTTTCTGTGTAAAAAAGGACAAGAGAAATAGATGCATTAGGACTTTCAATTTATTTATTCGCTGTGAACTGAGAATTATTCAAGAGACCTTGGTAAAATGTCCCTCATAGTTAAAAAATAGTCATTTCACATGCATTATCAGGAAAGAATTATAAATTCATCAGTTAGACATCTGTAAACACTCAACTAATAAAGTGAATTTTCAATCATTATGTGAGTAAACAAGGTGGTCAAATTTACCCACTGTTCGAAGGCATGGTATGGCAAAAGATTGACCTGTAGTGCGCATTTTTTTAATAGAGTGATTATCATCAGCCGCGTGCGCGCATCTTTTCGTGTAAGGAGTGGTCATCAAACTAACCGTCGAAGCAGCAGCAGCGGCATCGCAAAACTATTAGGAATAATGAACCGATTGATGCGGGAAAAGGGAAAAGATGAATCGGACTGCGACGGGATGGAGTGCGGTTGTCGTCTGCTGCCTTCGCGTTCCACGAGTGGCTGTAAAGCTGAAACCGCGGGAAGATATGTGTGATGCAATGCATCTTGATGGTTGTTAATAACTTCGCAAAATGATCGCCGATGAGCGTGGAACCTGTCGTCGCCGCTGATTGATGTGGCAAAATTCACAACCATATGTGTGTTTGTTTGTTTTTGCGCTGTTCGGTCGAAGCCGTTGAGGGTTGGGCCAAATTTGATTATTTGTTTTTTTTTTGGCTCAACGAACTCGTCACCATCGCGATATTCGCATCGCTTGGCCGTGTGGTCACGTTTGACGATGGCGAGCGGTAATTTGCCATTTTATGGCTGACCATTTCACACCATCTCTTCACGTCCGCAGGTGGGTTAATATTTTGGAAGTGCTCATAAAGTTGAATGGTTTAATGTCTTACGTATGACGACGTGTGTAAGCCAAATTAATCTGTTCGCGATCGGGGTAAACTGTTATGCATGAAGAGTCTAGATAAATAAAATATTTTGCATCGGATGTAATATATATGTTTTTGAGCAATAAAAAAACGGGTTTTCCGTTATTCAATAATATAGTGACGAGTTTGGTAAAATGTAAAATTATTTCACTACTCAAACCGGTGGGAAGTGGACTTTGTTGATTTTGTTATGATAAACAAAAGGAGAAAGTTTGAAGTATATTTTAGGTTATCGATCAACATCATCTTTTTGCCTTGCTCGTACACAAATTGTTTGCAAAGGTTATAGGATCACTCCAAAAACAAACAAACAAACTTCATACAGGAGGTACGGATACTCATAGTTTTAGGGGGAGGGAGTAATATGCCCTAGCTAAGCAAATACTGCATTAATGTCTTATTTTAAACGATTTTCACGGATATTTTCGCCTCATGCAATAGTTAAACAATGTCATCTTAAAATTGTTGAAAATCCTAATCATATTGATAATATAACCATTTCTAAAAAGCGGCGATATTTTGTAGTTGGAAAATTCATCGGGCAAAACGCCTTTTAGCTGGCTGCTCTTCCCTCACTCAATTTTTTTGGTAGATGCCCTTAAATTTACCAAAAGTAATTGTGTTAATCGCAATACATAAAGTAAGTTAAGTTTCCCTATGCTGATAAAATTCAACTGAAGCCCTGATTAATTCACCTAGCGGTAATAGTGCCTTTCTCATGCACTAAAAAATAGTATTTGACCATAGTCCAGTCTGCCAAATTTCCTATAGGAAACAATGGGACAGTATTCCCCATCGAATGCACTTGTTGCAAGAAAATCGGTAATGGCATCTACCAAAAAAATTGAGTGAGGGAAGAGCAGCCAGCAAAAAAGCGTTTTGCCTCATGAAATTTCCGGCTACAAAATATCGGCGCTTTTTAGAAATGGTTATATTATCAATATGATTAGATTTTTTCACAATTTTAAGACGGAATTGTTTAACTATTGCACGAGACGAAAATATCCGTGAAAATCATTCAACTAAACATTCAAGCAGTCTTCGCTCAGCTAGGGCATATTACCCCCTCTCCCTAAAACTATGAGTATCCGTACCTCCTGTATGAAGTTTGTTTTTGGAGTGATCCTATAACCTTTGCAAACAATTTGTGTACGAGCAAGGCAAAAAGATGATATTGATCGATAACCTAAAATATGCTTCAAACTTTCTCCTTTTGTTTATCATAACAAAATCAACAAAGTCCACTTCCCACCGGTTTGAGTAGTGAAATAATTTTACATTTTACCAAACTCGTCACTATATTATTGAATAACGGAAAACCCGTTTTTTTATTGCTCAAAAACATATATATTACATCCGATGCAAAATATTTTATTTATCTAGACTCTTCATGCATAACAGTTTACCCCGATCGCGAACAGATTAATTTGGCTTACACACGTCGTCATACGTAAGACATTAAACCATTCAACTTTATGAGCACTTCCAAAATATTAACCCACCTGCGGACGTGAAGAGATGGTGTGAAATGGTCAGCCATAAAATTTCTCCGGAAGTTCCACCAGGAATTCCTCCGGAAGTTCCGCCAGGAATTCCTCCGGAAGTTCCGCCAGGAATTCCTCCGGAAGTTGCGCCAGGAATTCCTCCGGAAGTTGCGCCAGGAATTCCTCCGGAAGTTGCGCCAGGAATTCCTCCGGAAGTTCCGCCAGGAATTCCTCCGGAAGTTCCGCCAGGAATTCCTCCGGAAGTTCCTCCGGAAGTTCCTCCGGAAGTTCCTCCGGAAGTTCCTCCGGAAGTTCCTCCGGAAGTTCCTCCGGAAGTTCCTCCGGAAGTTCCTCCGGAAGTTCCTCCGGAAGTTCCTCCGGAAGTTCCTCCGGAAGTTCCTCCGGAAGTTCCTCCGGAAGTTCCTCCGGAAGTTCCTCCGGAAGTTCCTCCGGAAGTTCCTCCGGAAGTTCCACCGGAAGTTCCTCCGGAAGTTCCTCCGGGAATTCCTCCGGAAGTTCCTCCAGGAATTTCTCCGGAAGTTCCTCCAGGAATTCCTCCGGAAGTTCCTCCAGGAATTCCTCCGGAAGTTCCTCCAGGAATTCCTCCGGAAGCTCCTCCGGAAGTTCCTCCAGGAATTCCTCCGGAAGTTCCTCCAGGAATTCCTCCGGAAGTTCCTCCAGGAATTCCTCCGGAAGTTCCTCCAGGAATTCCTCCGGAAGTTCCTCCAGGAATTCCTCCGGAAGTTCCTCCAGGAATTCCTCCGGAAGTTCCTCAGGAATTCCTCCGGAAGTTCCTCAGGAATTCCTCAGTTCCTCCAGGAATTCCTCCGAAGTTCCTCCAGGAATTCCTCCGGAAGTTCCTCCAGGAATTCCTCCGGAAGTTCCTCCAGGAATTCCTCCGGAAGTTCCTCCAGGAATTCCTCCGGAAGTTCCTCCAGGAATTCCTCCGAAGTTCCTCCAGGAATTCCTCCGGAAGTTCCTCCAGGAATTCCTCCGGAAGTTCCTCCAGGAATTCCTCGGAAGTTCCTCCAGGAATTCCTCCGAAGTTCCTCCAGGAATTCCTCCGGAAGTTCCTCCAGGAATTCCTCCGAAGTTCCTCCAGGAATTCCTCCGGAAGTTCCTCCAGGAATTCCTCCGAAGTTCCTCCAGGAATTCCTCCGGAAGTTCCTCCAGGAATTCCTCCAGTTCCTCCAGGAATTCCTCCGAAGTTCCTCCAGGAATTCCTCCGGAAGTTCCTCCAGAATTCCTCCGGAAGTTCCTCCAGGAATTCCTCCGAAGTTCCTCCAGGAATTCCTCCGGAAGTTCCTCCAGGAATTCCTCCGGAAGTTCCTCCAGGAATTCCTCCGGAAGTTCCTCCAGGAATTCCTCCGGAAGTTCCTCCAGGAATTCCTCCGAAGTTCCTCCAGGAATTCCTCCGGAAGTTCCTCCAGGAATTCCTCCGAAGTTCCTCCAGGAATTCCTCCGGAAGTTCCTCCAGGAATTCCTCCGGAAGTTCCTCCAGGAATTCCTCCGGAAGTTCCTCCAGGAATTCCTCCGGAAGTTCTTCCAGGAATTCCTCCGGAAGTTCCTCCAGGAATTCCTCCGGAAGTTCCTCCAGGAATTCCTCCGGAAGTTCCTCCAGGAATTCCTCCGGAAGTTCCTCCAGAAATTCCTCCGGAAGTTCCTCCAGAAATTCCTCCGGTAGTTCCTCCAGGAATTCCTCCGGAAGTTCCTCCAGGAATTCCTCCGGAAGTTCCTCCAGGAATTCCTCCGGAAGTTCCTCCAGGAATTCCTCCGGAAGTTCCTCCAGGAATTCCTCCGGAAGTTCCTCCAGGAATTCCTCCGGAAGTTCCTCCAGGAATTCCTCCGGAAGTTCCTCCAGGAATTCCTCCGGAAGTTCCTCCAGGAATTCCTCCGGAAGTTCCTCCGGAAGTTCCTCCGGAAGTTCCTCCATGAATTCCTTCGGAAGTTCCTCCAGGAATTCTTTCGGAAGTTCCTCCGGAAGTTCCTCCGGAAGTTCCTCCGGAAGTTCCTCCAGGAGTTGGGAAGTTACTGCAGGAATTCTTCGAGAAGTTTCTCGAGGAATTCCTACAAAAGTTTCATAAAAATTCCTCCAGAAATTCCTAAGAAAGTTTCTTCAAGAATTTCTTCGAAAGTTCCTCCAAGAATTCCTCCGGAAGGTCCTACAGTAATTCCTCCAGAAGTTCTTCAAAAAAGTTTAAAAAAGCTTCTCCAGGAATTTCTCCAAAAGTTTCTCCAAGAATTCATCCTGAAGATACTCTACCAATTCTTCCAGAAGTTCTTCGAGCAATCCCTTCGGAAGTTCCTCAGAAAGTTTATCCGGAGGTCCCTCAGGTAATTCCTCTGGAGATTCCTGCAGGATTTTTTCGGAAGTTATTGAAGCAATTCCTCCGAATTCCCTTCAAAAATTTCTGTGGAGTCCAGAAATTCCATAAAAACTATTACGAAATTTCTTCGTGAATTCCTCCAGTTATACTGTACTTGCTTAACGACTGTAGGTTCTTTAGCTTTAGGTATTTCTTTCAGCCTTGGCAGTCTGTAAAAGCAGTTTTATTTTATTTCAGTTTCGGTTTTATATTAAAAGGTTTAATATAATACCGAAACCGTCGGATGTAAAGGCAAACTCGTTTTTGCTTCTTTTACAGACTGCCAAGGCTGAAAGAAAATTCCTCCAGTAAATTTATTTAGTTTTTAAGTAAGTGGGGGATTATTTAGATTTTTTACGGATAGTCCCGTAGAATGCTTGATCTCGTAATGTCGTTTCGGATCATATTTCGTAACCTATGGCCATTAATAACAAATAATAATATAAAAGGAGCTTATCGAGCCAGACACAAAAGCTTGTTTGCCAGTTTTGAAGTATTTTTTCTTACTTGCCGGGGCACATAAAAAATTGAGCAGAGAACTGAATCCGGCCCGCGAGCCGTCCGTTGTGCTGTCCTGGGCTAAATGTTCATTTCGGTCCAATACAATTTGGCTTGATGATTGAATTTCCGATGAATTTATTATGGGCAGTTCACAGAATTCTCTATAGAAATCCAAAGAAATTTCTTCAGAATTTCACAATGTGAAAATTACAATGTGCTTCCTTGGAACTTGGGACACACGAAAGTTCTATGAGAAGTTAAACCGTTCACGTAAGGGCCACGTGCCACAGCCTGATATGTGTAAGGACATAAACGGGAACCTTCTTACGAACGAGCGTGAGGTGATCCAAAGGTGGCGGCAGCACTACGAAGAACACCTGAATGGCGATGTGGCAGACGAAGATGGCGGTATGGTGATGGACCTGGGAGAACGCGCGCAGGACATAATCTTCCCGGCTCCGGATCTCCAGGAAATCCAGGAGGAGATTGGCCGGTTGAAGAACAACAAATCCTGGGGTTGACCAACTACCAGGAGAGCTATTTAAACACGGTGGTGAGGCACTGGCTAGAGCGCTGCACTGGGTCATTACCAAGATTTGGGAGGAGGAAGTTTTGCCGCAGGAGTGGATGGAAGGTGTCGTGTGTCCCATCTACAAAAAGGGCGATAAGCTGGATTGTAGCAACTACCGCGCAATCACATTGCTGAACGCCGCCTACAAGGTACTCTCGCAAATTTTATGCCGTCGACTAGCACCAACTGCAAGGGAGTTCGTGGGGCAGTACCAGGCGGGTTTTATGGGCGAACGCTCCACCACGGACCAGGTGTTCGCCATTCGCCAAGTACTGCAGAAATGCCGCGAATACAACGTGCCCACACATCATCTATTCATCGACTTCAAAGCCGCATATGATACAATCGATCGGGACCAGCTATGGCAGCTAATGCACGAACACGGTTTTCCGGATAAACTGATACGGTTGATCAAGGCGACGATGGATCGGGTGATGTGCGTAGTTCGAGTTTCAGGGCATTCTCGAGTCCCTTCGAAACCCGCAGAGGGTTACAGCAAGGTGATGGTCTTTCGTGTTTGCTATTCAACATCGCTTTGGAAGGGTAATACGAAGAGCAGGGATTAACACGAGTGGTACAATTTTCAATAAGTCCGTCCAGCTATTTGGTTTCGCCGACGACATAGATATTATGGCACGTAACTTTGAGAAGATGGAGGAAGCCTACATCAGACTGAAGAGGGAAGCTAAGCGGATCGGACTAGTCATCAACACGTCGAAGACGAAGTACATGATAGGAAGAGGTTCAAGAGAAGACAATGTGAGCCACCCACCGCGAGTTTGCATCGGTGGTGACGAAATCGAGGTGGTAGAAGAATTTGTGTACTTGGGCTCACTGGTGACTGCCGAAAATGACACCAGCAGAGAAATTCGGAGACGCATAGTGGCTGGAAATCGTACGTACTTTGGACTCCGCAAGACGCTCCGATCGAATAGAGTTCGCCGCCGTACCAAACTGACAATCTACAAAACGCTCATTAGACCGGTAGTCCTCTACGGACACGAGACCTGGACGATGCTCGTGGAGGACCAACGCGCACTTGGAGTTTTCGAAAGGAAAGTGCTGCGTACCATCTATGGTGGGGTGCAGATGGCGGACGGTACGTGGAGGAGGCGAATGAACCACGAATTGCATCAGCTGTTGGGAGAACCATCCATCGTTCACACCGCGAAAATCGGACGACTGCGATGGGCCGGGCACGTAGCCAGAATGTCGGACAGTAACCCGGTGAAAATGGTTCTCGACAACGATCCGACGGGCACAAGAAGGCGAGGTGCGCAGCGGGCAAGGTGGATCGATCAGGTGGAAGATGACTTGCGGACCCTCCGTAGACTGCGTGGTTGGCGACGTGTAGCCATGGACCGAGCCGAATGGAGGAGACTCTTATATACCGCACAGGCCACTTCGGCCTTAGTCTGAATAAATAAATAAATAAATTCCTTGGAAATTCCAAAGAATTCTCAAAACTTCAAAGGAAAATTCGAAAATAATTTTCAAATGAATATTTTGGAGAAGCTCAGAGAAGTTTCGGGAGAAGTTCATCAGATTTTTCTGACGAAAATCAAATAATTCTCCCGTTGATGTTTCAAAAACATCATAAAAAAATGCAGAAAAGAAAAATTCAAGAAAAAAAATAAAAAAGTAAAAAATCTCCACGCCGATTCACGCCGCTGCCGGCTAAAATGGCTTCCGGCGTGACGCCGAAAACGCCACCGCCGCCGCTGACCAAAATTCTGACAAACGCCGTCGCCGATTTTCGGACCGGCGTACACCTCTAACCTTGGGTCCTCGTTGACGGCTGATAATAATGATAGTCGTGAAATACGAAAGCGCGTTATCTGTAGAAGTCGGGCCTACTACGGGCTCCAGAAGAAACTGCGGTCAAAAAAGATTCACCACCGCACCAAATGTGTCATGTACAGAACGCTGATAAGACCGGTAGTCCTCTACGGACATGAAACATGGACTGGACAATGCTCGAGGAGGACATGCAAGCAATCGGAGTATTCAAGAGACGGCTGCTTAGGACCATCTTTGACGGTATGTGGCGGCGAAGGATGAACCACAAGCTCGCCCAGCAACCAGAAGGTAGCTGAAGCCGGAACGGTACGAAGGGCAGGGCATGTTGTGATAATGTTGAACAGCAACCCTGCAAAGATGGTGTGCGCTTCCAACCCGGTAAGAACAAGAAGGCTGCGTTCTACCAGCGTGCGAGGTGGACTGACCAGGTACAGAACGACTTGGCGAGCGTCAAATTGTTGATTCAGTGTTATCTGTTTAGATGTAGACTAAATAAATGAATGAAACTATGACAAGGAAACTTCCAAAGGGATATGTAACAACAAAGAAGAAAAACCCAGATTAATCCACCTAGCGGTGATGGTGCCTTTCTCGTTTCTTTCGAGTGAGTAATTTCTACGCACTTTTGGTGAAAATAACCATAACTTCTGAGCCTATAGTCCGATCCGGCCAATTTTCAACAGGAAACAATGGGACCGGATTCTGCGTCGAATGCAACTTCTTGCGAGCAAATCGGCTGAGGGTACATATGTGACTAAAATGAGTGAGATTTTGAAAAATGTATTTTGGCCATAGCTCCATAGTCCGATTCCGCCAATTTTCAATACGAAACAATGGGACAAGATTCCGCGTCGAATGCAACTTGTTGCGAGAAAATCCGTTAAAGATAAGTGCCTGATAAATGAGTGAGAATTTTGTACGTGTGTCTCATGTAAAAAAAAATAATTTTAGCCATAACTTCGACACCCATAGTCCGATTGGGCCAATTTTCAATACGAAACAATTGGACAATATTCTACGTCGAATGAAACTTGTTGCGAGTAAATCAGCTAAGAGTAAGTGCCTAAAAAGTGAGTGAGAATTTTTCCTATTAAAAAATATATTTTGGCCCTAATTCTGAATCCCATGGTTCGATTCCGCCAATTTTCAATACGAAATAATGGGACAAGATTTCGCGTCGAATGCAACTTGTTGCGAGAAAATCAGTTAAAGATAAATGCCTGAAAATGAGTGAGAATTTTGTACGTGTTTCTTATGTAAAAAAAAAAATTTTGGCCATAACTTCGAAACCCATAGTCCGATTGGGCCAATGTTCAATACGAAACAATTGGACAATATTCTACGTCGAATGGAACTTGTTGCGAGTAAATCAGCTAAGAGTAAGTGCCTAAAAAGTGAGTGAGAATTTTTCTCATAAAAAAAATATTTTGGCCATAACTCCGAATCCCATAGTCCGATTCCGCCAATTTTCAATACGAAATAATGAGACAAGATTTCGCGTCGAATGCAACTTGTTGCGAGAAAATCAGTTAAAGATAAATGCCTGAAAAATGAGTGAGAATTTTGTAAGTGTAAATGTAAAAAAATGAATTTTGGCCATAACTTCGAAACCCATAGTCCGATTGGGCCAATTTTCAATACGAAACAATTGGGCAAGATTCTACGTCGAACGAAACTTGTTACGAGAAAATCAGCTAAGAGTAAGTGCCTAAAAAGTGAGTGAGAATTTTTCCTATACATAAATATATTTTGGCCTTAATTCCGAAGCCCATAGTCCGATTGGGCCAATTTTCTATAGGAAATAATGGGACAAGATTCTACGTCGAATGAATCTTGTTGCGAGCAAATCGGTTAAGGATAAGTGCCTGAAAAATGAGTGAGGATTTTGTACGTGTTTATCATGTAAAAAAGTGGATTTTGGCCATAACTTCGAAACCCATAGTCCGATCGGTCCAATTTTCAATACGAAACAATGGGACAAGATTCTGCGTTGAATGAAACTTGTTGCGAGTAAATCAGCTAAGAGTAAGTGTCTAAAAAGTGAGTGAGAATTTTTGTTGTAAAAAAATATATTTTGGCCATAACTCCGAAGCCCATAGTTCGATTCGGCCAATTTTCAATACGAAACAATGGGACAAGATTTCGCGTCGAATGCAACTTGTTGCGAGCAAATCGGTTAAGCATAAGTGCCTCAAAAATGAGTGAGAATTTTGTACGTGTTTCCCATGTGAAAAAGTGGATTTTGGCCATAACTTCGAAACCCATAGTCCGATCTGTCCAATTTTCAATACGAAACAATGGGACAAGATTCTGCGTTGAATGAAACTTGTTATGAGTAAATCAGCTAAGAGTAAGTGTCTAAAAAGTGAGTGAGAATTTTTGTTGTAAACAAATATATTTTGGCCATAACTCCGAAGCCCATAGTCCGATCTGTCCAATTTTCAATACGAAACAATGGGACATGATTCTGCGTTGAATGAAACTTGTTGCGAGCAAATCGGCTAAGAGTAAGTGTTCAAAAAGTGAGTGAGAATTTTTGTTGTAAAAAAATATATTTTGGCCATAACTCCGAAGCCCATAGTCCGATTCGGCCAATTTTCAATACGAAACAATGGGACAACATTCCGCGTCGAATGCAACTTGTTGCGAGCAAATCGGTTAAGCATAAGTGCCTAAAAAATGAGTGAGAATTTTGTACGTGTTTCTCATGTGAAAAAGTGGATTTTGGCCATAACTTCGAAACCCATAGTCCGATCTGTCCAATTTTCAATACGAAACAATGGGACATGATTCTGCGTTGAATGAAACTTGTTGCGAAAAAATCAGCTAAGAGTAAGTGTCTAAAAAGTGAGTGAGAAATTTTGTTGTAAAAAAATATATTTTGGCCATAACTCCGAAGCCCATAGTCCGATTCGGCCAATTTTCAATACGAAACAATGGGACAAGATTCTGCGTCGAATGCAACTTGTTGCGAGCAAATCGGTTAATGATAAGTGCCTGAAAAATGAGTGAGATTATTTTGCGCACACACATACACACACACATACACACACATACACACACACATACACACAGACATCACTTCAATTCGTCGAGCTGAGTCGATCGGTATATAACACTATGGGTCTCCGGGACTCCTATAAAAAGTTCGTTTTTGGAGCGAACATATAGCCTTTACGTATACTTTGTATACGAGAAAGGCAAAAAGAAGATGATGTAGCAATTAATTTATTGAATTACTCCTAGCTCAGTGACATTCTTCTGAGTACCACGGAGTTGGATATTGAGTAAGGAATTGGGTCAGAATTTGCCTCCCACAAAGCATGAGACAAACAGACGTAACACTGATGGAATTCCATCGTTCATGTTCTAAATTTAACTGATTTCTCGTTTCACACCTAGAGTCGTGCGCATCGTTTACCTTTAGATTAGACATCTTACACTAGCGCCTTCTGTTGACATTGTCGTACTAAACACCATTTCCAACACCACTGTTTGTCTGTGACACAACCATTCCACAGCGTTACGAGGGATTTCGCAATAACAACACATTTTCCGTACCGAAACAGGATTCATTTGCGTTTGCAACTACTTCAATAGTTTTATCCGACCAAACTAATGAAGACCTAGCTAGCTTTACGACAACAATTAAGCGTCATCAAGTTTATGATTCCATCATATTCCGGACCAAGATATATTGTTATGCTAAATGCCAGAACTCAACATCAAAGACACCACGATGTTATAAACTATCGCAAGGCTATAACTTTATTTGCTGACAATTAACTCGTCATTGAGGCCGCAGCTGTTCCATTAGTACACATTTAGAATCTGTCCAATTTCACACTGAATTTTTGTTGGTATAATCAATTAGTGTTTAATTGTAGCCAGACAGCGAGCGTTTTTTGCCATCATACTTCAATTTCCTCCTCCTATCATGTTTCTACTGCATGGGACTCATCTGATTCCCTTCCATGCTGAAATTTATGATCCCATCATAAGGGGTGTTCTTTGTTTTTCACAGTTTCAAGACGACTGCCATGCTCAAACCAATGATATAAATTTTATAGTTGGCATAACTACCTTGAAATTCGAACATTGGTTATTTATGCGTAGATCGACCGTCGAAAACCGTCGACATGGCATCCCTTTTGCTAAGAATCGGCATAAGTATTTTCGCATTCGAAGTAATCTACACACCTCAAGAAACTTGAAATGATGGTCCTCTTCTTCATTGGCATTACATCCCCCACTGGGACATTGCAACCTCGCAGCTTAGTGTTCATTAAGCACTTCCACAGTTATTAACTGCGAGGTTTCTAAGCCAAGTTACCATTTCTGCATTCGTATATCATGAGGCTAACACCAGGGAAGTCGAGACAATTTCCAATCTGAAAATTGCATAGACCGGCACCGGGAATAGAACCCAGGCACCCTCTGCATGGTCTTGTTTTGTAGCCGCGCATCTTCCCGCACGGCTAAGGAGGGCCCCATGATGGGATGAAATGATGGTGTGAGCTTCAAATATCCAACCATTTCTTTTTATCTCCCGCATCTAATAAACTTGCGAATGAGGCGTTGTTAAGAAATCCAATAGCAATGATTAGGCGGCGTCGGCAAAGCATGTCATCTTTATCATCCTGCTCTTCATCACATACACGCGACATAGAGTAATTATCAACCACTATGAACACCTCTTTGAGCCGCTCTTCAGTTCCGTATCGTAGCCCATTAGTCAGAACAAAGTACAGAATGTGGCGATGATAAATTACATGTTACCGCGCGAGAATTTCCAGCCACTCACCCTTTGATTATGAATTCGCTGGTTTTTATTTCGCCGCGGGCGAATCCGGTGATGGCGCTTCTGCAAGAATGGGACATGAGAAAATTCCTAGGAACGCTAGTGAGGCGTACACGGACACGTTCTGTGTAAGAATGTGTAATGATTCGCATGCGTGCTCAGAGGGATTCTCGAGAAGGTTATTACTTGAGATAACATGTTTATTGACAGGAAGGAACTTCCTGCTGGCGTACTTAAGGTTTCATGTTCTTCGCTTCCTTGTTATCTTCCTATTTAGTATTACTCTTTCACTATATCCTCAATAGTGAATAGCTTTAGTAATTCCAAATTCAAAAGAAGAGTTTCTCTGGTTTTCATTTATAAGCAGCTTCTGTTTATTTTACCAAATGTATTGATGCTAGACAGAATGCTAAGCTTAGCGCTTGCATTTTTAACACTAGTGCACTGAATGTATCCATCTCATATAACCTTCTTCAGACAGTTGATACGATTCTTATGACAAGCCAAAAAATAATAAAATGTAAATGCAACTCGCGTTTCTGTGCCACGAAAAACAAGGTTAATCCGAAATTGCATTTATTTTAATAAGTTTTCGCTTCCCTTACACTCTGTGACCGTACACTCTGTGCCAGTACAGTTTCCGTGCGTGATAATATCCAGTATATCATGACACAATCAATTTCATTTTCTCTTATCTTATCGGTCGGCAACTCAACAATCTTCATTATGTTTGTATGCTGAAATGGAATGAATAAAAAAAATCGTTTTCGGGATGTAAATATTGCCTTTTCGTTGCACCTTTGTGTACGAGAAAGGCAAAACACACAAACTAAATAATGATCATTGCCGGCTCTTGAAGATGTCGTGCCTGTGATCAATTTCTGTTCTTGAGGAATATTTATGTGGGTTAGGTTCGTTCGTATGTTTGCAAATTAAATAGATTCAAAGGGTTACATAACTCAATCCAACAACAAAACTGAAATATTAGATCCAACTATTATAAAAAAGATAAAAGTGATTAATTCTACCTCGGAGGTATTGAAATAGTAGATAGCATGAGTTGTAGTGATCACTTTTAGCTTAACTTTTAAGTAAAATTTGACATTTCGATGATTATTTTCCTATCGTGGTGAAAATTTTCGTCATAAAACTGATTGTCGTCAATAATTTGGATTTTAAATATTGCTGCTTTGACTGCATTCTTGAAACTACGAAACTATGTTTGCTTAAAAGCTTGCTTGTTTAACGTTACTATTCATATTTTTTAGTATCCCAATTTAGTGCTCCATCTCAACCTGATCTTGCTCCAGCGCTGCATGTCGTAAACTTTTTGTTCATTTCTCACTTTCCTCCGAGGTGTAACAAAAGTACTCCGCTATCGGAACGTGTATCGTTGTGGGAAAATATTAAAAGCCAATTAAAAACTCATGTCAGATGGAGAGGTAAGAAAAAGTACGAATGGCGCGCGGTTTTATCGCATTCATAATCGTTACCTGGTGCTGAGCATTATTGCTATGGCTGCATCATCATGATCATCACCATCTCATACGACGCCATCGTCGACTCCATCGACAACCCATCACACAATATAGGTGTAGGTACTTACAATTGCAAATTACAGCGTTTTACATACGGACCCGTCGCTGAAATGCCGTGCATTGTTCAAGCAGCAGGTAAACAGAGCATAGGATGATAATCGTGGTGATAGAACCATAAAAGTGAAAATTGTCGCGAAAGTGAAAACTAATTAATCTGAAGCCTGAACTTGCACAGACTTGGGCCTTTTTTGTTTGGGGATAATAAATTGCTAGTTTTATCAAGATCAGTTTTTCTTCCGTCAATCGTTCACTATTATTTTTCACTTTCCTCTAAGTCAACTGTACGTTACTTACCGGATGGATGCAAATCCAATGTTTTATATTATATTGTGCATATGTAATATATCATACAATCGGTTTAGATTGAGAACTTTTCAAAGTTTTTCGTCTTTACCTGAAAAAGGATAGAAAAATGAATTCATTAGTATCGTTAGAGACTAAAGCTATTTATCATTATTATTGCGATATTCAGAATGGTACGATGAACATTTAAGAGTTAATATTATTACGTTGTTGTTGATGAAGAATGTTTTAGGCACTTTGAAATAGAGTTGTATCATTTAGAGGAATTATATCTACTGTACAAACTCCACTGCAGTGAATTTTTGCCTCTCGAAAAAATAATACAAAACTTGGTGATTCAAAATCATTTTTCAAAGAATCGATTAAAAATTTAATTTTGCGTTGAAATGTTGATTTCATTTGTTGCGACTGAACTATCTGCCGTTATCAAACGATTATTTTGTATTGTTAAAACCATTCGTCTTGGATCAACTTTCTTTTTTACAAATGGTGGTCCTTAGTAGAACGGATATATTTTCAATAATGCACAATGCACATTCCCAATCATAAACAGCAATCAATGTAAGAGTTTTACGAGAACATTTCACTATCCCCGAAAATTGCCTCTCGATTGTTTGCCTTCAAAATGCTGAAGCCGCTAACGAGTGAATAAATTTTCTGGGGAAACCACCCACCGCTCAGACTGACACTGGAGCTATGATTCAAATGGGGAGGGTGTAGGGGGTGTTGTAGTGTTTAGTTATCGATTAATTTAGCGTGCATTATGTACCTCTTGGCCGAGTTCAACCAAATTTGAAACAAACATGCTTTATCATAAGAAGACGGCGATAGAGGGGGAATAATCTATGGAAGATGGCATAAAGACCATTTGGCATAACGGACATTTGACATAATTGAGAACAGCGACAAAAGTGAGGGTCATTTGGCGTAACGGACATATGGCATATTTTTTTTATGTCCATAAAATTAGTTACTAGACTAAGTGATGCTGAAAGAAACCCGAAATGATGAATATAATACAGCTTGATAATAATTATTATTAAACTACTAAGGCCGGAGTGGCCTGTGCAGTACATAAAAGTCTTCTCCAATCAGCTCGGTCCATGGCTGCACATCGCCAACCACGCAGTCTGCGGAGGGTCTGCAGATCGTCCTCCACCTGATCGATCCACCTTGCTCGCTGTGCACCTTGCCTTCCCGTTCCCGTCGGATCATTGTCGAGAGCCATTTTCACCAGATTACTGTCCGACATTCTGGCTACGTGCCTGGCCCACCGCAGTCTTTCGATTTTCACGGTGTGAACGATGGATGGTTTTCCCAACAGCTGATGCAACTCGTGGCTAATTTGCCTCCTCCACGTACCGTCCGCCATCTGCACCCCACCATAGATAGTACGCAGCACTTTCCTTTCGAATACTCCCAGTGCTCGTTGGTCCTCCACGAGCATCGTCGTCTTGTCTCCGTAGCGAACTACCGGCCTAATAAGCGTTTTGTAGATAGTCAGTTAGCGGCGAACTCTATTCGATTGGAGCGTTTTGCGGAGTCCAAAGTACGTACGATTTCCTGCCATGATACGTCTCCGAATTTCTCTGCTGGTATCGTTATCGGAGGTCACCAGTGAGCCCAAGTACACGAATTCTTCAACCACCTCGATTTCGTCACCACCAATACAAACTCGTGGTGGGTGGCTCACGTTGTCCTCTCTTGAGCCTCTTCCTATCATGTACTACGTCTTCGCGTTTTGATTACTAGTCCAATCCGTTTAGCTTCGCTTTTCAGTCTGATGTAGGCTTCCTCCATCCTCTCAAAGTTACGTGCCATAATATCTATGTCGTTGGTGAAACCAAATAACTGGACGGACTTCGTGAAAATCGTACCACTCGTGTCGATCCCTGCCCTTCTTATTACCTCTTCCAAAGCGATGTTGAATAGCAGACACGACTGACCATCACCTTGCCGTAATCCTCTGCGCATTTCGAAGGGACTCGAGAATGCCCCTGAAATTCGAACTACGCACATCACCCGATCCATCCTCGCCTTGATCAACCGTGTCAGTTTATCCGGAAATCCGTGTTCGTGCATTAGCTGCCATAGCTGGTCCCGATCGATTGTATCATATGCGGCTCTTAAGTCGATAAATAGATGATGAGTGGGCTAGGGCAGTTTACATTTTAAAAATGTTCGAAAATTCCAACTCCCATATGTCTATTATCGAAATTAATTTATTGGCTTTTTTCGGTGATAATTATACTACTCAAAGCGAAAGGGAGTAGATGAAAGTAATGAAGATACAGATTCGATTGACACCGCAAGCGAGCGGCAAGTGTGAAATGAATAGAAACTGAAGATTAGCAGAGGGCCATATGAGAGAACAAACATTGTTGAAATCGCTGTTATTCTGCCTAACGTCCACCCAGGAACGGCTTGGATAGTGACGTGGTACCAAGACAGGCAAAATAACAGCGATTTCAACCTGCTAAAGTGCTGTTCGGCAAGCGTAAACAGTTCTATTGATTCGTGGCATATTTTCAGAGATTCATACAAGAGCGCGCTAAATCTCTTCACGCATAACTCTCGCAAGCTCATACTTCGATTTCAACAATGCTTGTTCTCTCATATGGCCCTCTGCTAATCTTCAGTTTCTATTCATTTCACACTTGCCGCTCGCTTGCGGTGTCAATCGAATCTGTATCTTCATTACTTTCATCTACTCCCTTTCGCTTTGAGTAGTATAATTATCACCGAAAAAAGCCAATAAATTAATTTCGATAAAGTCACGCGGTGATCAAAGCTTTCCTAATTATATGTCTATTAGCATCATTTTGATAATATAGGAGTCCTGGCAAAATTTCAGGCAATTCGGTGGCGCAAAGTCAATTTATATTTATATGAAAATTTGTATGGGAAAAACTAAAAATTTATTCAAGTCTCCCTACAACTGTCAAATCGTGATGAATTCAAATAAACATCCCCAACCTCCATTTTTGGGATCTATTTGAGTTCAATCAGTGGGTAACTCATTAATTTTGATGTATATTTCCACTGCTACGTTGAGGCTTGATGCTGCTACGTGAATATGGGATAAAAAGCTAAAATGATGTGATAAGCCTACATCATTTTAGCTTTTTATCCCATATTCACACTGTCTATAGAACAATCCAATACTCTCATAACTAATGTGTTATCCGGAGGTCTCATTTATATAGATTCCAAAAAGGGAGGTTGGGGATGTTTATTTGAATTCATCACGATTTGACAGTTGTAGGGAGACTTGAATAAATTTTTAGTTTTTCCCATACAAATTTCCATATAAACATTGCCTGAAATTTTGCCAGGACTCCTATATTATCAAAATGATGCTAATAGACATATGGGAGTTGGAATTTTCGAACATTTTTAAAATTTGAACTGCCCTAGTGAGCACGTTTTATTCGCGGCATTTCTGCAATACCTGACGTACGGCGAACACCTGATCTGTGGTAGAGCGTTCACCCATAAATCCAGCCTAGTACTACCCCACGAACTCTCTTGCAATTGGCGTTAGTCAGCGGCATAAAATTTGGGAGAGTACCTTGTAGGCGGCGTTCAGCAATGTGATTTAGCCGCGCAATCACATTGCTGTCCACCGTCTTGTAGCCGCCCAATGTTTAGCCGCAGCGGACGACTCCAACGCGTGTTGTACACCGTCGCGAGTTTTAAGCGCAGACATATTGCAACGAGGTAGTGGTCGGATTCAATATTCGCACTGCGGTTAGTGCAGACGTTCGTGATGTCGGAGAAGAATTTGCCGTCGATTAGAACGTGGCCGATTTGGTTTTCCGTTTCTTGGTTAGGTAATTTCCATGTGGCCTTGTGGATATTCTTCCGGGGGAAGAAAGTGCTTCGGATTACCATTCCGCGGGAGGCTGCAAAGTTTATGCATCGTTGGCCGTTGTCGTTCGATACGGTATGCAGCCTATCCGGTCCGATGACCAGTCTATACATTTCCTCTCTTCTCAAATGACCCAATAAATTAGATTTCTGATGATTGTTATCATTGCATTAAGTTTAAGTTTCTCGTGAATATTTTGGGAACATGTTCTCAAGACAGCAAACTACAGTCGCCTCTCCACATCTCGATATTGAAGGGACCATCGAGATAAGGAGAGATCGAGGAATGGAAGGAAAACTGAAATGGGTACTAGATGGAAAAAAGCTCGTTGCTATGAAAAACCAACAACAAATCAAATGTCATTTCTTGTTTTTGATGAGCTTGTTATTGTCCTAGATTGGTCTAGTAGAAAGCGAATATGTATGTAGATCGAAGGCACGGTAAATGCTGAGTAAAGCGAACCATTGGTACATCGCGTATCTGAAGAAATAAAATAGACCCAATTTCGCGGTCCTCAGCATCTTAATCAGCAAATCCTATCCCTACCACCTCGTGGCACTGGCCGGGATACGAGCAACCTTAGGGAAGATCGGGTAGCCAACCCCGGTGAGACCTATGGTCGTATGCTGACAGGGAAGGGGGGATTTGTTCCTCTCCGGAGGTGTAAATCTGATCGAGCGTCTGTCTCCCATGTTAGGGGCGGCTAAACATCGTCCGAGTGCCAGCGAGGGACTCTAAACAAAACTGTGCACATCATGCTGCATCGTGTCAGCATCGAGAAAGCAGCTCCCTTCGAAGAAAGCATCCATAAGCCGAGTATGAAGCAATGATAAATGTTATCTTTCCATTGGAAATAAAGCATCAATCGAGATGCGTTTGCCCGGGTTTAGGCAATGGTGGGTGTGATCCCTTCTTTAAAAATCAGCGCTTTTCCGGATTAAGGAAATGGAGGATGCAATCGCTTCTTTAAATGTAGGCAATGGTGGATGGGATCCCTTTTTTAAAGTGATCCCTTGCCCGGATTAGTGCAATGGTTGATGTGAAAGATGTAGTAGACGCTTGCTTGGGTTAAGAAAAAGGTGGATGTGATTCCTTCTTCAAAAATAAGCGCTTGCTCGATGGCGGATATTACCCATTCTTTACAAGTAGGCGCTCGCCCGAATTAAGGCAATGGCGAATGTGATCACTTATTCAAAACTAGGCACTTTCCCAGATTAAGGCAATGGTGGATGTGATATTTTCTTTAAAAGTAAGCTTTTGCCCGGATTAAGGCTATGGTGGATGTGCTCCTTATTTTAAAAGTAGACGCTTGCCTGGATTAAGGCAAAGGTGGATTAAGAAAATGGTGGATGCAGTCCTTAAATAAGCGCTTGTCTGGAATAAGGCAATGGCGGATTTGATCCCTTTTTCAAAAGTAGAAGTGATTCCTTTCATGGAAATCCTTGGCGTTGGCGTAGGCGTTTTCCTGGAATAAGGTGGTGAATTTAATCCCGGGCGTTGGCCCGGGGTAAGGCAATGGTGAATGTGATTCCTTCTTTGAAAGTAGACGTTTGCCCGGATTGAGACAATCTTGGATTTTATCCATTCTTTAAAAGAAGGTATTTGTCCGGAATAAAGTAAGGAGAAACAAGATTCTATTTTTTGGGTGTAGTCGTTTTCCTGGAATAAGTCAATGACGGATGTCATCCCTTGCTCGGAAGTAGTTTTGCCACTTCGTTTGTCCGTCCTTCCCAAAAATGTCTATCATGAGTCTAAATCTATCAGAACATATCCTCGATCCACTCTAACTATGTGAAAAAACACATCAAATAACCCTTTCCCTTTAACAGCTCCAAATTATGCCAAATGACCCACTTTTTTGTTGCAGTTCAAAATTATGTCAAATGTCCGTTATGCCAAATGGCCTTTATGCCAAATGACCTTATGCCAATTGGCGTTACGCCAAATGACCTTATGCCAAATGGGGTTATGCCAAATGACCTTATGCCATATGACCCGGACCCAAATGTCCTATACGGCCAAATGTCCTATTCGGCCAAATGTCCTATTCGGCCAAATGTCCTCATCGGCCAAATGTCCTATTCGGCCAAATGTCCTATTAGACCAAAAGTCCTATTTGGGCAAATGTCCTATTCGGAAATGTTCTATTCGGCCAAATGCCCTATTCGGTCAAATGGCCTATTCAAATGAATGTCCTATTGGACCAAATATCCTATTCGGCAAACTGTCTTATTGGGCCAAATGTCTTATTCGGCTGAATGTCCTATTCGGCCAAATGTCCCATTAGGCCAAATGTCCTATTCGGCCAAATGTCCTATTGGGCCGAATTTCCTATTAGACCAAATGTCCTATTGGGCCAAATGTGCTATTCGGCCAAATGTCCTATTGGGCCAAATGTCCTATTCGGCCAAATGCCCCATTCGGTCAAATGTCCTATTGGGCCAAATGTCCTATTGGGCCAAATGTCCTATTGGGCCAAATGTCCTATTGGGCCAAATATCCTATTCGGCAAACTGTCTTATTGGGCCAAATGTCTTATTCGGCTGAATGTCCTATTCGGCCAAATGTCTTATTCGGCTGAATGTCCTATTCGGCCAAATGTCCTAATCGGCCAAATGTCCCATTAGGCCAAATGTCCTATTCGGCCAAATGTCCTATTGGGCCAAATTTCCTATTAGACCAAATGTCATATTGGGCCAAATGTGCTATTCTGCCAAATGTCCTATTGGGCCAAATTTCCTATTCGGCCAAATGCCCCATTCGGTCAAATGTCCTATTGGGCCAAATGCCCTATTGGAACAAATGTCCTATAGGGCCAAATATCCTATTAGGACAAATGTCTCATTCGGTCAAATGTCCTATTGGGCTAAATGTCCTATTCGGCCAAAGTTCCTATTCGGCCGAATGTCCCATTCGGCCAAATGTCCTATTCGGCCCTATGTCCTATTCGGCCGAATGTCCTATTCGGCCAAATATCTTATTCGGCCGAATGTCCTATTGGACCAAATTTCCTATTCGGCCAAATGACCTATTCGGCGAAATGACATATTCGGCCGAATGACCCATTCGGCCTAATGACTTTCGGCCTTATGCACAGTGGCGGGCCCTCATACAAATCCCGGACAAAACCTGAGATTGCGTTCAAAACTTCACCACAGAGTAATTTTGAAACGTTGAATTCATTTTGAGGTAAATTTGGTTATCCGACAAACTTTATGTTATCCAAGGGCTTCCGCAAGCCCAAGGCCTAGGATCTAGAACAAAGACAGCGTCCTCATTCTAACATTGCACCCGTCAATTTCCCGCTTTGGCGCAACTATGCGCAATTCAGCACACTAAACACCGGAAAGTAGACAAAAAATAGATTTAAAACATAATACCAGATCTTTTCGAATCTTTTCCAAAAAAGTTTAGCCAAATTTCATTTTCCCATACATATTTGTTCGGGAGGCACAATTTAATTTACAAGTTACAATCAACAAATTTTGGAAGAAGCTCACTCAATCTAAAAATATGGGCTTCACGAAAATCACGAAAAAAAAAATTGAGGTTTTGTCCGGATTTCCGTTACAGTGTTATGGTTTGTTCGGCCTAGTGGTATTCGGCCAAATGGCTTTTTACAATTACCCTGTTGACCAATTGGTTTTATCATTTTCCTATTGAAAAAAAAATGCGAATCAAATTGGCAACTCCGAGCAAAGTCAGGTACATATAGTTAGTTTTCACTAAAAATTCATTATGATAAATTATTAGTGTAATATTATTATTTAGAAGAAATGGTTGTATAAAGATTGTAGATTTTAAGGTAGACTCTAAAGTTAAACTAACATTTCACCGTGGAAAGAAAATATTTCGTCATCTAACAAAAGAAATATAATACTCAAAAGCTGTTTTGTTTATAAAATAGACCTCAATCCAACTGACCCAAAGAGAGTCCACATTTTTACGAGAATATATTATATTAAATAAATGTTACTGAATGTGTTTCAAATTGTATCGTACGGAACCCATAATTTATTATCGAAAAGGCTTACAAAATTCTTGACAGGAACTCAAAAATGATTCATAATAAACCACAGGCGGTGGAAGTTATTTCATGAAAATTATTGTTGTTTGTGGTATTATTTACATAAATAAAAAGAACCACTAGAATTTTCAAAATTCGTCGGAAACGTGATAAAATCGGGGGTAGACAAAATCGGGGTGCGACAAATTCGGGTCGATACTGTAATAAAATATTTTTTTGGACTATAGGGGAGACTGGGTAGACTTGATCCCCTTTTCTGATTTCCGATGTATCACAACCAAAAATAAATAAACATACGCGATTTCCACACAGACTCTTTAAGAAATATAGTATTTAACTTTACTGATGTATGACAGTCCTTAAATTATTGTTGTTATTGTTACACAAACGATTTTTTGGAGTGCTGTCAAAAATCGACTTTGAAAATATTCGGGGGAAATAGATCCCTCACCAAAGCGACCGTGTGCCGCTCAAAGCGCACAAGCCCAAGTCCTGGTGTTGGGTGGGACGCTAAACAGCCCTGACACGACGGCCCTCCGACGAGACAGGAGGTTTGCGCATGCCCAATAAGCCGCCTAGAAAACCAATCATTACGAACAATATAAGAGATAATGGGACTCGATATAATCGGCAAAGACCTAGGCGACGAATACAGGATCACGATTGGAAGCTTGGAACATGGAATTGCAAGTCGCTAGGTTTCGCAGGTTGCGACAGGATGATCTACGATGAATTACATCCCCGCAACTTCGACGTCGTGGCGCTGCAGGAGATTTGCTGGACAGGACAGAAAGTGTGGAAAAGCGGGTATCGAGCGGCTACCTTCTACCAAAGCTGTGGCACCACCAACGAGCTGGGAACCGGCTTCATAGTGCTGGGTAAGATGCGCCAACGCGTGATTGGGTGGCAGCCAATCAACGCAAGGATGTGCAAGCTGAGGATTAAAGGCCGTTTCTTCAACTATAGCATCATCAACGTGCACTGCCCACACGAAGGGAGACTCGACGACGAGAAAGAAGCGTTCTACGCACAGCTGGAGCAGACATACGATGGATGCCCACTGCGGGACGTCAAAATCGTCATCGGTGACATGAACGCGCAGGTAGGAAGGGAGGAAATGTATAGACCGGTCATCGGACCGGATAGTCTGCACACCGTATCGAATGACAACGGCCAACGATGCATAAACTTCGCAGCCTCCAGCGGAATGGTAGTCCGAAGCACCTTCTTTCCCGCAAAAATATCCACAAGGCCGTATAGAGATCACCTAATCAAGAAACGGAAAACCAAATCAACCACCTTCTAATCGACGGTAAATTCTTCTCCGACATCACGAATGTCCGCACTTACCGCAGTGCGAATATTGAATCCGACCACTACCTCGTTGCAGTATGCCTGCGCTCAAAACTCTCGACGGTGTACAACACGCGTCGAAGTCGAACGCCGCGGCTTAACATTGGGCGGCTACAAGACGGTAGACTAGCCCAAGAATACGCGCAGCAGCTGGAAGTGGCACTTCCAACGGAAGAGCAGCTAGGCGCAGCGTCTCTTGAAGATGGCTGGAGAGATATTCGATCCGCCATTGGTAGCACCGCAACCGCTGCACTAGGCACGGTGCCCCGGATCAGAGAAACGACTGGTATGACGGCGAATGTGAGCAGTTAGTGGAAGAGAAGAATGCAGCATGGGCGAGATTGCTGCAACACCGCACGAGGGCGAACGAGGCACGATATAAACAGGCGCGGAACAGACAAAACTCGATTTTCCGGAGGAAAAAGCGCCAGCAGGAAGATCGAGACCGTGATGAAACGGAGCAACTGTACCGCGCTAATAACACACGAAAGTTCTATGAGAAGTTAAACCGTTCACGTAAGGGCCACGTGCCACAGCCTGATATGTGTAAGGACATAAACGGGAACCTTCTTACGAACGAGCGTGAGGTGATCCAAAGGTGGCGGCAGCACTACGAAGAGCACCTGAATGGCGATGTGGCAGACGAAGATGACGGTATGGTGATGGACCTGGGAGAACGCGCGCAGGACATAATTCTACCGGCTCCGGATCTCCAGGAAATCCAGGAGGAGGTCATTACCAAGATTTGGGAGGAGGAAGGTTTGCCGCAGGAGTGGATGGAAGGTGTCGTGTGTCCCATCTACAAAAAGGGCGATAAGCTGGATTGTAGCAACTACCGCGCAATCACATTGTTCAACGCCGCCTACAAGGTACTCTCCCAAATTTTATGCCGTCAACTAGCACCAACTGCAAGGGAGTTTGTGGGGCAGTACCAGGCGGGTTTTATGGTCCAGGTGTTCGCCATTCGCCAAGTACTGCAGAAATGCCGCGAATACAACGTGCCCACACATCATCTATTCATCGACTTCAAAGCCGCATATGATACAATCGATCGGGACCAGCTATGGCAGCTAATGCACGAACACGGTTTTCCGGATAAACTGACACGGTTGATCAAAGCGACGATGGATCGGGTGATGTGCGTAGTTCGAGTTTCAGGGGCATTCTCGAGTCCCTTCGAAACCCGCAGAGGGTTACGGCAAGGTGATGGTCTTCCGTGTTTGCTATTCAACATCGCTTTGGAAGGGGTAATACGAAGAGCAGGGATTAACACGAGTGGTACAATTTTCAATAAGTCCGTCCAGCTATTTGGTTTCGTCGACGACATAGATATTATGGCACGTAACTTTGAGAAGATGGAGGAAGCCTACATCAGACTGAAGAGGGAAGCCAAGTGGATCGGACTAGTCATCAACACGTCGAAGACGAAGTACATGATAGGCAGAGGTTCAAGAGAAGACGATGTGAGCCACCCACCGCGAGTTTGCATCGGTGGTGACGAAATCGAGGTGGTAGAAGAATTTGTGTACTTGGGCTCACTGGTGACTGCCGAAAATGACACCAGCAGAGAAATTCGGAGACGCATAGTGGCTGGAAATCGTACGTACTTTGGACTCCGCAAGACGCTCCGATCGAATAGAGTTCGCCGCCGTACCAAACTGACAATCTACAAAACGCTAATTAGACCGGTAGTCCTCTACGGACACGAGACCTGGACGATGCTCGTGGAGGACCAATGCGCACTTGGAGTTTTCGAAAGGAAAGTGCTGCGTACCATCTATGGTGGGGTGCAGATGGCGGACGGTACGTGGAGGAGGCGAATGAACCACGAATTGCATCAGCTGTTGGGAGAACCATCCATCGTTCACACCGCGAAAATCGGACGACTGCGATGGGCCGGGCACGTAGCCAGAATGTCGGACAGAAACCCGGTGAAAATGGTTCTCGACAACGATCAGACGGGCACAAGAAGGCGAGGTGCGCAGCGGGCAAGGTGGATCGATCAGGTGGAAGATGACTTGCGGACCCTCCGTAGACTGCGTGGTTGGCGACGTGTAGCCATGGACCGAGCCGAATGGAGAAGACTCTTATATACCGCACAGGCCACTTCGGCCTTAGTCTGAATAAATAATAATAATAGATCCCTCTCCAAGAACTTGCTTTGATAAAAGTAGAAAGGTGCCCTCAGATTTTTTAAATATTTTCCCTTCAAAATACGCGGAATTATCGAATTGCTGTGCGTATACATGAACGATTTTTGTTATTGAATTCGACAGCACATGCAATTTTAAAATTTGGGGAGACTTGATCCCCTTTCTATGAGATCTACGCAATAAAAAAAATTTCCTGCCAATCCTTCATCAAATCCGTCAAATCTACAAAAAAATTGAAACCTATGAACAGATTTATATTTTTTCGAATTTTTTCGCCAAATTTTTGTATGGGTGACTAACGGGGGATCAAGTGTCCCCATATTGAGGCAATAACTTCAAATCCAAATATCCTAAAACTTTGATGGAATGTTGACATTTTCATCAGTATAGATCAAAAAGCATATTTATGGCTTGTTGCTGTGAAAAAACGAAAGACTTTGGTCATTGTTATGAAAAGCTTTTCAAATTTTGCGTGGCTAATAAAAAAATCTTTAGGAAGGTCAAAACATACAAACCGCCCTGCAGAATAAATAAGATTGTCAATCCAAAAAATAACTCACCACATACCGGTCATTTGTCTAGAGGATCTATACTAAAAAATACGCTAGAACAAAACTACTTTAGTTCTCGATAAAACAGGGGGTGATCAAGTCTCCCCGGGGATCAAGTCTACCCATCTACCCACCCAGTTCTTTTTTACACGGGTGGTTTTTATTCGATTTAGTTTAGCGTTAATGAAACTGTGAGTTAACCCCATGAAAAAATTCACAAAAAATTAAAGAAAATTTAGGTGGTATTTAAAAAGCTGTGAAAAACTCTGATTTATTCACTTAGCGGTGACGATGCCTTTCTTTGAATCAACCAACCAAGCTTATATGGTTCAACACACCATATAAGAAATCCACCCAATGAACTTCAATGAACCGAAAAATACTGTCGTTAATATGTGCTCACACAAGCTGTGTCCCTACAAAACAAGGTTCGACATACACATTTATGCACGATGATGATGAGGCCTACATATATCCGCAATTCCCCAAATACTCTAGATTGATGATCAATCGAAACGTACTGGACTCGGAATATCCTAAATTAGTTTAATCGGATAAAGATGCGCAAATTATATTCATTTTGATGTTATACATAATGTTATGCGGAGTCTTAAGACAGTTGTCGAATATTGCGTTTATTTGCATGTTTCAAATATGTGCATGTCATTAGAACTAAATTAGAAATAACATATGTTTTACCTGTGTAGAATGTTGTAAAACTATGTTGCACAACAGTCAAAACAAATTTAAAATAATCGCTAGCTCCGTCTGTCGGATCACCATTACTTCCAATGGGATCGTTAAACCCACACATCCTATCGTTAATAGAACTAGAAGAAGGTGCATTTGCGGCTCAATTCGATGGGTTGGGTTAATGAAATTTACCCGAACCTTTTCCAGGATGATACTTATCTTACGAACCCCTTTCTTCAAAACAACCAGCGCTGTTCTGAATACCAGTTCCGATAACAGAAGAAAAAAATAATTTACCGAGATTAGCTCCGCACCGTTTGTGCGCCCATACATGGTCTAATCGATTCGGAACTGAATGGAGAGGCTTAGATTGTTCTCCGTCATTCTAGACGGAGCAGGTTGGCGGCAAATAACAACCGCCTTCAGGATTCAAGACTGAATGAGACAGTGAAGAGTTTAGAAGATTACGTTTACCTAAGCGACGAACGCCTATAAAAAGTCAAGATGACGGGTGTTTGTGTTTGTGATGGAAACTACGGCACCAGGGGAGACGATTCGATCCGGTTGCTTCTTACACAACAGGTTCCCCACAGGTAGGTATTTCAAGCACAGTCACTTGGCCGTGGCGAAGATGGGTTTTATGCAACTCGGATTCCCTCGGTCGCGGTTGCCTACCTAACGACACCACCTTCCACTCATCACAGTGAATCTCCTCTTACTTTCAGGGTGTGTTCAGCGTTGGCGTGGGCAGAAGAATATTCAAATTATCCAAAACTGCGCGCCTCCCGCGGAGAGCCGGTATGCGTGGGAGACTCGTATGAAATGATCCATGAACGAAACCAATCGATGGTGATGATTTTTATTTATCCGTTTCTAGGATTGAGTGAACATGCAATGGAAATTATCATCACATACGTATGGCGTTGTTATTGTTTTTCGTGACATATAAAAGCGTTAATTTTTTTGAACAATTTGAATCCGTTTTAAGAAAAAGGTGTACAAATTTTGCCTTCAATAAATTTAACTTGCTTTTTTTGAAAAAGATGAAAAAAAAATTGATTACCCATACCCATAGCATTTAACAAGTATTGAAATATCATTGTTGTATTAATTCGGTTCTCAATAATTTCAGAAGTTTTTGAAGTAGTCTGGGCATTAAAGTATCATCGTATTAGCCTCATGATATACGAATGCAAAAATGGTAACTTGGCTTAGAAACCTCGCGGTTCATAACTGTGGAAGTGTTGAATGAACACTAAGCAGCGAGGAAGCAATGTCCCAGTGGGGGATGTAATGCCAATAAGAAGAAGGTAAAAATACCGTAGATACCGTTTCACAATCATCATATCCCGAATTATATTACATTTGCGTTTTCTTCTCACATCACGTCGCGTCATCTGTCGTCAATTGCCATAGACAAACTAAATGTAGGTACTGCAGTGTAAATTGCTGTCAGGTTGGCTAATTTTGAGCTCTCACCCCGGAATGAAAGCCTAAACGACGACTAAGTACCAACCTACAACGACGGTAAATCAAAACCACGCGAAAACATTCGCAAGTTTGATGCGCTGCACCGAAAAAATTGTGGTGGCGTGAAATAATTATTGCTGTCATTAATGGTAAAGTGCTCGTTTGACAGCGATGATGCTCGTCAATGTTTGACGGGTAGTATGATGGAATATGCCAACCAGTAGGTATTATTTGCTGATGAATCGATACAAACCACCGGGAGGTAGCCTTCGAAGAACTGAAAAATTCATGTCAGAATTGGTGAGATGCATAATGCTTGGAATCTGCCACCCCATACTGGGTCGCGTTGGATGAAGATTCTTTCTGTGGCATGGACCGGTTGGCAAAATGCAGCTTTCAAACACTATTCAATGCAATATCCAACATTTATGGTCTGGCAGCATCATTCAATTTCTTCTTGACTCCCGCCACCCCCAGCTCGACAAGAAGACCAACATTTCTCACGTTTTTTGTGATTCCCCGGTTCAACCACATCCGAACGAATATGGCTCAACGTCATTTTACTGTGCGGTAGAGGCACATGTACAGAAAAGGGAGAGTGCCGCAAGACGTGGTGGTTTAAATATCACTGGTGGCTCACAGACTCGTGCTCCCGCGACTTCCAAACTTGGAAATCTGCCACTTTGCCATCATACCCATCCCCAACCGATGCCGACAAAAGTCAGCGAGTTTGAGAATTCAATGCTAGCCCTCTTATCTCATCGCAGATTATTACAGTGATGTGGATTTCGTTCCAATGTTGGTAGACAATACGTACGCTGCGAAATTCGTTTCCAAGTGAATTCGAATCACTTGAAGCCTTTCATGTTTTGAATGGCGTGTACGGTACTTGAAGTTCATTTGCTCGTCATCTAGGATTTTGATCAAACTCTTCTCTAAATTCTTCGGGCAGTTTCGCTCAGGTTCGAGAACTGATATTCGTTTACACCGATTGATAGATATTTTCGAGTGTGGGCAACCAATTATCTACTTATATTTGACGTTCCAAAATAATCTTTACGTCTTCCATTTCACGTTCTCCAAGTGAGAAATTGATGAACAGGAATTAAATGATCTAGGAAAGAAATCGTATCGTTGTGGTATGTTTTATTGTTTCAATAGCGGAAAAACATTTCATCAATATGATATGTATAAAGAAAAGAAACATTTTGTTGCTATAATGTCAATTGAACTCATTTGGGTGCTATAATGAAAAATACGGCGAAATTTCCTAATTTAGAATGGATATCAGCACCATTATTGCTGATTGTGTATCATTTAATTGCCAATGCCTTCTGCAAATGAATGAAAATAATTATTTTTAATCAAATTTCTATTTTCAATAGTGTAGTTCATGGGCGTAGCCAGGATTTCGAGTAGGGGTCCATCTTTTTTAGGTCTTCTAAATTGTTATTTTTCAGTAGTTTTAAAAAAACACATGAATATTAGTGCTCGGCACTATTTCCTTCTAAGTTCCAAAACCTTTGAAATGAAATCCACAACCAACAGTAAAAGCGGGATCGCAATAGCGCGTTGCGCGTTGCATCGCGATGGGCGTCGAAGTTCATAATGCAACCTTCGCGTTGTGCGTTTATTCAACAACAATTATGATTAAAACAATAATGATATTTTAAAATGTTTGATTTATTTAACAGATATTTTAAAATAAAATGAGAAAATTTGGTTATGAACTTAGTATTCAGAAATAATATAAAATCGGCTATAACAATTATTATAAAAATCCTGCATTCTTCCATAAGTTTTGGAAAACTAGAACCATACATCTGAATTTCTAAACAAATCCTCTCTGAAATAATTTTATAAAATAGGCAGAAAAAACAATAGAGATAGCTTGCTCCAGGAATTCCTTCGACAATCGGGGATTCTATTAGGGATTCTTTAGGAATGCCTCCAGCAACTACTTCGGCAATGTCTTCATGAATTTCACCATCAATTTCGCCAAGAATTGAATCGAAAATTTCACCATTATTCACTCCAGGAAATTCTCCACGAACTCTTTCATAAGTTCTGCAGGGAATTCTCCAGATAATTCTTTTGTGCTGTTTCTCATAAAAAGTTCTGAAAATTGCACCGTGGAATTCCTAAGAATATTCCCAGGAAATTCTGCAGAATTCAGAAAAATATATAAAGCTCTTTTAGTGGAATGTATTCAACCATCTAAGACGAATTAAGCACTCTCCATTTAATTTCACCAATTAATTTTCGATATCTTATCAGTTCCTCCAAGAATTCCTTCAGGATTTCCTCCGAGAATTATTCCGGTAGTTCTATCGACAGTTCCTACGGGGATTCCTCTGAATTTCTCCAGAATTTCTTCCGAGAATTCATGCAGGCTTTTTTTCTTGAATTCATTTAGGCTTCTTCAGGAATTTATAAAGAAATTCCTCCCGAAGTTCGTTCGAGAATTTCTCTGGGAGCTTATCAGGGAATTCTCCGGGAGGTCCTCTGATGATGATGATGATAATCCAGCTACAAATTCCTACAAAGGTTTCAGCTAGACGAGATTTACCTATAAGATGCATTCTCCAAGATTTTGTTTTTAAGAATTCTTCTGGTGGTTCCACTGGTAGTTCCTCCGAGGATTCCTCTGAAAATTTTCCCGGGAATTTCTTCACAAAGTCCTCCGGGAGAAGTAAGTTACTCCGAGAGTTACTCCGTGAATTTCTCCGGCAATTTATCCGGGTCTTCTCTGCAAATTCCTCCGGGAGTTCCACCAGTAGCCCTTCCAGGAAATCATCCAGGCTTTTTCCAGGAAATCATTTAGGCTTTTTCAGAAATATTGCTGGAAATTCCTCCCGAAGTTCTTCCGATAGTTTATCTGGGAGCTCCTCCTTGAGGTCCGATAGGAATTCTTCTAGGAATTCCCTCTTGAAATTCCTCCGGTATTCCTCTTACAGTAGTTCCTCCGGCAGTTTCTTCGGGAATTCCTCCGGGAGATCCACCGGCAGTTTCCACGAGAATTCTTCCGAGAGTTTCACCGACATTTCTTCCGGATGTTCCTCTGAGGAGGAACTTCCAGAGGAATTTTCGGTGGAACTACCGTTGGAGCTTCTGGAGGAATTTCTTGGAGAACTCCAGGAAGAATTTCCGGAGGAAATCCTGGGGGAATCCCCGCAGAAAGTCTCGAAAGAACTCCTGGATGAACTTCCGTAAGAATTCCAGGAGGGGAACTCCTGGAAGAATTCTTAGGACCATCCGGGGGAACTTCTGGAGGAATTTGTAGATAAATTCCTAAAGAAAGCCTAAATGAATTCCTAATTAAAAAGCCTGAATAAATTCTCGGAGGAACTACTGGTGGAATTCCCGGAAGAATTTTTAGAGGAACAGCCGGTGGAATACTCGGAGTTGAATTTCACGCATGCTGCGACGCAGCAAAGCTAAATCAACAAAAATGGCAGTTGTGCGCCGCCTTGGTATCGAGTGGTGTGCCCCCGAAAACGCGAGCACTTTGAAACTTGGATTCCGTGAGGAGTGTCCTTAAGAAACTTCAGAAATCCCATTTCCCGTGAAATTCCTGTCGAATATCCTCCAGGAATTCCCTGTTTCCTGGAGGGATTCCCGGAGGAATTCTTGAAAAAAACTCCTGGAGGAGCTCCCGAAGGAACTTCCACAAGCACTTCCGGAGGATTTCCCACAAGGAAGTCCTGAAATAATTATTGGTGAAGTTCCTGAAGGAATTTCCGGAGAAATTCCACGAAAAAATGCCAGAAGGAATTAATGGAGAAATTCCCAGATGAAATTCTGAAAATAATCCCAGATAAATTGCTGAAGAAATTACCGGATGAATTTCCGGGGGGTTTGTTCAGAAGAAATTCCTGGATGAACTTGGAGGAAAGAATTCCAGGACGATTCCACGGAAAAATTCCTGGAGAAGTACGTGACGGGATTCCCGGAAAACTAAGAATTATGGGAGGAAGTTCCGTATGTATTCTTGAAGGAACTCTCGAATGCATGCCTGAAGGAAATGCTGGAGACTTTTCTGGAAGAATAGCCGAAGAAATGTCTGGAAGTAAAACTTAGAGAGAAGAAAAGAAATCTTCAAGGAATTTCCTCATAAATTTCCTTTAAAAAAATAGTGGGGGTTTCTAAATAATTCTTTGGAGGAATTACAATTACATGAGAAGGATTTTCAAACGATTTTCAGAGGAATTTGTGGACAACTTATCGGAGGAATTCATAAAGTTCCCGGAGGAGCTTCTAGAAGGATTTCTGGTAAAAACATTATTATTTTGTAGGAGGAAATGAAAAGGAAAATATCACATCAAGTATATGAAATCCGAAAGGAAAAAAAGAAGTAGATAAAATAAAAAAAGGCGATTTACGAATTTCTTAGTGAACACCTAGAAAGTCTTAGAAAAATCACTACATTAGATTGACATTAGGTTGGATCATAAATTATGTACGGATCTTCAGATCTGATGACCAGATACATACCACGTTTTGATTCACTTCAAATTTGTTTTATTTTTTTTAATGAACCATTGTTAATAAATATTGAAACTCTTATCCCAAGTAGCACACTCAACATCTTCCAAAAAGCATCATGTTCAGGGATTGAATCCTAAAGAGCAGCGGTTCTCAACCTGGGGTACATGTACCCCTGGGGGTACCTCCGCTGGCCCTAGGGGGTACCTCAGACAAAAAATCGTAATGGCGGACATATTACAATTTCAATCAACATTCATTGATAAAGTTTTGATAATTGTGTTTTCTATTTCAAAAATTTATATTTTACATAATATGTAATGCGATCAATAAATCCCAATTGACACAACCAGCACAATGTATGAAGGGCTGCGAAACAAAAGATCAAACGAACAAAACGTGGAATGAACAAAATGATTTGTTTTTCCCCAAAAACTCGGTTGCTTCGTTGCAAGAGGATTAGAAGCATCCTTTTACGCCTCTTGGAAGCCTTCTTCCAAGCAGCTCGAAGGCTTCCTTGCAAGAGGCTCGGAAGCCTCCTCTCAAGAGGCTCGGAAGCCTCCTCTCACGAGGCTCGGAAGCCTCCTCTCAAGAGGCTCGGAAGCCTCCTCTCAAGAGGCTCGAAAGCCTCCTCTCAAGAGGCTCGGAAGCCTCCTCTCAAGAGGCTCGGAAGCCTCCTCTCAAGAGGCTCAAGCCTCCTCTCAAGAGGCTCAGGAAGCATCCTCTCAAGAGGCTCAAGCCTCCTCTCAAGAGGCTCGGAAGCCTCCTCTCAAGAGGCTCAGAAGCCTCCTTTCAAGAGGCTCAGGCCTCCTCTCAAGAGGCTCAGAAGCCTCCTCTCAAGAGGCTCAGGCCTCCTCTCAAGAGGCTCAGGAAGCCTCCTCTCAAGAGGCTCAGAAGCCTCCTCTCAAGAGGCCTCAAGCCTCCTCTCAAGAGGCTCAGAAGCCTCCTCTCAAGAGGCCAGAAGCCTCCTCCTCAAGAGGCCTCAGCCTCCTCTCAAGAGGCTCAGGCCTCCTCTCAAGAGGCTCAGAAGCCTCCTCTCAAGAGGCCTCAGGCCTCCTCTCAAGAGGCTCAGGCCTCCTCTCAAGAGGCTCGAGCCTCCTCTCAAGAGGCTCAGAGCCTCCTCTCAAGAGGCTCAGAAGCCTCCTCTCAAGAGGCCTCGAAGCCTCCTCTCAAGAGGCTCGGAAGCCTCCTCTCAAGAGGCTCGGAAGCCTCCTCTCAAGAGGCTCGGAAGCCGCCTCTCAAGAGGCTCGGAAGCCTCCTTTCAAGAGACTCGAAAGCCTCCTCTCAAGAGACTCGAAAGCCTCCTCTCAAGAGGCTCGAAAGCCTCCTCTCAAGAGGCTCGGAAGCCTCCTCTCAAGAGGCTCGGAAGCCTCCTCTCAAGAGGCTCGGAAGCCTCCTCTCAAGAGGCTCGGAAGCCTTCTCTCAAGAGGCTCGGAAACATCTTTCCAAGAGGCTTGGAAGGATCCTTTCAAGAGGCTCGAAAGCCTCCTTCCAAGAGGCTCGGAAGCCTCTTTCCAAGAGGCTTGGAAGGATCCTTTCAAGAGGCTTGGAAGGATCCTTTCAAGAGGCTCGGAAGCCTTCTTTCAAGAGGCTAGGAAGCCTCCTTTCAAGAAGGTCAAAAGCCTTCTTTTCTAGAGGCTCAAAAGCCTCCTTTTCTAGAGACTCCAAAACCTCCTTTCAAGATGCTCGGAAGCCTTATTTCAAGAGGCTCGGAAGCCTCCTTTCAAGAGGCTCGGAAGCTTCGCTTCAAGAAGCTCAGAATTCTTCTTTCAATAGGCTTGGAAGCATACTATCAAGAGGCTTAGAAGCGTTCTTTCAAGATGCAACGGAAGCTTCCTTTTAAGTGGCTCGAAAACCGCCTTCAAGAGGCTCGGAAGCCTCGTTACAAGAGGCGCAGAAGCCTCTAATAAAAAGATGCGGAAGCCTACTCTAAAGGGACTCAAAAGCTTAAAGGAGCCGGAGACGAGCCAGCCTAGGGCTGAAAGTCTCCTTAATAAAGAAAAAAAAAAAAAAAAAAAAAAGCTTAAAGGAGCTTCAAAAGGGCTCGGAATTATGTTTTCAAGAGGATTGGAAGCCTACTTTCGAGAGGGGTACCTCAAATCATGCAAAAGTTCGAAGGGGTACCTCTCAAGAAAAAGGTTGAGAACCGCTGCTAAAGAGAAAGAACAAGTCTCTCACTTATCATCTCTGTATACATATACGATATGTAGCATACCGCGAGAGACTTTTTTCGCAAGCTGTTATGATAGAGTACTGATTCGGGAGGCTATACCCCATGATAAATTTCTTTTAGAAAGCTCCAAATGCGGGGAGCACTGGCTCTGATGATTCATTTCAACTTGTTCTACACAGCTGTGCAGTAACCAACACGAAAAGAGCGAAAACAAAGCGAGAATCACCATTTTTCTGTGGGGGCTGCCTATCCGATTCTGTTTTTTCGCACTTGTATACAAGTTTGATAAATTTGTTATCATGGCTTGTTATGATTCGGAACAGTTTTTGCTTCTCTTTTATCGTTGTTCGTTATCTATTGAGAGCGATTTCTGCAAATCCTGATCATGTTTCTATTCAGTTTCATTAAAGGCATTGGAAAAACATCAAAGCACAAAAAAGTTGCATCAAGATGTCAAAAACATTCGAGTTGTGATCAATGTTTCATTAACATATCAATGCAGTACGTGTTTGACATTTGACGAATTTCGCGCCAACTCGACCAGCGGTTGGCAGCACCATCTCAGAAGCGAATGAAACTTGGTGGGCATAAAGATATGGTATTTCTAAGCCACTCTGCATACTTAGTTTTTCAAAAATTGTCAAGAGTAACATTTGATGAGGGCCTATTTTTTTTCATGGATTTTTTATAAATCGATGTAACTCTAAAATGACAAGACCTACAAAAAAGTGTTGTATGGCGGACTGTCGTGAAATTCCCAGAAGTTTTTGGAAAAAGATCCTAAAAATAAAGTACTGATTTCTACACTGAAAAAATTAGTTTTAAAAATTAAAATCGATATTACAAAAAAAAATCATCTCGGAAATCGATGAAATTTTTTCTGCAGATAGGTATTTTAATTATCTAACTTTTCTGGGAATAATGTTCCTGTGACATATTTAAGGAAAAAAAGTTTTTCTAACAAAAACTTTTTTCATGTCCATATTGAGTTAAAATTTATCAGCGTGTTTTATGCCTACAACACTTTTTTGTAGGTCTTGTCATTTTAGAGTTACATCGAGTTATAAAAAATCCATGAAAAAAAATTAGGCCTTATCAAATGTTACTCTTGACAATTTTTGAAAAACTAAGTATGCAGAGTGGCTTAGAAATACCATATCTTTATGCCCACCAAGTTTCATTCGAATCTGAGATGGTGCTGCCAGCCCCATAGAAGGGTTGGCGCGAAATTCGTCATTTGGAAATAAACAACCAAGGAATACTACACTTTATGTTGCAAACACGAAACAAAATCATCAAGTTCCATATTTTTTACCATGTAACTTCAATGTGTCTTTAGAAATTTATTTGTTTGTTTAAATTAAGTTGCAAATAAGTTGAGTGTGTCTTCATGTTTAATTTAGCATCGTTCAACATTTTGACAACTCACATTTTTTTACGATGATGGTGCAATCAATGTTTCCTATTTGCATATTTGCAGACGCTTCGACTGCTCTCCCGCTGGCATTGCTTCTTTCATACACAAAGAAAATCATGCGGTGGACCCGAAGGCCCGTGACTCACAGCATTCTGATGTCTGTGTTAGGAATGCACGGGATTGGTTACATATGAAATTTTTACTGGTTTTGACAACAATTGAAATTTTCAACAGCTTGTCGTTTATAATCTTAACTTTCAATGAAATTGGCAAATTGCTGGAGAGTGTCCGAGTCGATTGATATATAAATCTTTAAAATCCATCGAAAGATAAAAGCGCTAGTTACGTTCGCAATCTTTCCTTTCAGCGTAATGCACTCGATTTCCAAAAATCTGAATGACACCCACACTCCAAATAATCTAAACGTTGTTTCCACCTGAATTTTCAGGTACATTTTACGTGCACACGTAGCTGCAAATGCTTCAGAAAATTCAGGTGAAACTTACGTGTCCGGTGAATTCTATCCAAAACTCAGGTAGAACTTACCTGATTTTCACGTAGAATGAAATTTCTATCGGAAAATCAGGTAAAAGTTACGTGAAATTCAGGTGGAAAAAATCTACGTATTTTTTCAGGTGGAAAGAACGTGCAGATTTTTTTGGGTGCAGTATAGTAAAGAAAGACCACGGCACACAAAAAAACAAGGCAGGCTCATCACGTATGTAAACATTCAGTTTGAATGTAAGCATGTGACGTCACTGCTATGCTACGCAGCATGCTTACTTTTGTACTCCAACATGTGGCGATAAAATATGCGTCACATTCGAAGTGTCATTTTTCTAACGAGCCTACCTTGTTTTCTGTATACCGTGAGAAAGACGTTATTCCTACGTCAATAATCGCCAGGCTGATTCACGTCACAGCCGCAGCCAGATTAAATGGTTTTCGGCGTGACGACGAAGACGCCGCCGCCGCCTCCGACTAACATTATTTTTCTGCTTCTGCAAGGATGTTTTCAAAACTTCAACGGAAGAATCATTTTGAATTAGACGGAAAAACTTTTCCCGAAAATTCTCTAAGCTTCTCCAAAATATTCATTTGAAAATTATTATCAAATTTTCCACAAGGAAAAAAATGCTATGAAGTTTTAGGAATTCTTTGGAATTTCTAAAGAAAATTGTTTCAAGTTTCCACAGGAAAATGTTCCGACAATCCACGGAAAGTTTTGGTTGAGTATTCTTCGATATTTAGAAACAGAAAATTCTTTAAATTTTCCGGGGGATATTGTTCAAAATGTGGACATCAACATAAAAATTGGATTACAACGGCAAATTGTTCGAAATTTTCACAGGAAATTCATTGGAATTCGCATGGGATTTTCTAAATTTTCTATGGAAAATTCTCCGAATTTTTTTTTGGATTTCTGCAGGGAATTTTTTGTCCATAAGAAATTCTTTGGAAATTCAATTGAAAATTATTAAAAAAAGCCTGTTGTATTTGCCGAATTGTATTTGACCGAATTGAACGTTTGGGCAAACGGAAGTCAACGAAAGACGGTTTGGCTAAAAATTTCATTTGGCCGAAGCTTCATACAGTCGATTTGGTAATTTTGCCGAAAAAGTATCCCCCCCCCTAAATACGGCTCTGGGTCGTACGGCCAAATGTTGATTACTGAATGCGTAATGTGGTCAAAAATATCCACCCGTTTGGCCAAATTTTCATTTGGCTGGCAAACGACCATTTCGGCCAAACAACTTTTTGATCAAGCGACTTTTGCGGCCGTATGTCCATTTCAGCTCAATAAGATTGTTGACCAGATGGGTTTTGGCCTAATGGTTTGTTCGGTCAAATGACATATTCGGCCAATCTCCTTTCGGCCTTGTGTCCATCGGCCAAATGGCCCTACCTGTCGCTGAATTGGTAATTTGACCGAAAAAGTTGTTTGCTCTAACAGTTGATTTGACTGAAAATGTCAAATGTCATTGTCAAAGTCATTTAACCAACTAGATCATTTGGCCGGAAATGCCGTTTGGTAGAAATGGTCGTTTGACAGAAAGAGTCATTTGGCCCGAAAATGCCTTTTCGGAAAAACAAACGTTTCAGCCAAACGGCATTTTCTGCCAAATAAACTATTCAGTTAAATGGCTGTTTTTTGGCAAAACCAAACCAGCCGAACGACACGCAAAATTTCAACACACAGCATAATTAATTACAAAAAAATGTGAAGACAAAATCTCCCATATTAGCATATCATTATGAAATGAGTGGAAGACAAATGACCTCACGGCGTGTGTATGGGGGACCTTTATGGCAAAAAAAATGAGCATCGCCAAAACTTTCACTACGTGAAAATATAGCTCTTTAGCTTTCATTTCGTGACTATTTGAAAAAAATCTACCGAGGGGTCCCGAACAACTTTTTTTTTCTCCCTGAAACGGATCTTTGTAGTTGGAAGACCAACGATTATTATTTATCGCGACCCGTTTAAAATGAGATTCCTGGATTTTTTTATTCCAATAATCGTATATAAACTCAGGGGTACCGAAATTACCAAGTTATAGTCTAAATTAATAGTTTGTTGGAGCTCAAGCGTCAAAGTGCATGACGAAGCCGAACTCGATATATTTATGTTATCCCCTGCAAACAGCTAAGAAAGGCTTGGATGAAGATTATGCTCTGCATCGTCATCTTAGGCACATATACACCCAATTCTTTCCCAAATATATACCAAAATTGAAACTTTGGTGGTAAAAAAATGGTAACTTGGCTTAGAAACCTCGCAGTTAATAACTGTGGAAGTGCTGATTGAACACTCAACTGTGAGGCGGCAATGTCTTAGTGGGGAATGTAATGCCAAAACGAAGAAGGAGAAGTAATGTAGATACACATAATTCACTTTTTACACTATTTTTTCTGTCGTATTTTTGATTGTGTAACTTCAATTTATCACTAAAAACTATCCAACATGCTCATAGAAATCCTTAATACCTCATTCAAATAGAAATCAGATTTCAATTGATATACGGTAAACAGATGAGCGAAAAAATGAGTCATGCTAAGTGCACAATAAAGGCAAAAATGGAAGTAAATATCTAGCTTTTAGTTTAAAATAAAATCTCTTCTGATTTCAACAAAAATGGGTATAAAAAAATTTAAAAATATGTGCTGTATTATGTCCTAGAGATCGTATCGCTGCAATGCATAGTTGATGAGAACGAGTGATTCATACAGACAAGCAAATTCATTTTACTACAAATGTTGTGGCAAACATGCAACTTTCTATGATATTGCACTGCGTGAGCTTGGAGAAATACTCATTCGAAACGATTATTTTCACTCGAAATTCATTACCAATTTAAAAATTAGTCCACTTTTCATTGTGTTGTCGCATTATTTCTATTTTGCTTTTGGCAATCACTTACAATAACGTTCAATTATTTGGTCAAGCCGAATACCACCAACATAAAACGCAAACACAAAACCTGGACGATCAGAACCAGGGTAGTTTTAGAAGTTTTTGGTGAAGAGTTTCAATTTTTAGACACAAAAATCGTGCTGAAAGGATGACTCTAATAAAATCTAAATTGCCTAAGAGTTCAGAAAAGTTAACCAGTAAACGAAAATCAATCTCCTGCCCTATGCATCAAATGCATCTTCTTCTTAAAAGACACTTATTTTCATGACTCTTGGTACAACCACCAGACTTTGAAGTAATCGATGAGCTTTACTTTTATTCATCTATCTAGTGGAAAAAATCTAGCTCAACAATGATCAGAAGCGTAATTTAGAAAAGCTTTACTGATTATTAAGCCCCGTTAATATTTATAAAAACTCTATAGAATAAAATGTATTCCTTACTTTCAAAACCAAAAATATCTTTATAAAACCATCCCACATAGAAATGCCGAGGAAATGTCCAACCTAAACATTTCCTAGACCGAACCGGGAATACAACTCAGCTACCTGTAGCATGGTCTTGGCATGCTTATCTCGGTAGGTTAAAATAGTTTTATATTATCTTGGAAATGTTATAAAAAATCATTAGGTTTTCAGAAATCGTTATGTCTTGAATGTCGGAATCCTGTCGTTTTTTGAGCACAAACAATCAATTTGAAATTTCTCAATTATCTGGAATAATTTCTACGAATTTCGCTAATTTTCATTTAAATCCAAAAAGTGAAACTAAACAAACACTGTTAAAAATATTAGTGGGTTCAACCCTTGCGAAGCAGTATGTTTGCTAGCCAAATGTTGAACTTAATAATTTTGGCTCCGTCATGCTTTTCCATATTTGAGCCTTTTAAATTAGGTTCAAAATAAAAGAACATGAAGAATATTCATTCCTTGCATTTAATTCATGAAAAATAGTTAAAAAAATAAATGACGAGTCAACTCGTGAGGGACTCGTGACTGGCAGTTGGTATTTGATTAGAATGCAGGTTCCATTTGGAAAGGAAAAATAAAGTTGTTTGGGACCCCCCGGTAGATTTTTTTAAAATACCCAGGAAATGAAAGATAAGAAGCTATATTTTCACGTAGTTGAAGTTTTAGCCATGCTCATTTTTGTGTGATAATATTGTTCTACTGAACACGCCGTGAGCTTTTTTTTCATTTCCGGGAAAGATTCCTGTGTGGCAAAGAAATTGCACTTGTTGTATCTAATTGATTTGAAAGCATCAAAGTAAGCTTGGTATGAACAGCAACGGAGAACCACCAAAATATCAATCAAAGCAAAAGTGATACTTTGCCAACAGTCAAAGACATTCTGCCGTAATCTGAAAAAGTGACGTATGCGCCATTTTACAACATACATGTTTTCCATTTTTCTGTTAAAGAGTACGATGAGTACTACTCGTTAACACCATTTTTGGAAAATGGCGTATACGTCACTTTGCCAGATTACGGCAGAATGTGGTCAACCATCACGGGCTGGAGTGACAGTTTTCCAGCAGTTTTCCGCTTGCCTAGCAGCATCCAAGAAGAATTCTTATTGGAATCTCTAAAGAATTCCTTTCAGAATCATCGAAGTACTCCAACCGGAATCCAGAAGAATTCACACAGGATTCTATCGGTATCGGGTATCCCCTTGGGAATCTGTGGGGGATACCCTTCATAATCCATGGAGGATTTGCTTCAGAATCTCTCGTTTATCTGCTTCGGAATTCCTCCGGAGTCGTTCGAAGATTTGTTTCGAAATCGTTAGGAGATTTGCTTCGGAATTCCTTTATGATTTGTTTCAGAATACTTCGACGATTTGGTTCAGAATTCTTCGACTATTTGCTTCAGAATCCCTTGAATATTTGTTTCGGAGTCTCTCGACGTTTTGCCTCGGAATCCCTGAGTGATTTGCTTTGGAATCCCTCTGACGATTTGCTTTGAAATCCTTCGACGAATTGCTTCGGAATCATTCGACAATTCGCTTCGGAATACATCGACGGTTTGCTTTGGAATTCCTGGACGATTAATTTTGGACTCATTCGATGATTTACTTCGGTATCCCTCGACGAATTGCTTCGGAATCCTTCAACGATTGGTAGAATATTTATGAAATAAGCAAAAAAAATTCCACTGCCTAACGGTGGGAACCTGACGGCGACCCGTCGCATATTGTCCTTTATGTGTGCGGGACATAGCTGAGTGCTACTGCACTGACGCAAAGCCATCCATCGGCTGATAAAAAAAAACATATTTCGATACTATGGGCTACAGCAGAAAGCACATGCTTGAGAAAAAAGAATATGGATGAGTGTGATTGATCCTCAATTGCCTAAGGTGGTTGGACCTAAGATGTGATAAATACACATTACCATTGAGATTGGTGGCTTAATGAGGTGGTAAAATGTTCGAGAATTTTTGAAAAGAAGCTCAAACTAGAGAAAATAGATTAATGGGCTATGCCCCACCCTAGGCATCGGGGCTAGTTACGCCAATGCGGAAAAATCTACAGAAATTCCTGTAAATAGTTGAAATTTCCACGGAAAATCCTGCGGACTTCTTTAATTTTGAATCAGCGTGGAAAATTATAGACCACCGGCGTGACAAATTGTAAACGGTGGCGCGCCGATGCAAAAATATCATCGGCGGCGGCGCACACATCTACGCCAGATCTCCTAATCACGTCCTTGAGAGCAATGGTCTACAATAAATTCGAAAAAGCATCACCCTGCTCCAATTCATCTATGACTCCAAACGAGGTCGACACATCGTGTGGAATCTGAATACTTGATTTCGAGCCTTCAAGCGTTACACGTATTAGCCTAATAAATTTTGCCGGAAAACCATGTTCAGACATTATCTGCCACAGCTGCAAGTTGATAGTCCCTCACGAAAACCTGGCATGCCTGATATTCGCAGACGATAAAAAATCTCCTAAATTTTCTCGAGAAAATATTCTGAATATAAAATAGCGAAATAGGAAAATAGCGGACATGCTTTCATCAAATCGGAGGTGGCGCATTAAATTTCCCGGTGAGGAAGCATTCAACGGTGAACAAAGCTCCAAAGCTGTGTATCCAAAACGCTCAGAATATCAATTCACCTTATTACACGCCCTGTTCTCTTCCATCAAAATCATAACTCATTTCGTTTCATCCTACGCGTCTAGTTTGGAATACTCAGCTGCAATTAGGAATGACTTGTCTGCACAATCTTGTTGAGTTCACGTGTGAATCCAAAACAATCCCATGGTTCGCACAAATTAGCAAAGACACTCTTCAGTATGGGTCACTCGTATAACACGTATCATTCGGGGTGAAAGATAAATCTGTTTGAAATTGTCGAAGTATTCCGTGACAAAACATAATTCACGAAAATAAAATGATTTGATAATTCCGGAAATTGGTGGCAATATACCATCAACGACCCCCACATGCAAACTATCATATTTCGGCAAACGATTCGCACGAAAATGAGCTCGTTATTGTAATTGTACGCCATCTGCCATACCCTTTCTTCCGCGGGAAAATTTTCCCAGCTGAAACCCTAGCGGTGGGTATCCATTTAACATCTCGCAGTGCTCCACAATAATTAATTAACGAGGTAAAATCGCTGCTAATTATTTTCGCCGGTCTGTTACCATTGATCTGTGAGTTGCCGCACCTCCGCATACCACACTAACCGATCTACTCGGTTCAGTATGTTTCCCATTTCTGTTTCTGATCGATGTTGCGGTTGATGTTATGGTTGTTGTTGTTTTTTTTTCTCATTTTCGCACCTTGTCTTACGAGCTCATGCTTCAAACTGGAAGCGTTTCTACCTTTGGACCCATCAAATCAATTGCGCCGTAATAATTGCGATTTAACAAGCAAATTACACGAATTACACTTACTCTGTACATTCGTCCGGATCCTAAACCGGATCATCGTTGTTCGATTTATTAGTACTAAAGCACCAATTTTGAAGTAGCTTGCTATCAAGCTACATCATTGCACCTAACATTATGTGTACCTAATACCGTAAGACATTTATTGAGCAAGGCATGTGAATTCTATAAAAATATTAAGTTCTTGAACAATGACGCATGGAAAGCTATACTAAATAATTCTATAAGAAACCACTACGGTAGTTCAAAATTGATACCTTGTTTTTGACCTTTTTTTTATCAATCATCAAATTGATGATTTAATACTAGGTAAATAATTTTTGAAATGTGATAACCGTTTCCGGATTTCAATAAAGCCTTTTTGTCGCTCAGTCGTTACGGGGTGACAACAATGTAAGGGGTCTTATATTTCGTCGTTAATTTCTTCATGTTTTTTTTTTACATTTGAGCATGGAATGTAATCTTCAGATTTTATTTATTATTTTTCTCCAAATGAAACCAATCACGCTTAACACTAAATTTCATGTTAGAAGACTTAGACGCTTTGTGTTCATGCATCTTAAAACCTATTCAAAGCTTAAACACTTCCCTTGGCCGTACCTTGAAACGCAAATAGAATGGGCAAGTGAGAGTGAGTTTTATGTTTCGATTATGTTTGTTTTCTTTCTTACCGAAGCAAATAAGAGAAAACAACAATTTCTGCGTGCGGAAATTAGCATATTTAGCACTTGATTCGGTCAAGCGTGAAGCGTTGCCGTCGCCCACTGATCTTGGATTGGCACGCGTCTTTACACGGAGGTGGATTTAAACTGGTCAATCGGCGACAAAAACTACGGGAAGGTTGTTGTCCGATCAACCACCGTTTTATGTTAATTGAATTGTGAAATGTAGTTGACAGATTTCACTTTTCTTTAGCGCATTACGGGTTTCCATGCTACTTATGGGAAGTGGTTCCATTATCACCTTGACGGAGAGGAACAGATAACCATTTTTGGCTTTTAACAAGGAGAAAAAAGTTTTCATTTTTAGTATTGGAATATCAGAATAGAAACACTCCTTTTCTTCGATAAAATATTTTTTGTTTTAATAAATATAAATATCATCGAATTTTATTTTGGGCCACAACATTTTATCTTCTATTATCAAATCCGTTTCTCTTCCATCTTCGGTTCGATTGCATCACAATATCATACGCTGCCAAAGACCTTCTCAAGCACAGCACATATGCGAATCGATTGGTGGCTTCCAATGCAGTTTCCATCGTGCGCAAAGTGTGGGATGCTCCTTTGGTTGATCCTAATTAGACTCACGAAAATCTGCACTCCGTTACTGAGGCCATAATTGGTCATGAACATCGTTTTCGCTGTGAGTTAATCTTGGGCACATTCGTATGAACGATTTCGGCAGTACCTATTCCAGCCTTGTTCAGGAGTGTACACGTCTCAGACATTTATCTTTCAAAGCTGTGGCTGTACCTACGCGGATGTAGATGTAGGTGAGGCTTGCCAAATCGTCTCAGCAAGGTGGTAAACTGTTGGCTAATGTGTTTTCGAACAATTAAAACCACACCACCCGCTCGATTGCATGTCGAGTTTTGCCAATCAGCAAATCGGAAATCCACGCAGCAAACACAATCTATACCCAAGTATGAACGAGAACCTTCGACTTTGATCGTCTAGGTTTCTATTTCTCTAATGCTGCACCCCGCACTATATCGGCATCGCGTTGGTTTCCAACTGATCGGTGAGGTTGAGGGCTCAATCAACGTCGGGACGCAATAAGCAGCAGAGGTGGATATCATTGGTTTTCCATAAAAAAGACATTTCAATCTCGAACAGACCTACAGGGAGCTACACCTACTGGAGCATGTATTTTCATAAAAAGCCAATAACGCACAGCGAATTTTAATAGAGACGAGAATTGGCGGTACCAGTAATGTTCATCGGATAATTTTCCATCCAGAGTTTATGGAGTGTAATTGAATGCGTTTAAAACATTATTTCAGGAGCACTTGTGCAATAGGGCAGTTCAAATTTCCAAAATGTTCGAAAATTCCAACTCCCATATGTCTATTAGCAACATTTTGATAATATAGGAGTCCTGGCAAAATTTCAGCCAATTCGGTGGCCATTTAGGGGTGGCGCGAAGTCAATTTATGTTTATATGGAAATTTGTATGGAAAAAACTTAAAATTTATTCAAATCCCCCTACAACTTTTAAATCGTGATGAATTCAAATAAACATCCCCAACCTAAATTTTTGGAGTCTATTTGAGCTCAACCAGTGAATAACTCATTAATTTTGATTTATATTTCCACTGCTACGTTGAGGCTAATTAAACCATTTTAGCCATTTATCTCATATTCACACTGTTAATAGAACCGTTCAATCCACTCAACTAATGTGTTATCCAGAGGTCCCTTTTATATAGATTCCAAAAAGGAAGGTTGGGGATGTTTATTTGGATTTAATACAATTTGACAATTGTAGAGAGACTTGAATAAATTTTAAGTTTTTCCCATTCAAATTTACATATAAACATAAATTGACTTCGCGCCACCCCTAAATGGCCACCGAATTGCCTGAAATTTTGCCAGGACTCCTATATTTTCAAAATGATGCTAATAGACATATGGGAGTCGGAATTTTCGAACATTTTTGAAATTTGAACTGCCCTATTGTGCAACAATAGTTTTTCGGCCAGCTTGAAAGACGAGATTGCATTATTCTATTTAATTCCAGCATTTGAGAGGTAACTTCGCAGATATATGTATTTCATCTCTGTATCAAGAAGAGCAACTCCTGTCGAATATCCTTCAGATTTGTTGAGCCGAAAGAAGTTCGTAACTCTTAATAACTGATGGGTGGTTGAATGCCCATGGCTCAAAAATAGAATTGACATTAATATGAACCATCATTCTATTTAAAATAATCTCAGTTTGCTAATCTAATAATCAGTTTGCTTATTGAAAAAAGTAAACTGATTGGGCGATATCTAGCAGCCTCAGCTGGATTTTTGTCCGGCTTCAAAAATGGAACAACTTTGGCGTTTTTCCATTTATCTGGAAAGTATGCCAATTGAAAACATTTGTTAAATAAATTCACCAAAAATGATAAAGAGCTCTCAGGAAGTTTTTTTTAAATAATTACGTAAGCATTTTTTCTGGGTTTTTCAACTCCCCTCCAGACCCACCTCCCCCCATAAGTGCTTACGTAATTAGTGTACGTCCCCTAAGAATGTAGAAAATAACATCATCACCCGGGATTTCCATATTTTAAAATTTTCAAGTAATAGACCTCACTTCATCCAAATTAGTTCCCAACGAAGGGTCAAAAACATTCTTTTGATTGAGAATGTCTTCGAAGCTCCGTGCAACCTGATCCTCAATTGGACTAGTGAGACCAAGACTAAAATTATGGACACTCTTGAACTGCAAGTTTTTGAGGCTTTTCGCCATTTGTTAATCAAATTTTATTTCCCTCTTTAAGCGCTGGAATTGTCTTTTGGGGTATTTTTAAAGAATTTTCGTTAATTTCCAAAAGGGTTTCGAACTGGGATCTAACTTCGAGATTTATTTCCTTTTGCAAATCTCGCCAAAAAAACTTCCAACGTGGGATCGCGAGTTCTTTGGTATTGCCTTCGCCTCACATTTTTAAGACGGATCAGCAGCTAAAGATCGTCGTCAATAATAATGGAGTTGAATATAATTTCACATTTAGGAATTGCAATGCCTCTGGCTTCGACAATTATATTTGTCCAAGATACGAGAGCATTATCAATATCACTTTTGGTATCAATAGAAATACTCACTTGATAATTGATGGGCTACAGCCCTTCGATGAACCTACGCCGAATAGAGTATCCTTCTCGACTGGACTCGTTCCTGGGCCAATCGCTTCCAGTCGCCCTGAACGTTGAGCGCCTTCAGGTCCTCTTCAACTGCAAAAAGCCATCGTGTACGCGGCCTTCCACGAAGCTTGCGGCCTCTTCCGCGTTCTCTACTAATTATTATCTTCGCTTGACGTTCTTCCGGAATACGAACAACGTGTCCAGCCCACCATAGTCTGCCGTATTGTATAAGCATAACAATATCCAGCGTTTTATTTATTCATTTATTTATTTATTTATTTATTCATTTATTTATTTATTTATTTATTTATTTATTTATTTATTTATTTATTTATTTATTTATTTATTTATTTATTTATTTATTTATTTATTTATTTATTTATTTATTTATTTATTTATTTATTTATTTATTTATTTATTTATTTATTTATTTATTTATTTATTTATTTATTTATTTATTTATTTATTTATTTATTTATTTATTTATTTATTTATTTATTTATTTATTTATTTATTTATTTATTTATTTATTTATTTATTTATTTATTTATTTATTTATTTATTTATTTATTTATTTATTTATTTATTTATTTATTTATTTATTTATTTATTTATTTATTTATTTATTTATTTATTTATTTATTTATTTATTTATTTATTTATTTATTTATTTATTTATTTATTTATTTATTTATTTATTTATTTATTTATTTATTTATTTATTTATTTATTTATTTATTTATTTATTTATTTATTTATTTATTTATTTATTTATTTATTTATTTATTTATTTATTTATTTATTTATTTATTTATTTATTTATTTATTTATTTATTTATTTATTTATTTATTTATTTATTTATTTATTTATTTATTTATTTATTTATTTATTTATTTATTTATTTATTTATTTATTTATTTATTTATTTATTTATTTATTTATTTATTTATTTATTTATTTATTTATTTATTTATTCATTTATTTATTTATTTATTTATCTTCATCTTCAGTGTTAACTGTACAGACTGGTTTAAAACTTATATGCTAACTTAAGATTTGAGGTGGTTAAAGCTACGTTCCAGCAGGTGGTTTTGTCCAAACATTGTGGAGTGTTGGACAGACTGGAAGAGCTGACGTTGGCGGGAGCGACGGGCTGGGACATGGAAGTTAGCTTGCTGCAAGAGCTCAGGGCAGTCCACGTGGTTGTTTATAATGTCAAATGCAAAAACCCTCTGCAAATCTCCATGTCGAAGGGTTTCGAGTCGAATCAGTTGTCATCGCTCTTCGTAGTGCGGTAACCTCAAAGGATTATCCCACGGCAATCGCCTGAGGGCAAAACGAACAACGTTTGGACCCTTTCGATTCACGTCATCTGGATTTCGTGATAGGGCGCCCACACCTGCACAGCATATTCGAGTATGCTTCGCACGAGGCAGGCTTTTACAGGCTTTTCAGGGAGTAAACGTCATCAAAATCAGCAGCGTTCCGGCGTATGAAGCCTAGTACGGCGAAAGCCTTGGCAGTAGTCGTTGCAATATGCTCATTAAAATTCAGCTTGCGGTCAAACGTAACTCCCAGGTCTTTTATGGAGCTCACACTTTTCAGTTCGTTTCCGCATGCCGAGTAACGAAAGTTTATCTGCGTTTTGCATTTGGTAAAACTTATTGAATTGCATTTCAACGCATTTATCTCCATACCATTTAAATAACACCAGTTTTTTTCCTTGTTGGGTATTTTAATCACTGCGACCATTTGTTAGATCTATTGTGATATAACAACACCAGTTGGCTATAACATCTAGATCTTGTTGCAGCGCAAGACAATCGGTCAATGATCGAATATTTTCAAATATTTCAATATTTTCAAATCGTCGGCGTACATGAGGCGATGAGATCGAAGTTTACAGTATAAGTCGTTCACGAAGATGATGAAAATCAGCGGCCCTAGGTGACTGCCTTGTGGCACTCCGGATGGCGTAGGATATGTATTGGATGAGACAGTGCCTAATTTAACGAAGGATGACCTACCAATCAGGTAAGAACGCAGCCAAGTGACAATCCAGTCAGGAAATTCCAAACGTTCTAATTTCTTTAAAGTTAATCCGTGAGGAACTTTATCGAAAGCCTTCGAAAAGTTGAGGTAAATGCTGTCAACTTGATATCTCTTCTCCAGGTTAGAATTCAGCATGCTAGTGTAGGTCATCAGGTTTGTTACAGTTGAGCGATTTCGTCCAAAGCCATGTTGGTACTCAGAGATAACAGGTTTAGCGGCCACATACATACGTTCATGAATCAGCAGTTCTAGTGTTTTGGCCAGACAACTAAGAATCGAGATTGGACAATAGTTCTCAACATTATGGGAGCTACCCGCCTTATGAATTGGAGGAACTGCTAATATTTTCCACTCATCTGGGAAGACTTCTTGCGCGAGCGACATGTTGAACAAAATGCAAACCGGCAATCCTAATACGTCAGCACATCGTTGAATGAAAACAGGAGGTAGTCTATCTGGACCTGGACCTTTCGATGGATCGACAGCTCCTAATTTTTTTGAAATTTCAGCTACGGAGAATGTGGGGCGCGGAAAGTTAATGTTGTATGAAGGAAGAGAGTTAAGAAGGTCTGCCGGATCTGGAGGAGGATTCGTATTGTACACCGATTTGAAAAAACCTGCGACGCGTTTTACGAAGTATGTTACGTCGATGCTGTAGTTCAGCGTTCCACCAGAGTTGCTTGTACGTCTTCTGAGGTAAAGATCTACGAAGAGGAACATGCCTGCTTATCGTGTCGAAGACCGCGTTGTAGAATGATGTAATCGAGGTGTTAATATCGTCTCCACTGAGTATCTTGAACCAATCAAGTGAATTAAGTTCGTTCTTCACAGCCTCGTAGTCACAGCGAAAGAAGTCAAAATCTAAGTCCATTCCTTCTACTGCAGATTGGAGATGATGAACCGGGTTACGAAAGTCCAGACGTAGAACGTACGGTATATGGTGGCGGTCAGGGCTTAAAATTGAATATGGTGCTTCAATAAGCTCAGCTTCGTGACAGTCGCTTACAAATGCCAAGTCAAGCAGTCTTCCGTTCGAATTTGATACATTGCAGATTTGCTTCAAGCCACTAGCAATCAATGTTTCAGTTAGAGTTAACTCCTGCTCGAAAGAAGCGTTAGTTGGCAAGTATCCTTCCACTTCGTCATATAACCATTCGAGCCGAGAAAGGTTGTAATCCCCAACTACGGTTACGGTGTCACAGGGGGAAGCTATGTTAACGATTTGATTTACACAGTCGGGATGCGCAACAAATTTATCGGGATCACTATTAGGCCTCAAGTAAATGCCGCAGATGTAAACGGATTTATGGGTCAGCATAACCTATACACCAGGTACAACTCGTGATTCATGCGACGCCGCCAGATACCGTTCTCCTGTTTATCGCCGAGAATTGTCCGCAGCACCTTACGCTCAAACACTCCGTAAGCTCTCCGATCAGCCCCCTTTAACTTCCATGTTTTATAGCCGTATAAATCCACCGGAAGAATCAGAGTAGTATACAGCGCGAATTTTGTTTTCGTTTGCAGACTACGGGACTTAAGCTGGTTACGAGGTCCGTAAAAGGCCCTATTTGCAGCTGCAATACGCCATCGTATTGGTGTATCGAGAGGAATATCAACATAAAAAAATGGATTTATTGCGAGTTAGAATAGCTCTCAACGAATTCCTTTGCTGCCCATTACACTGGAAAGGCAAGTAGACAGCAATCAAAGAGAATTGTCCAAAACTGGTTTCAACAGAAACTCCCAAGGTTTCGAAAACTTTGGTTTTAAACGAAGAATATAATTTATGTTTGATACGTCTATTTATGACAATGGCGATCCCACCGCGGTCAAGACGATTTTTCGGTAAATAAAATAATTTGGATCTCTTTTGATGAAGATGTTTTAAATATGTTTCAGTTACAATGGCAATGTGCACATTATGAACTGATAGGAAGTTGAATAATTCATCTTCCCTACCCTTTAAAGAGCAAGCATTCCAATTTAAAATTTTCAAAGAATTATTTGGATCCATTGTTCATTATCCGGTGAGAGGTAGGAGCAAAATTTATTCGTTGATTGTGGTGGGTATGAATTGCTCGACCGGCAAATGATTGCGGTTTTTGAGCGTTTGAAATATGTTTACCCGGTGAATCTGGGATCCTATTGGAACTTCCCGTCATCAATTTTACACGGGAATTCAAAACTTTTTTGCGTGAAGGGCATTCCCACAAATTGGATTTATGATTGCCTCCACAATTGGCACATTTTAATTTATTGGAATCTTCACTCACAGGACAGGCGTCCTTAGCGTGAGAGGTTCCACCACAAACCATGCATTTAGCATCCATGTGGCAATGTTTAGTTCCGTGACCCCACTTTTGGCACTTACGGCACAGTGGGAAATTTCGATGAAATCGAAGCAAACCTTGGCGCAAGATTGACGTCTAAACTTTTGCTGCAGTAAAATTTCTCGAACTTTTTATCATTTGGAAGAATGAAAAAAAAAAGGAATCCATGTATGGTTCGTAGTATCGAAATGAAACAACTTGGGAAATTGTCAGTACCATCTGAAGGGAGACCAGCGACTTAAGGATCAGCTCTCGCAAGCACCATCACAAGTACTGCGATGGTGACACTTCAAAGAGCCTCTGCTTCGTCTTCGGCAAGACGCGTCCAGGAATCATCCCAGCATCAACGACAACAGCAGATCTCGACGGACCAATCCAGCTTGCGGAACATCTTACCAATATACCGAAAATTACACCAAACTACCTAGCACGTTGATTCGAAAACTTCCACCAGTGGCAGCGAGTGAGGCTTTCAAGAATTTTCCAGATATTGGACCAGATGATTGAATCGTCTACATCAGTGTATTCATTCGTCTCGGACGAGGTTTCCAACTTTGAGGACTGCTCATGTAAGTAGAAAATTCACGACGGAAATGAGCGCAACTACCAAAGAAGCTTTGGTTAGTAGATGATTTGTGCTCATTTTACATAGAACTGGTGGATTTTTAGTCTTTGGTAAGTAAGGAACGATGGTTTGATGGATTGGTAAATGTTTTTTTTTTTACCAAATACTTTTCTGATAAAATGCATCCAATTATTTTGTATTCCTCTATATGTATACCGAGTTGTGTCCCGCAATTTCAAATGCTATTTATATACTTGATTCGTATGTCATGTTTGAAATGCTCTATTGGCCTAAACAGTTTTGAAAACGATGTTTTATACAGGACTACTTTACGCAACGCAACGCACATATATTTTTTATTTTTTACTTTTTTGCTTTTACAAGTCATCAATTGTAAGGGAGGATTTTTCTTTTTTGGAAGGGATGTTGGTTTTGATGCACATATAGTTGGGTTTGCCATTGGAGGGTGTTTTTTATGAGGTGTTCGAGGGAGAGTTCGGCTGCCGGTGGAACTTGAACCCGCACTATTCCATTAAGAACACGGACGTATTACCAATTATTCAACAGCTGCCCTTGCGAGAAAGCTGTCCCATAACCACACCCAAAAAACAGATCTTAAAATTATTGTATAAAAACGTGGCATATACAAATCTGTAAGGTTTTTATACAGAAATTGTATTAAAATAATACAAATCTGTATAATTTCAATACAACGATTGTATTAAAATCTTCCAAAAATTGTATATGCCCAATTATTATACAGTTTCTGTAAGGTTCTTATGCAGAACTGTATTAAAATCTGCCACCCGCTGGTTGGGTGCAGCTAATAACGGTGGCATATGAGTCAATTCCCCGTATCCATCGAATCCTACTTTAGCAATATTTCACATCTTTTATCTCTACCCAACTATGTGTATCGAAATTGAACAACAGTCGATCGCGTTTGAATCACAAACATGTGCTTCTGCCTGTCGTATTGAGGCGGGTTTGCTTCTGCTACGACAATAGAATTCATTTGTTGATCAAAATCATTATCATATCAGGGGGGAAGGGGAATTTAATTTCTTTTTGCTTTTTTTCGTTTCAGAGAGCGAGCAAAGGCGCTTAAATTTAGGCTATTAGCCAGGGCAAGGCTAATACCTTCGCCCCATCCGAGGAAAATCATCGGCAAGGATAATGGAGTGACATAAATTTCTTAGCAAAGTCACTCCCAACGTATTTCCACAAATTTTCTATCATTTGCTTATAATGATACTCCTAAACCACATACCCTAGCCACCATCCAATTCCTTGACATCTATGAGGGCGTCGGTGAGTCGCTGGCCTCTCGTTAAGTAGATGTCATATCATCGTTGACAAATAGGATTGAATCAACCATACGCGATAGTTGATTCAACTCTCGAATATATTTGTTTTTATCATGCTTTCCAGCTGTCCCATGCTGGCAGCACAGGAGGTTTCCGAATCGTTTCCGCCGCTGGAGTCTTCGGGTTTATGATTTCTTTCAGTTGGTGCCAAAATCGCTGAAAATGGTGTAGATGTTGTCCTAGCTTGTACATCTCGGCTTCGTTGTTTTTGCTTGCTTGTTGCATTGGCTCGTGTTCTTCTGTTTCTCTATAGGTCGATGGGCTTCATCGCATTTCGCCATTTTCTGATGATCTGGTCTTCGAACTCCAAGTTGGCTCCTTTTTCCGCTGCGCGCGCCGTAAACTGTCATTGGCGAATTACTAGTCCCGGACACACAAGGCAAGATCGCGACGAAAGGACGAAAACATTGTTTTAATTCAACAACCAGCACAGACGGTCGACCGTGACTGACGAGAGAACTCGAAAACCGTCGGAAAGTTCAGTGTTTTGTACCGTTTTGACTCAAAGTCCGGACACCTAAGCACTGCTGAATTTTCAGTTCAATATTTCAAACGGAATTAAGTACTTGACACTGAGTGATAACACACCCTGTCAAGATTAACTTATCAAGTTTGCTGTAGTGTACTGAAAATGACATTTTGTATGCACGAAATAGCTAATACCGTGGGGCATCGAAATCCGTACCCTTAAGCACCTTAGTATATGAAAAAGTCGTTATAAAATAGCAATCGAATGTAAATGAAACCTTTGTCATTGACACAGGAGCATTAAGGCTTCTACTTTTGAAGTGTTTCACATTTACTCATTAAAAACTACGAAAAACATGATAAAATAATGAATAAAATCAACTACTCCTGACTCGACCACCGTTGACGGATTTCGAATCAAAGGATCAAAATCCGTACAGCTATTTTTTAACTAAATATTTAAATTGAAGCAGTCTGATTGACTAAGCTACCACTGTAAATAGTTCGATACGCACCTTGAGAAGCGATCCCTTCGATTTATATTCCGCTTATCTTATGTAATGATTCGCAATTAACAATTAAAACACAGTTACTTTTGGTGCAATTATGCTCTACCCGAAAACAAAATGGCGGCAAAAACTCCGCGTTTGATGGGTGGCGATTAGTTTTTAATTTTTGTTGTTTTAATTTCAAAGCCTCTTTCCATTTCTATGCCCTAAAAGCTTATTATCAAGAATCTGAACAAGAAAAGATAAATTATTTCTACATTAATTACTTTTAACTTCCTTTAATTTATTGATATCTCATGAGGTGGGCGGATTTCGGTCCCGTACGGTATAATCGAAAACATTGAACATCGCTTGCTTCGAAATCCGGACACAGTATAAGAATGCTTCAAATACCGGACAATTTTGCTTCGAATTTCCGGACACTTCGAGTTTGGTTATATTGATTCTCAAATAGTCAATTAAATCCGTTCAAAGAAACTAGGATATAGCATTCATGTTTACCGATTAATATAAATCCGTAATGTAAGTTTTCTAACAAAACCTAACAAAACCTTTTTTTTGTTTCTTTATTAAGGAGACATTCAGCCCGAGGCTGGCTCGTTTCCGTAACAAAACCTGCCAAAGCCGTCATTTCCCCAACCTTTTATTTTTTTTGTTTTTAATGGGTTGAACATCGGAGAATTGAAATTTTGCATGATTATCATTGTTAAAATATACTTGGAAATATAGACATTAGTGGTATTTATGTGTCTTTTGAAATCCGTTTCAGTTTGCTATTAGAAATCAAGGATTGAAAGGAAATAATGAATTCATGCAGATTGATAAATCCGGGCGTGTCCGAGAAATGTTGAGTTTTTTTGGCGGGTGTCGTTCACAACGTGTCTTTTTATACAATTCTGTTAAAAAAGCTAGTTTTTCGAACATTTTTTTCTACAAAAGTGTGAATTAAAAAAAAACTTTTAATGACAAGCTTTCACTAGAAACTGGAGGCAAATTTAGCTACTTGTGTGCAATTGATAAAGTTATACTATTTACAATATGTGTATAAGTATATATCGATAAGCTGACAGCAAGCAATGTTCCTTTTGGGGTATAGCAACTCAAATCTAATGAAATTGTTACTATGCTTGCTCATTACGAATCATTTGATTTCAAAGAATTTAACTGATAAACAGTTATTTAACAGTTATGAACATGCTGAATGTCCTAAAATCGAAGCAATTGTAAAAACTTGCTTCGAAATCCGAACATACAGAAAATGTAACAAAAATTATAAAGCTATGAATTCCCAAGCATTTTCTCTAATTCATGATAAAGAGTGCTATCATACTATGTTATTAAATTGCTAATACCCTTGCAAATGATAAAATATAGAAAATAAGAGCTTAGTTCTTATGTTGAGTCTTAAGCTGCATTCTAATAAAAACGAAATTCACCGTTGATTATGACATGCCTTCAACTTTTACCTCTAATTTTCAAGTTTTTACCACAGATCACGAATTACTTACATTCATTAAAACGGTTTCAAGTCAAAGAATCGTTTCCTTCATTGATAACCCAAGAAAAACTTGTTGAGATGGTAAATAAAGTCAAATAACAATTGAAGTGTCCGGCTTTCGAAGCGTCCGGCAATTCGAAGCAAAACGGTACAAGTTTTTTTTCTCCGCGTAACGAGCGCTGTGTTCGTGTTAAGGTGATTATAGAATGAAGCCAGAAATCGGCCATTTTGTAAACCACGTGCTTTTCCAATATTTTTTTCAAGAGCACGAGATGAAAAAAACATAACGCGTATGGGGCTGAAATAAGGGTAGATCGTTTGCTTAGTTACGCTGAACAATCATAATTTGAGTTTTGGCACTGTACGAAAACTGTTACGCCAGATTTGGGCTTTTGGAAATGTATGTAGATAAACGTGTGGTGAATTTGAAATTCACCACGGGCTTCATTCTATAATCACCTTAAGGTGACTCGGGGAGGCACTAAACACCGTGTTATTTCTCCTATCTTTCGTCTCTTTCTAGCATTATCACCTCGCAACTTTGGAGCGGCATATTTCGGTTTTCAGTTGTTTGATGTTACTGTAAATGTATCAGCATATGGATTGCGAGTAAGCACGCGCCAGTGATACTTTTTCAAAATCATATTTGTTGTAGAAAAAAAGTTAAGCATTCAATGATGAAAATGATTTGACGATTTGATGATTGTTAGTGCTTCCCGTGTCACCTTAACGAAAAAGATTCATTCTACTACCACCACACAAATCTCTTCATACTATGCGTCTCCTTCGCGCTAACAAAAGTTCAAAAGTTCAATACACTACCACCGCACAACTCTTCCAGAGTGAAACACCGAGCGTCTCCGTGGAATAAAAAAATTGTTTGTCATATTTTCGAATCGAGATTTTTTTACAGCAATAAATAAAAGAATTATCATCTATATGACGATATGTAATACTATGCAATATGTAATATTATGTATTGATAATCTAAATAATTCTTACTTTTAATTGTCTTTAACAGACATGATTTTTGACGATTAATCCAGTTATTGTTTTACCTGCAAAGAAAAAAACATAGAATTAGTTTTGATCAAAATAAAAAAATACAAGGAGAAACAAATCAAGTTAATTAAATGAATATGTTTACCACATTACACATTTACACATTAAGACTGATCTGACCAGTTTTGGGACTTCGATTTGTTTTAAACAATAAACATGTTCATATTCATAAGTAAAGCAAACGTCATTGCCAAGTTATCTAAAAATTTCCAAGTTATCTAAAATTATAAAATATGTAACCATTCATAACAAATACGCCTTCCCATTCTGTATGGGAAATACGCCATATTTTGTTAATGCATATATACGTCAGTAATATACACAACGAGTGATCATGACCTTCAGGTCATTGTGGCCACTCCAAATCGCATTCTTGAGTAGAGTGTAGTCAAAGAAGGCGGAAGTCTCCATGTACGGTATAAACTGTGACGCTGTCGTAATCGAGACTAATGGTGTCAATTGGATGATTATTGGCTAGTTTAATAAAGCATTTCTTTGCTATGATATATAGCAAACTTTATCTATTTTAGTTATTTCCGAGCAAACAAATGCTACCACGGAAAAATCTTCTTCTTCTTCTTCTATATACATAAAAATGAATTTCTGTCTGTCTGAACCTTATAGACTCGGAACCTACTGAACCGATCGGCGTGAAAATTTGTATGCAGAGGTTTTTGGGGCCGGGGAAGGTTCTTAAGATGGTTCGAGGCCCATCCCTTCTTTGGAAAGGGGGGCTCCCATATAAATGAAACAGAAATTTCGAAATAACTCGATAACTAATCAGAGTATAAATCGCTTTCAGGCGAAACGAAGTTCGTCGGGTCTGCTAGTAGATAAATAAAAATAAACGTTGAAAAGGGTTTAAAACACATGGTCATCGAACATATGAGCTTCAATCCAATTGTTTCCCAAACAAAAATTATCCGACAATAACGCCTTGATCTCACCAATAGTAAAATCAATCGACCTACCGATACCTGTCAAGTGTCAACAAGTATGTGAAACGAATTGGAGCACAGGGCAATAAATTACAATGATATTGAAATTCCAATCACCCTGTTTTTGCTCAACTGTTTACTCCGGTTCTACGCTCCCTATCCGGGGCCCGTTCGCTCGCTACAACTCGTTCGGCACCATTCACCACATCAGCCAGCAGCGACCGACCGGCCGCCCGGCAGAATAGTTTCGTATAGAAGGCTTGGCGCTTAGTCGGCAAAACTTGCTCCATCGCGGCCTTTCAAGTGTCGAGTCACACTCCGCGCGGAGCGGTCCACCGATTCCAAAACCGGCATGCGAGCTCCCGACGGAGAAGTGGGGCAAAAAATGCGCGAGCATCTCCTTCTGTTGGAAGCGGGGTGCGAAATAGGAATGGTTATAATGGAAGGAATGAGTACGTGTATTTCAAAAGGGCGTAAAGATTTTTAGATGGTGTTCTACGGTTCTGTAATCCAATTAAAAACAGGATGGAACCTAATTTTTCAATTTGCCTTTTGATTATTGTAAATAATAGTAAAGAGGCCCTTTCGAAAAGTTGATATGGGAATATTACCTTCTGTAGATTTCTACAATTGGTCTGCAATTGTTATCTGCACTGCAATCTATATATTACTGTCTGTTACGCTATCTGTTACTGCAATCGCCTTATTTATCTGTTTGACCATACTTTTCGGGACACTTTGAATAGGAAACGAATCTTAGTGGAATAAAAAGTAGTTCCGACATTGTTCACACGATTGTTCTTGATGGAGGCTTGGAATTACTAAGTATGTGAATAAATCTGTGAAACCATCTGAAATCTGAAACATTTTTCGAAAGATGTAATTCTATTTGACCTTCAAATTAAAACCGGCAATAGGTATATTCTCTTTGTTCAATCTATTTCATTCGCCGTTACTACGAGATCAAAACACTGATGTGGTCAGTGTGGTGCTTATTGCGACCGAGCTGAATGAAAACGGTTTATTCTATGGGTCAAAAAGGTGGCATCTCCTAAACAAAATTCAAAAGTGGAATTTGGAATTTGTAGAACTAGTCATTGGTAAAGTAATAATTACATACATAACTTAATTCTGAACCATCCTAATGTCAATATAAATGCTGAAAATCCTGTTCGGGATTCGTTTCAAAACGGTTACCAATCGTATAAGATTAATTTATATTTCCTGGTATTGTACTGTCTTGTTTTGTTGTTAACTACAACCGATTCAATTTGTTTTACAATAAATCTCTAGAACGATATGCAAGCGGATTACAAATGGGAGAAGACACATTCCTTTGAAGACACATTTGATTGATCGCGTCCGGATGAATGACAAAAACAAGTGGGAAGAAAATCGAACTAACGTCGGTAAGTTCTACCTTCCACACTGCACCGACCGACGACCGACCCGTCTGCACCTGTGTCTGCAGTGCATGGCGCTCCCTTGATTAATCTTTTCCCAGGTGAGCGCGCGCGATTGCGGCCAAACCTTGAAGAACACCTCTTCTATCCTCTATCCCACACAAGTCTTTTCTCAATAATTCTTACCTGCCTCGGCATAGTCAATGCATCAAGTTTCATCAACGTTTGGGTCCTATCCTCTACAGAGCATTCCGAACGTGACGTGGCACGAACGGAACAGACTACGGGGGTCGACCTGCGCGATGACGCATAGTGGCCGGAGGTGTTGCACGAATTCAAACTGATGTGCAATTTTTCGGTCTCAAGCCCAAGTAACAGTTTTCTTGCTTGCGTTCAAGTTTTTGTTTTCCTGTTTTCTTTTCTTTCTAATCTTGCTCATCTGTATATATAACACGAAGTTGGCATTATCATTTATTATAGAAAAAATCGACATGTATATCTTTGTCAATAATATAAAAATGTAAATAAAATGTGGACGCAAAAATAATTTATCATAAAATTGATCAATTTGTTTGCCGAGTTAGCTAGTTTGAATATAAATCCTATCACACTGGTAACCTGTTAAACGCCGAAATGGACAAAAGGTTGAAAAATACAAATGAAAAAATAAAAAAAAACTACAGTATCGAACGGATTTTGTCACTCCTTAATTTTGTTTCTTTTGTCACGTTTTCGACCCGATTTTGTCCCCCAATTTTTTTTTTGAAATTGTAGTCTTCTTTTTGTTTTTGTAAAAAAATCCGCAATTAACAATGAATTTCGTGAAATGAGTTTCATCACCTGTGGTTTATTATAAACTAGCTTTATGTACCCGGCCTTGCTCGGAATTGCCAGTTTGGTTTGCAGTTTTCTTTTACAATCGGAAAATGATAAAACCAATTGATCGACAGGGTAGTTGTGTTTACTTATTCATACTTTATCATTTGATTAAAAGAAGGCTTTTGGAAACATTGACTGATTTTGAAGAAGGGATCGTGGGTTTGAAAGGTCTTATTCCGGGAAAACGTCTATTTCTAAAGAAGGAAAAATATTCATCGATGCCATATTCGGGCAACGCATATTTTTAAAGAAGGGATCACACCCACCATTGGCTTATTCCGGGCAAATGCATACTTTTGAAGAAGCAATCACATCCACCATTCAGAAGGAAACACATTAATCATTGCTTTTCACTGGGCATACAATTATTCCGATGAACAACAATACCCAATCCTAATACCCCCCCACCACATCCCATTCCAAAAGTCCCTTCCAGCCTCTCTATAATAGTTTCCTTTGGGTAGGGATTACGTGCTTACGTGTTTGGTTTGAATTGACCTATGCGATAAAAAGGTATACTAAACTGTTCGTTTAATGAATATACCCTCTCTCATTTAGCTATGGCACTCATACCCAGTCTGATATAGTCTTCCTTAGACAGATAATATGGGTTCCAAATTTGATGGACATCGATAAATGGGTTCAGAAGTCATGCTGAATTGATCGATAACTAAACAATACCCCCTCTCCCACACCCTCCCCTTTTTTTTTAAATTACTTAACCACATCCACTAAAATCGCTTCCTTAGGACAGACAATATTTGATACAAATTTGGTTCAAATCGGTCATGAGGCTCAGGATTTACATTGAGTCGATTGCTAAACAATACCCCTCCCCCCATACCCTCCCTTTTTTGTAAAGAACACCCCTCCTCCCACACCCTCTTTCTTTTACAAAGAGCATGCCTAACCTCCTATCGTCCCCTTCTTAAGATAAAGAATTTGTGTTCCAAATTTGGTCGAAATCGGCCAAGGGGTTCAGAGTTTACACTGCGTTGATCGATAATTAAGCAATACCCCTCCCCCCATACCCTCCCCTTTTCAAAGAGCATACTTAACCTCCCTATCGTTCCCTCTGTAAGATAAAGGATTTGTGTTTCAAATTCGGTTGAAATCGGCCAAGGGGTTCAGAATGTACACTGAGCTGACCCTGACCCTGAGCTGGACACCCTCCTCCATTTCCAAAGAGCATGCTTAGCCCCCTATCGTCTCCTTCTTAAGATAAGATAATTGTGTTCCGAATTTGGTCGAAATCGGCCAAGGGGTTCAGAATTTAAACTGCGTTGATCGATAACTAAGCAATACCCCTCCTCCCATACCCTCCCCCTTTTCCAAAGAGCATGCTCAACCTCCCTATCGTCCCATCCTTAAGATAAAGAATTTGTGTTCAAAATTTGGTTGAAATCGGCCAAGGGGTTCAGAATTTACACTGAGTTGATCGATAACTAAGCAATACCCCTCCCCCCACACTCACCCCCTTTTCCAAAGAGCATGCTTAACCCCCTATCGTCCCCTATTTAAGATAAGGAATTTGTGCTCCAAATTTGGTCGAATTCGGCCAAGGGGTTCAAAATTTACACTGCGTAGATCAATAATTAAGCAATACCCCTCCCCCCATACCCTCTCCCTTTTCCAAAATGTTAGCTCGACCCGTCCCCTCCTTAAGATAAAAAATTTGTGTTCTAAATTTGGTTGAAATCGGCCAAGGGGTTCAGAATTTACACTGAGTTGACCGAGAACTAAGCAATACCCCTCCCCCCATACCCTCCCCCTTTTCCAAAGAGCATGCCTAACCCCCCTATCGTCGTCTCCTCAAGATAAAGAATGTGTGTTCCAAATTTGGTTAAAATCGGCCAATGGGTTCAGAAGTTATGCTGGAACATACATACAAACATACATACAAACATACAAACATTGAGTTTTATATATATATAAATAAATATAAATAATAAATAATATAATATATAATATAATAATATAATAATAATATAATAAGATAAGATAAGATAAGATTGTCAAAACATATGTAACCCATTTCGATCTGAAATTATGGGATCCGTATTTTGCCTTCCCAAGGCATAAACTGATTCATATTTGTGAAACAAAATAAAAAAATGAAAATATTTTTTTCCGATTTTGTCACATTTCCTTGTACAATCAAAGTTAGTTGTCTTTATTTCGAGTATAAGCCACCCGAAGTGGAAATTAATTACTATGCATTTGTTTAATTGCACAACATGTGAAAGATTTGAAAAATGCAGCTCAGAAGGCTACTGATCAGATCAAATTTCCAACGCCAGGCAGCGGAACTCTCGCAATCAATTTTAAAAAAACCAACTCTTTCACACGCATTGTGTTGTGCAATGTCAACCGAGTAGGATGAGTATTTAGTTATGTCTGGCATCCACACACAGCTTCATCAACAATTGTGCTAAATGAAATCTTTTGGTGGATTTACGAGATTTTCTTATCAATCGACTCGGAAACTGTCCAGCAATTTTTCAAGCCCATTGAAGCTATTGATTATCAACGTGAAACCATTGAAAATCTCAATTCTCGTGTCTGATGCAGCTGGTTCTTCTTTTTCAATAGAACCAGAGCAATGACCGCGGTCGAAGTAAAAGTATTGTGTTTGAAAATGTAAATGTGCTACAGATGGTGCACATGTTCGTGTAAGCCCCGCCGCCAACAGTGTTTGGTATTTTGCCGCCGTTGACATTTTTCTAACGTCGTGCCACCATTAAATTCTGTCACGCCGCTGACCTAAAATGTTCCGCGCCGATTCAAATTTGTAAAAGTCCGCTTTCGCTTCCGAGGAAATTGCGTAGAATTTTGCAACCGATATCCCGAAAGCATCCCGATGAAACTTCAGAGAATTTTTTTTGAATATTCAATGTATTTTTTTGGAATTTCAAAAAGCTGTCGTCCCTAAAACTAAAAAAAAATTCTGAAGAATTTACTTCGAAATTCCAAAAATATTCCCGTTGAAATCTCATTCAAATTTCCATGAAAATTCGGAAAAAAAATTCCATGGAATTTCTGTCGAATTTAGATGTGAATTCCGGAAAAAAATTCCCACAAAATAAATCCCAGGAAAATTTAAAAAAATAGCCGTACGAATTTTGAAGAACTTTTTGTGCTCCCAATAAAAATTAATAAGAATTTTTCTTGGAAATTTTGGAAAGATTTCCCGTTGAAGTCCAAAAAAAAAATCTCGTAGAAATCAAGTTTTCGAACGGGTCGTTTGACCGGCTGAAAATGTCATTAGCCGAACAAACCATTAGGCCAAAATTCATCAGGCTGAAGTCATTTAGCCGAACATTTTCGTCGAAACGAATATACGGCTGAAAATGTTGTTCGTCCAAATATGTTTTTTTGGGAGAGAGGGCCATTTGGCAGAAACAGTCGTTTGCGAAAGAATGTCATTTAGTCAATGTGGGTATACGGCAGAAAGTGTCATTTGGTCGAACTGCTGATTTTGCGGAAAAAGTCGTTTGGCTTAAAATGCCGTTTGGCCGAAATGGTCGTTTTACAGAAATAGCCATTTAGTCAAAAGGGTCGATATGTTTGGCCATATGACCCGTTCAGCAAATGATATTTTCGACCGTTCGGCCAAATGACTTCCTCAGCCAAATGATCTGTTAGGGCAGACAACTTTTTCGGCCAAATTATCAGTTCAGCCGGATCTTCCTGGTAACCGTATGACGCATTTTCGTGACAAACAATTTTCGACCTAATAACCGTTTCGGCCAAACGATCATTTCGGTGAAATGGAATTCGGCTAGATTACTTTCGTCTTAACTTGGTACTCGTCCTTAAGGTGGTATTCGAACAAATGACTTCTCGCAGACTGAGTCATTGTACTAGGCTGAACTAACTTCTGGAAAAAAATACGTACTAACGGGACCTTGTCATGATGCTCTTGAGAAACAAAACAAGAACTACATCGAAACCGATACTGCATTGTTTCTCAATAGTAATGGAGTAGATTGATATGCACTCATATACTAAGGATACGGGTAATGCCACAATAGATCTAATAACTGGTCGTAGTGGCACATCCGAACAGGAAAAAACCGAACGAACCGTTAGGCTAAAACCCTTCTGGCCAAAAATGTAATTTGGACGAAATGGATAACTGGTCATGAACGACCGAAAATGTCGTTCGGCTTAACTGGTTCTAGGCCAAAAAAGACGTTTGGTCGAATACGTCATTTGACCTAAATGGTAGTTTGGCAGGAAACATTTTGTCGAACGGGTCAACATTTCGGAGCATATTACCCGTTCAGCGATTGTATTTCGGCCGTATGACGCGTTCGGCCAAATGACCTTTTTCAACAACATGACCTGTTCAGTCAAACGGCCATTTCGGTCAAACGACTTTTTCGGTCAAATTACTAGCTCGGTCAAATGACATTTTCGGCCGAATCGTGTTCGATCTCATACCATTTGGGCGGGATTCAGCTAAATGGAACTTGTCTAGATGACTTTCGTCTTAATGTGTAATTCAAGCAAGTGGCATTCGGCCACATGACTTTACGCCGAATAACTTTCGACCAACTGACGTTTCCCCTTTTTGAAATTTTTTGAAAAAAATCTGAAAAATCTTCCATGGAAATTCCAAACAGTTTTCAGGGAAATTTCAACTATTTGTTTTAGAATTTCTAAACATTTCCATTTAGAAAATTCAGACAGTATTTTTTGGGTATCCGAAGAGCTTCCCTTGGAAATTGTAAAGATTTTCTTCTTTTTCCAAGGGAAGCTCATTCGAACCGTGCATTGTGGCGTCAAATTGTTGAATCAGTGTTATCTGTTTAGATGTTAACTAAATAAATGAATGAATGAATCATTCGATTTTTGGGTGAAATTGAAGTATAACAAATAATGAAACGGAAGCTATAACAAGTCGCCACGCCGATTCACGCCGCCGACTACAATGGCTTTCGGCGAAAACGCAGCAGATTTTTGGACCGGCGCACACCTCTAGCAAGGGGTATTTTTTTATCAACAAGGCGACCTTGCTTATTCAAGCTCTAAATGTACAAACAAGGGCAATTCTAGACCAACGTTTGAAAATATCGTCAAACCCATTTTTGACGTAAACTACGACCAAGGGGAAGGCTCGGATACAGGATGCAAAATTAAAATGTCAGATTTCAAATTTTGAACGTTAATAGCGAGCGCCTTTATTTTTTGATGAATTTTTAATATTTATACATAAATCGACTCGGAAACTCGTCACCAATTTGCCATTTCTATTAAAACTTTTGATTACCAACGGACCATTGGGGCAGTACCCCTTAAATTTGCATGAAATACTTCAAAGCATTTAAGGCGAATAACTTTGAGATGCATTAACCACTCCAAGTCGAATCCAACAGTCGGAAAAAGGCTTCATCACCACTGGGGAATAAATTTAGGTTTTTTAATGAAAGTTTTAAATTGTCGTATCCAACAATTTTCATTTTTTGAGTTACGCCAGTTTTGTTCGAAACCAGTGACATAGAAAATCAAAGAATTGGTGATTTGGATGTGCAGAACGGTCTCGAGACTATTGTTATTTTGTTCTGCTGTGTGCGTGTACAATACAATAGACAGCTTAGTATGGGCTGATTTTTTAGGAGCTGAATTGCATATTTTTGGATTTATTAATCGAGTCGTATCAGCCGAAAACTTTATAAAAGTTCATTAAATCATAATACAATGTTCTGTGAAATTGTTCTGTAGCATACCAACTGCCGTTTTTGCAATTCTGAGCTCAATCGAGCAATCAGAGCCAATTTCCAGATCGAATGAGTGACGGAGGTGTATTTTCCTATATATTTTGGCTGAAATCCCCATAAAAACTTAAAATCAAATGCGCCAGCTTATGCAACAAGCGATTGAGCTGAAATTTTGAGAGATTGATTTTCTCACCCAAAAACACAATCCTGGGAGGTGCCCCTTGGAATTAGACAACTTTTTGTTTTCTGGGCCAGTCTAGTGTACATCTTCTTTCTTCATTTTGTGGACTTCGTAGCCATGCGGTTGTCGACGTCAGTCATCTAGACACATGTGCTGTGAAGAGGAAAATTCTCCACTGGTCCACTGGGTGTTGTGTAAATGTCCTGTCCGTTGTCTAATGTTAGATGTCAATTGTTCAATGTGTGCGACCTCTGGTCGAAGACGGTGATTTTGTCTTTTTTCTTCCATCTTCCATCTTCGTTTTTCCTTCATTTTTTCTTTTTTTCTTCCTTTTTCTTTTTTTCTTCCTTCTTCTTTTTTCATGCTTCCTTTTTTTTTCTTCCTTCTTTCTTTTTTCTTCTTCAATCTTTCTTCTTCCTTTTTCCATCTTCTTTCACTTTCCTACTTTTCGACATATTGTTACTTTCGACCCTTTGTCCCTTTCGACATTTTGTCTCTTTCGTCGTTTTGTATTTTCAATATTTAGTTGTTTCGGTCTTTTGTCCTTTCGACCTCTTGTCTTTCAACCTTTTGTTCTTTTGACCTGGTGTCTTTCGACCTTTTGTCATAGATTCACCTTTGCCACATAATTCAACCCTCAAAACCAAGTGCAGAGATATTCTTGGCTTGCAGTGGGCGAATGACTGCATCATCATTTCCCTCCCCTCCCAGCTTCATTTCCTGAACTTAATAAGGATGCAGTATTTCGAACAAAAAAAATCATTTCAGGTTGCGCGAAACGAAATTCCTCGGAATTTCGCAGTATTTGAGCATGTCAAAATCAGACTTTTTTTATTTCGTTTTGTTTCGTTAATTGAAACAATTCCGCTTACTTTCGTAACATTGGTTTAAAACATTTCGTAACATTTCGTAACATTGGTTTAAAACAATGCAAAACTTTGTCCTTAAAGGTTGTATCACAGACAAACTGACGTAACACTAGAGAAATTACCATCGACCATATCATAAAATATAAAAATTCTTCTTTCTACCTCTACTACGCATTCCCATTCATTCCCATTAAATACTTTTTTTTGTTTCCTACTATAAAATCACCTCAGCGTTTTATTAGAAATGTTGAAACAGAAAGCTAAATACGCATTTATGTTAAACAAAAGTTGCTGAGTCCGTTAATATATAACACTATGGATCGTCGAGCCTTCTATTAAAAGTTTGCCTTAGGAATTAGCTTTGGATTTCGATTAAACTTTGCTGGAAAGAGAAAAGCTAAAATACTCCATTTCACGTATATTAGCATTCAACTGCATTTTTAAAAGCTCATCAATTTATCCATCTGCTTTTCGATCAGATTTGTTTAATAATGTTCGAAAGTTAGTACACTTTTGCAATCAATTGTTCCCGTTAGAGAACTATAAGAAATGACAAACTTTTAGCGGTTAAGAGATTGAACGGAATTATTTTATTGCTTTTTCCGATTGTTGATTTATTGATGTTTATCTCTAGATATGATATCTAAGAGATATTTTTTATAAGACTAACAACGAAAGTTTATGCTTGATGAAATTGTTAACACAGGGTGTGGAATTTTTGACAATTTGTACAGCTTTGATAGTTACAAACGAAAATAAGTCGAACTGGATGCAATTTTGAGTACCACTTTGACTCAAATACCGACCATGACTCATACTCCGAACACTGGTTCTGAGGATCAAGTATTTGAGGTCAAGCGGTACGTCTTAGAGTGTAAATTTCGTAATATGGATCAACCAGATGGCGGTGATGCGCAAACGCCAAAGGGTTCTTTCACAAATTACGTAACGCTGAAGGAGGAGGGAGGGCGTCAAGCCGAGCGTTACGGTCCATACAAAAATATTAAACCTTCCATACAAAAAGTGTTACGTGGGGGAGGCTGGGGGTCCAAAATCACCAAATTTAGCGTTACGTAATTTTAGGAAGAACCCAAACCCAAGCAAAATCGTTGGAAGCGCCATCGCCGATTGGTGAACGATGGAACATACAATTAGTGAGACGTCTGTTTATCTGTGGCTAAATTGTTATGTAAAAGGCACGTGACGTACCGATTACAGCGATTTCGCTTTATTGCCTTAGATTTTACATTCGAAAAAAATAAAGGACGAAAAATCATAAAACAAAAACTAGACTTTAATGGAAAATGTAGATCTAATTATTCAAATGACATTTGAACACTGAATCTAACCGAACATCGAAAAATATCTGCGTCCTATTACTGTTGTATTTTCATAAATATAGAATAAGGGGCACTCCTTAGCCGTGTGGTAAGACGCGTGGCTACAAAGCAAGACCATGCTGAGGGTGGCTGGGTTCGATTCCCGGTGCCGGTCTAGGCAATTTTCGGATTGGAAATTGTCTCGACTTCCCTGGGTATAAAAGTATTATCGTGCTAGCCTCATGATATACGAATGCGAAAATGGTAACCTGGCTTAGAAACCTCGCAGTTAATAACTGTGGAAGTGCTTAATGAACACTAAGCTGCGAGGCGGCTCTGTCCCAGTGCGGGGATGTAATGCCAATAAGAAGAAGAAGAATAACAGTAATTTAGTAATTTAGATGATTTTTTTTTGTCTTGTACATAAAAATGAATTGGATTGTGTTTTTATAAGACTAACATGAAAACTGATGAATGGGTTTTATTATTCCTTCAGCAACCCTAGTTTACAATATATTGTCGAAAGGGAAAGTCTCGTGTAAAATCATGAAAATCAAAAAAAAAACTAAAGGTTTGTAAGGGAATTTGCTGGGCAGTTCACAACACGTATTCTCTTATATGCAGGAATGTCTGGCAAATGGGATCCAGAAGCGTTTCGATCCTCTAGTTGAGTATATTTAGTTTGTTATAGTTTGCTAAAAAAAAAATCCGTACCAACATTTTTCTGATATTGTCGAAGCTCGGCAAATGCGCACTAAGCCCCTATGAAAAAAGTATCAAATAAACACAAAATAATGTGTTAACGTTAAATAATGTGTCAATGAAGTTATTATTGACAAAACGTATCGAGGACATAATTGATCAAATGAGGGCATAAATAGATTAGAATATTATGTGTGTTCTTTTTCACGAGCATGAGCATGAGCATGAGCATGATTGACCGCTCACGGTTGCTACTCCGTTATTGCCAGGTCAGCTGTAATTACACAGAGAACCAACAGATGAAGTTTGGGACTAACATCGTCTTCAATGTGTAAGAACTGGTGACCCAAAAACAAGCAATACCAGCGCCGGCCGCGTCCGAATGCAGGACAATTAAGGAATAGGTAGGAAGCTGTTTACGTGATACTTGCTTTGATAGAAGCTGACGAGTCATCTGCACTTCCACGAGAAATCACTGGGATGTTGGATATATGGGGTAGGGAGTGTAGCAGGGTTCGTTTTGGTAAACGGTATGCCGTGTATAGCGTGTAGTTTGATTGAAAACAACAAACAAAAACGAACGAACGCTAATTATTTTAACTTTTGAACGCACTACACAACTGGATGCGAACTAAATTTTCTCTTTCTGATCAATTTACTCACCCGCACAATGCAGAACAAAATTTCGGTGACCGGCCGATCGTTTTGCTTTCCGCACAACGCAAAACTGAATTTCGATGACCTGCTGATCGCTCTGCTTACTGGAGAAACACGACTGAACAAGAAACCAACTTTCACTTTCTGATATGTTTACTCACCCGCACAAAGCAGAACAAAATTACAACGACCGGCCAACCGTTTTGCCTTCCGCACAAAGCAAAACTTTGTGTTCTTTTTCACGAGCAAAGTATCACAAAAACCAAAATTTCCAACCACGGAGTACCAACTACGAAGTGTACGGTCATCCTGCTCATGCTCATAGAGCACCGACGAATTTGTGCGAATCACTTAATGCTAATGCGATTGCGCAAGTTATTCCGGTTTGTTTAAAGAGATAATCGGGTAAGAAACTTTTATGAATCTCTTTGGCACAAAAACATCGTGTCTCGTCAATCCTATATAATTATTTTAAAGCATTCATAGTACAACAATTCCCTCAAACAAACCCTACACACATTTTGTCCGGCTTCTATCGGAAGTCTGGACACTGTGTAACGGCGCTGATGGTGCACATGCGGCATGTATATGTGAACCGTGATGCGCTTCAAATAGCATAGGGTTCATAGCAGAATACAACACACTATGCTTTGGATTGATTTCCTTCCATTAAAAGCAGCGTTGTTGGGTGATGCTGCTTCTAAACACGACCGAGAAGATGCTGGTTGATGAGGTACAAATCTCATCAAGTGCGACCACTTCTGCGGGGTCGTTTCGCGGCATAGACTGTGTGTTGTAACCATTCTAAGGGAAGGGTTTCATTATTATTGGGGGTTCCAGTCACTGACAGGTTGACCATGAAACGCTTCTTCGGTAATAGAGGTCTTTTCTGTTCCTTCCTCGGCTGAAACATTGATCATCTTTCTTAATGAGTTTGAAAGTGGGAGAACAAAATAGCGACAAACGATCATCTTAGTTCCTACTCCAAAGGCTCTCCGCGATCGCTCTGTTCGACCTGAAACCACGGATCCAATTAAAACATCGACCATCATTGGGTGCCAACGGGTTGCTCGGAATGTTCACGCAACATTGTTAAACAAACCAAACCGATAGAGAGATGATGCAATTGGGTGGAACTAATAATTGAGTGTTTATACCCAAACAGGGCCGCACAAAACTAATCAACGGCGGCATTGATATACCCATAGCCATAAATACTTGTCTGTATCTCATTCGCAGGAAAGCCATTAATGAGCCTTTCTACAACGCAACGCAACGTGACACAGGTGCCCCGAAGATGACACCGACCTGGCACCCTGGCTGGCTGGTGCAGCGGTCTCTATTGAACGAACCAATCCAATCGTATGCCCAACAGGAGGCCTCGAACGCGTTCACGCAAATTCCAAGCATTCTTCTGCTGTTCAGGTTTCTCACCAAGTCGGGCATTGAAGTCATCCGAGTGCGAGGGATGCTTCTCGTTTCGTTTGTCATTATTTATTTGACGTTCCATCTCTGTCAGCAACGTTCAACGGACGTAACAATCCTTCCTACGCGAGGGAAAAGATAATCGATCCACTTTCGATGAGATAAGGCTTTTCAGCTAGCATCAAAATTTGGTATCCTTTTGGATTGATTAGTTATAGAATATCTATGAAGGAACTTGTAGTGAATTGGTTATGTCTTGAGAGATACGTCTAGAATAAATATTCAACACCTTACATGCAAAAAACGTCAACACAGTTCGAACTTATTCTAATGTATCAACCCCAATATGCCTATATTTGGTCCCACGGAAGAGTTTGCAAACATATTGGATCAAATTAAAGAAGGTCTTTCAAACGTAGAATTATGAATGATCAAAATTGTCCATGATGATCAATTTCCGAGCCGACAGAAAGACAACAAGCACACAAAAACAACCTTGACTCGAACCCTTTCATTAGTGGTTCTCCTCAGTCAGTAGCATCCCTTAATTTTCCTATAAAATGATTTCTGATTGCATCAGTGTTTCATTACTCCTCGACAAGCAGCCGCTACGTTTGTAAACAACCATTCATCGAGCGGTGCGAATGCGGCCGCTTTGAGATTTGGGAATTTTTACATATGAGGGAGGATAGTGTTCTACGCTTCATACTTTTTCATATTTTAATTTCAAAAATACTCGATGGAAACGCTTGTTTCTACACCAATAGAGCGAACCATTCAAGCAAACTCTTCTACGATTTTCTTTGGTTTTACTTTCCGACTATCATCGGTTTGAACCATCGTCCCCTACGCACTTTCCAGTTTCCATCAAACCAAATTTGATTATGCTCGTCGGTTCGGTCGGCAGCAAACCTTTCATCAACTGATTCGCGCTCGCCGTGATGATGATCGCGGATCGCCTTTGAATGGGGGTGATCCGGCAGACAGACCGAGTATTTACGCGTTCGCACCCGCGTGCTGCTCATTACGGTTTAAAGAGTTTGATTCGAAGGCGAAAGTACCGGCATTATCCACGATGGAGCCATTATTGATTAAAATTCAAATGGCGTCTCTTGTCTTGGGTTCTTCTTCCCATCATTGCATTGTGGCTTGATTGGCGAGTGATGGTAGGTACTTGGATTGACTGAACAATTTGATTGATTAGAGTGCTTCACTCTCGATTCATTGAAGACACTGTGATCTGCACCATTATTGCTTGGTTTTTGGCGATTGATTCATTGTTCATAACACAAAAGATGACGTTTGATTAATGTGCTTGATTTGAATGAATCTGGGAATTGAAATTACGTAAGGCGACGATGTTCAGTATCATTCATGAATACTCAATTTGAATTGGTGGACCGATTAATAAATAATAAACAATTACATCAGAAAGAAATGTTTGAGGTCATCGAAATTGCTTCTAATTTTGGTCACAATCATAATGATGTTCAAATTAAACTTTACTGTTCACAGTTATGAACTGTGATGATTCGAAGCCAAGCTACCATTTTCGACAACTCATGTCTCATACATCATGCCGATGCGATTTCCAATCCGGAAACATTGGATCGGATAGGAAGTCAACCCTTAATCATCTTAAATCTTGGTATGTTTCGCAGCTACGCGTCTTTCCTAGGTTCTATCCAATCTAACTGATGAAACTACAGCTTCGCAATATGCACCGCTGATCCAACAAACAATTTAAGCTAAATAGACTATTTTATTAGCGTAAAATAACATCAACTATAGAAATCACCAAATGATGATATTGAAACTAAATAGTATTAGTAAATACCGTATCCCCTCAAAACGATCCAAATATGGCTAATTTCGCCGACTTCAGTGCCAACCTTTGCTCGCTTCCTGTCACCACTCTATTTTGTTATGGACACCAAAATCGCGTGCCTCTTTTGTGGTGTCAACCCGCATACGTCGGACCTGTTCCAATAGTCCCGCCTGTCATATACGGGACAACGATCACGATTTCGGATGAACGGACGGCTAGCTGACTGACGGGCATCGATCGATGTCGCTATGTCGGACGGGTAGAAATGGCGGCGACCTAATCAGGTGGTTCAAATTTGGTGATATGTAGTCGGTTCCACGGAATCGAGCACTGTAAAAGGGTGGCCTAATTTGTGTCCAGTCACCCCCACTTCGCACGCTTTCAAAATTTTCCGACCGGGAATGGAGGTGAAGTGGTGGTTGCGCTACTTTCGAGTCCATGTTCCCAACCGGGAAGAATCGATTGTTTCACGAATATGAGCTGACTGTTCGATCACAAGTCAATCAGTTCGGGTGACGTCGCCGTAGGAAGGAAAAGACAAGCTGCGGGTGTCTGCCAAATTTGGACTTTGATTGGCTCAACATCAAGGACAAGAGTGTATAACATGTTTGTCTGAAAAAGAACTGCTAACTGCGGGGAAAGGCATAAAAGTGATCCGTTCACTGGCACGCTACGGCATCTGTGGCCTAGTGTGGTATGCAATTACACATTTCCCGGTAGATACATTTACTACGCTCAACGGAGGTCAACTACAGACAGCCAGATCGTTTTGCGTTCAATATGGCATTCATTCTAAATTAACGTCTTTTTATACTAACAACCAACACAACAGATATAGATGTATATAGATAATTCAATATATATCGACATTTCTCAGGGAGGTGCCACCCGTTAACCCCTTAAGGTAAGATTTATGAGAAGTGATTATCTCATTAGGCACAATAATTGTGCAAATCATGAAGGAATTCAGTCAACAGCACAGCTGTACGACGATTTAGCAGAGCAGAATAAAAGAAAAAAGTGTACGAGAGCTGAGAACGGCTGCTTCGTGACGATCGAAGGAGAAGGCTAACATATTCCATCGCGCTCACTCTTACATTTTGTGTATTTCACAATTCTTTTCCGCTTGCGTATGTAATAAGGAATCATTTTTTATAATATATAAAAAAATTAAAAAGTTCCAAATATTATTACATGCATGTTGATTTTTGTTATTTTCAACACTGTGTGGTTAGAATCGGCTCCCTTTCTATCATATAGAACACTTTGCAGTGCTACACACCAGTAAAATGACATCACATGCCTTGTTGTACTTGCGTATGAGCACCCTTGGTGCGCGCTTATGGAAAACGATGCCACTTCTTAATTTGGACTCAAAATTACGGAACGCAACCAACCGGAAAAGGAGTGCACAATTCGCAAGACAATGACAGAAACTAAATAGCTGCTTCCTATGTGGCACTGTGCGAAAGCTGCAGTCATGATTTGTGGTTGAAGGGTAAGCTGTCAGATAGTAGACCATCTACCAAATGTAGATAATACGCATAAAGAATACCGTCTTCAATTTGCAAATTTCACAGACTGAGTGTTTATCTGTGGTTTGTATCGAGTCCAGCTATCTTAGTACACAAATTGGTCTGAGCTCCAGAACGATTTGGAAAACTTAGAACATCCGATTTGGACATATCGAAATCGTAATTCATGTGAATGGCCTCTAGAAATCTGTATGTACAATATGTTTTCTTACCAAGCGTAATTGACCTGATAGATCAAGGTTCTGAAATCAGTTAAAATCTTTAAAATAGTATTGGGTAAATTTTTGAAAAAAGAAAACATTAATAAAATCGATCATGCGCAGTACTATTATGAAATTTTCGTCCATATAAAAGAGGCCAACTGACGATCCTTTCTCCGACGATTACAGAACGTAAGTTTGGCCGATGAACAATCTTAGTTCAGTTTCAGTTTCAATTTATTAGCTGACGGTTATTTAAGCCGAACACATTAAGTGTGATTTTCTTTGCACTGCACTATAGGAAAATAGGAGGTATTTTTGGCCAAAATTATGAATCCTGCAATAATTGGTGGTATTCATCATAAAAACACAGATAGATAAGAAATATTTTTTTCTGTGTCTTCAATAGGGTATGGGGCCAATTTTCGGCAAAGTATCGATTTTTCTCATATTCTACAAAACCAATGAAATTTAGTCACTTTTTGGCTTGCAATAAGCTTGTTCGATGCTGGATAAAATACTAATGTTCATATATAGGTTTTGACAGTATATTCAAGTCACAGACAAATTGACGCAACACATTTCCTAAAATGATAAAAAAAAGAACTATTAGCTTCTGGTGTTGAAAATTCACTGGGTAGAACTTCTTAAACTAACAAGGAAGGTAGAATAGATTCATTAAGCAAAATCAACGAAATAGTTTTTCATTTATTTTATATTTCGTTAAAGTTGCTTTTATAATTATAAAATGTATTGTAGCAAGGAGTTATTCAACAGTAGCTTGCCGAAATCTGATGGTAATGGGGGATTATTTAAAATTCCGAAGCAGCCTGTCTATACTGCTCCTTTTGACCCATGTTGCAGTAAGACATTCCCGTCATTGCCTAAAACTGATGTTACAAAGAAACATCAGTCAAGGAATATCTCTGAGCAGAAAACTGCTACTTGCACTTAAAAAAAAAAAGAATCTCGTCCAAGTGAGGATTGATATCCTTTAAGGACCTTGTGGATCTTATTTTGAACTTATTCAATATTCCGAATTCATTGAGCCCAATCATTGACCTCTTTATTCCAACAGTTGCAAGTTATCTGAAGCAATTGACTGTTTCATGGCCCCTTCTTGCAGAAATTGTATCTTTCGATGGATAATACGGCCATACAAGATACAATCACTGGGCTGCAGTGGAACTGTCATAGTCTGAAACATAAATTAAACGTGTTTAAGTTTTTAATTCGCAACTCCGATTGCGATATATTTGCACTCTGTGAAACATGGCTTTCTTCTGAAGATGAAATCAACTTCCACGATTTTAACATCATTCGCCAAGATCGGAATGATCATTATAGTGGCGTTCTTTTGGGAATCAAAAAATGTCACACTTTCTACAGAATTCCCATTCCGACTGTTAATGGTTTAGAAATCGTCGCTTGCCAAGTAAATGTAAAGAATAAAGACCTTTGCATAGCTTCAGTGTATATTTCCTAGGGTGTCCAAAAATTGGACCAAGTCTGGGATTTTGGGGGCTCAACCTTCAAATGAAAGCTTAGGGTATAACAAAAGAAAAATTGTTCTACGACAACTCTGGGAAATGACGTTTAGGGGTGGCCCCGACGCGTTTTATGAAAAAAGTGCATTTTTTATAGGTAATATCGAAAATACCGGTATATCGGAAAGAAATTCGATGAAACCCATCCATTTTATATTTTTTACATTTAACTTAGGGTCTATACTTTATGGTAAAACTTTGATACCGCATGTTTTAGGTCTATATATTTTTCACTGATGCTTTAAATGCCCAAAAATGATGAATTTTTCTTAATATTTTTTTATTAATGCATCCAAAACGGGTATCCATCATAATGCTTTCGAAACTAGATATACATAGTGTCTGATCACAATTCATACCGACCGATTGTCATGCTATCGTGCATGAGGAAACTATTGGAGAAAATGATCCTTTCAAGAATTGACCATTGGGTCGAGCAAAATGCATTACTGTTAAATACTCAATTCGGTTTTCGAAAAGGTAAAGGAACAAATGACTGTCTAACGTTGCTCTCTTCAGATATACAGCTGGCCTATGCGCACAAGGAGCAACTGGCTTCAGTTTTCTTGGATATTAAGGGCGCTTTTGATTCTGTTTCCATAGAAGTACTGTCGGAAAATCTGCACAGTAGTGGATTACCCGTTATTTTGAATAATTTCTTGTACAATTTGTTGTCAGTAAAACATATGAACTTTACTCTTGGCACTCTGACAACTTCCAGAAATAGCTACATGGGCCTTCCCCAAATGTCCTGCAAAGACCATTGCAAAATTCCCTAAATAACCTGACTGTTTGGGCCAGACATTTAGGGATCGAGTTCTCTACGCAAAAAAACTCAATTTACTAAGAAGCGGTACCCAGCTCAACTGAAACTAAAGCTGTTGAATGATGACATAAACCAATCTTTATCTTCTAAATACCTTGGGGTCTGGTTTGATTCCAAGTGTACCTGGAAAACCCATATTGATTATTTGTTAGAGAAATGCCGAAAAAGGATCCATTTTCTCCGTTCTATCTCCGGAATTTGGTGGAGCGCTCACCCGGAAGACCTCATCAAACTATATAAAACGATTATTCTCTCTGTTTTAGAGTATGGCTCTTTCTGCTTCCTCTCAGAAGCTGAGTGCCACCTAATCAAATTGGAACGAATTCAATATCGTTGTTTGCGTATTGCTCTTGGCTGTATGCATTCAACGCATAACATGAGCCTGGAGGTGCTTGCTGGAGTCACTCCTTTAAAGCACCGTTAATGGGAGCTCTCACTTAGAATACTGATCAAATGTGGAACAAGTAACACACTTGTATTAGAAAACTTCGATAATATGCTTGAACTGGTTCATCGTTCAAGATACCTGCGAGTCTATCTCAACTACATATCGTCAGATCTCTGTCTTCCGTGTTATAATCCACTTCGAGTTCACTTCGTCAACAACAGTTCCTCAATTGAATACGATCTGTCCATGAAACCCGCTATTCAAGGAATACCAGATCATCTTTGACAAATATCTATCCCATCTATTTTTTCTGAAAAATATGAACATGTCAATTGCAATAACATATATTTCACTGATGGTTCTCGCATTAACGGATCCACTGGCTTCGGTGTTTTCAACGTAAATTCAACCACCTTCCGAAAACTTCAAGAACCGTGTTCGGTTTATGTTGCTGAGCTGGCAGCAATTAATTTCGCTTTGGGGATAATTTCCGATCAGCCCGTAGACCATTATTTCATCTTCTCGGATAGTCTTAGTTCTATCGAGGCACTCCGGTCGATGAAACCTGTTAAGCACGCATCTTACTTTCTTACAAACATAAGAAAGCAGATGCGTGTTTTGGTCAAAAGATCATTCAAGATTACCTTTGTTTGGGTCCCATCTCACTGCTCAATCTACGGCAATGAGAAGGCAGACTCGCTGGCAAAGGTGGGCGCACAGGAAGGTGAAGTTTATGATAGACAATACTCGAGCAACGAGTTTTTCCCATTAGTCCGTCAGAGTACTCTTCAAAGTTGGCAAAGAAATTGGACACACAACGAACTTGGACGGTGGCTATTTTCAATAGTTCCAAAAGTTTCTGGGCGAGCGTGGTTCAGAGGTGAGGACTTAAGTCGAGGCTTCATTCGCGTGATGTCGAGACTTATGTCTAATCACTATTCACTAAACGCACATCTGTACAGAATAAACCTTGTCGATAGCAACTTATGTAGGTGCGGAGCCGGTTAAGATGACATCGATCACGTAGTTTGGTCCTGCTCGGAAAATGACGCCTCCAGAGAGCAATTATTGGATACCCTTGTGGCCCGAGGTAAACAACCCTTCAGGGAAGTTCGCGGTGTTTTGGGAGATCGTGATGTTGTCTATATGCAGGCCATTTATAGTTTTCTTTGTGCTTCTGACATCAAAATCTAACATTTTGTTTTTTTTTCTTTAAAGTTTTTTTTTGTTCTGTCACTGCCTTTTTGTTCCGTAGAGCTCCATAGCTCTTGCCATGCGGAAGATGCTTCCAGTCGAACCATTCCTCGAGCACGACGACACGCCACATCGTCACTGACGCCAAATGCCCGGATGAGAAGCTGAAATTTCCTGATCCCAAATCCTAAGCCCCGTCCATCCTTAAACATTGTAAACTAACCTCGAGTCACCACGAGTACGCTGGCTTCTACCCCCCTCTTACTAACCGTATAATAAAATGATATTGATTGTATATATCACAAAGAACAATGGCTCCGTAAAGTGTTATACACGCCTGAGCCTACCAAATAAACGAAATTGGAAAAAAAATGTCAAAATTGTAAATTTTGAGCCCCTTCCGTTCTCACTGCGTAACGTTTTTTTGTATAACAAGGATTTTTTCTTGATTTAGACGCAAAGTTGAGACATAACCCTCCCCGTAAAAATGTTACGTAAATTGTGTTATTCGTCAAATTTTATTAAAGTGGCATTATTGAAGTGTATCGCGGTACTGAACTTCCCATTTTTATTGAGTAAGTCGGATAAAAATTTGAAAAAAAAAAATAGGAAAAACATCTGATAAATCTCCTAGCGGTAATGTTGTCTTTCTCATTGATTATAAGAAAATGTATTTCGGTCATAACTTTTGAGCCCATAGTCCGATCTAGCCTATTTTTGATAGCAAACAATGGAACAACATTCTCTGTCGAATAAAACTTGTTGCGAGCAAATCGGTTTGGGATAAATGCCTAAAAAGAGTTAAGACATACAGACATTCACACACACACACACTTGGGGGCAGCAGGGACTTTGTCCAAGGGCTTGACGACCCCTCCCCATGGCCACTGCGAGTTAGACCAGGACCATCGTCCCTAACCCCTAATCCCAAGGCGTCAAGCGACCCGTGGCGAGGGGATGCATGGCCAGGGGGTGAAATAATAAGCTAGGCCTTTAACGGAGCCTGTGGGGTACCTGGGCACCCTCCACAGTAATTGTCCCTTACCGCGTCATGCTGGGCTCTGGCGTGGTGGACCTCTTTTCCCGAGCAACTCGTGGGACCAAAATGGAAAACCAAGTCAATTCTTCAAATAGTGGTAGTAGTGTAGGCGACAACCCCTTCGCAAGAGGTGGGTTGTTCAGGTCTCCGCCTAGGAGGCCAGAGGCAATAGTCGGCAGCTCAGTGCGCAGCGCCAGCGTGGGTCACTCAACCTTTATCTCGGCTAAAAAAACGCCGGTAGAGGTTATTGACGACCCATGGCTTGTGGAGGCGATGAACCGCAAACGCGATGGGCTTTCGGTCTTCGAGGTGGTGACGGAACAGCTGGACGCCATCATCGACTTTGCGTCATCGAAGCATAATATCAGTAAGGACCTTAAGAGGAGCTTGCAAAAACTTCGAAAGTCGACGCTGGACGCCAAGCTGGAGAGGGCGGTCGGGACGGCCAAGTGTAAATCCGTGAAATCCGTGGAGTCGAGGTCTACCCAGACTGAGGCCCAAGGATTCGCAGACTCGGGCAAGGTCGAATCGACCGAAGGCGTGCCAGCGAAGACGGTGGTACCAAAGTCTACCCAGACTGAGGCTCAAGTATTTGCGGGTACGTCGGGGGTGACTGCTCCAACGGAGCAGACACAAAAACGGGGGAGACAGTCTCCACGGGATGAGCTCCTTGGGGGCCGCTCCAAAACGCGAACAAGGGTAGTGGGGCTGGGAAGCTGAAACCCGGGCAGGTACCTCCAAAACCGGGGGAGGAGAAAGGTCCGTCCACCCAGGAAAGACGGTGGTAAGGGGTTACGGCAGGCTGAGAGCTCTCAGCCGCACCAGACCAGGGAACTAGAGGGGGATGACGCTTCCTGGACCCTGGTCAAGAACAAGAGGAAACCGAAGACGTCAAGGGCCGAAAAGAAGGCCCAGGCGAATGCGGGTAGCAAGAAGTCTAGGGTAGGCGCCAATCGCTCCAGGGGCGATGGACTAGTCATCACGGCGGACGAGGCTAAGTACTCGGACGTCTTGAAGGCGATGAGGAGTGACGTCAAGCTCGGTGAACTCGGCGCCGACGTACGTCGAATAAGACGTACCCGGATGGGCGAGATGATCCTTGAGCTGAAGCGGGGCGTCTCGCAAAAGGGTGCCGCCTACACAAGAAGTTGGCGGAGGAAGTCCTAGGCGAGACGGTTAAGGTGAGGGCACTCACGACGGAGATGAATCTAAGGGTTAAAGACCTGGACCACCGAAGTCGAAGAGCTCGTCACGGCACTGCGGCGACAGTGTGAAGTGCAGACGCCCACCGCAGCCGTTCGGCTACGGAAAGGTCCGGCAGGGACGCAGGTAGCATTGGTTCGGCTATCTGCAGCGGACGCCTCCAAGGTAGTCAAGTTAGGGAGCGTCAAGGTGGGATGGTCGGTATGCCCTGTGGGCATATACGAGCAACCCGAAGTTTGCTTCAAGTGCCTGGAACCGGGACACAAGCAATGGGACTGCAAAGGCCCTGACAGAAGCAATCTCTGCCGACGCTGCGGATTGGAGGGACATAAGGCACAATGCTGCACGAACCCTCCCAATTGTTTGATTTGTTCCAGCAAAGCTGTGAACAGCAAATCACTGAACAGCAAGCACCCCATGGGGGGTTCGATGTGCCCGGCGTTTAAGCGTGCTGCAAAATCACAGTGCAGGTAACGCAGCTGGCTTGCTCGGCCTCGCCCGTGTGTTTGGTGTGCGCAGGTTTAGAGGAAACGGCGGAACACGTGTTGTTCGTGTGCTCACGTTTTCGCGCAATGCGTGACCACATGCTTGCCACATGTGGTCTGGACACTACCCGGACAACCTAATTCGGAGGATGTGTAAAGATGAAGTTGGCTCAAACGCCGTTTTATCGGCTATCGCCCAAATCGTCTCGGAGCTACACAGAAGGTGGCGCGTGGACTCAAGGATGGCTAGTTCAGGCGCAAATAAGAGGTGGTTCAAGGGATCGGAGTAGGCTTCATGGGTCATACTGGTGGTTATGCTCTGTGGTCGAACTCAACCCTTTTATCGAACAAGTGGCCGCGCGAAGAACAACATGGTATCGTCGCTTTCGCGGCGTCGGTCAACCGGGCGGGTTCCGAGCCCGAGGACGGAAAGGGGTCCTCGTCAAGGCTGGGGCAGGCGTAGGCACCGCGTCGGCAAGTCCCTCTGTGTGTTGGCGAATAGATCCTGTCGCAGAGAGGTCAATTTGGTGTGCACGCGGCATCATCATTCTTGATACCAGTCGTGCAGAGGGAAGCAGGCGCAAAGTCGACCCTTCCCACCTTCCGAGGACATATGGCGTGGTAAGGCCAACTGGAAAGCCGGCAATGCGCTGGCACGATACCATGGTGTTCTTCTAAAAAAGCGAGTCACGATGTTCGGTGCTGCAAGGACACGCAGCTAACCTCGAGGGTGCGTTGTGCACTGGCCCCCCTTTGAAGCATTACTTTCTGGTTGTACCGAAGGGACTATGGGCTTGGCGGCAATGGAAACGGTTTAGCGGGTCGGGGATGTAGTCCTGCCTCCCTCGTTTGCTGTTGAGGGTACTTGAAGGCAAAAAAAAACATTTGTATCTAGTGAATGTATTAATAAAAAAATTGTTACTATGTAACATAGTCTCTCAACTATGTAACTACGTAACTATAATTTTGATGTTTTCGCATTTTTTTCATGGACCATACTGTACATCGTTCAAAACTTGGTTAATCGGGTAGATCACATGTTCTCAGGGGCCCACCTTAGCCGTGCGGTAAGACGCGCGGCTACAAAGCAAGACCATGCTGAGGGTGGCTGGGTTCGATTCCCGGTGCCGGTCTAGGCAATTTTCGGATTGGAAATTGTCTCGACTTCCCTGGGCATAAAAGTATCATCGTGTTAGCCTCATGATATACGAATGCAAAAATGGTAACTTGGCTTAGAAACCTCGCAGTTAATAACTGTGGAAGTGCTTAATGAACACTAAGCTGCGAGGCGGCTCTTTCCCAGTGTGGGGATGTAATGCCAATAAGAAGAAGAAGAAGAAGAAGACATGTTCTTAGCTCCGAGTGCGTGATTTCTTTTGTTTCGGACAGCAGAACGATCGCGTGATCGTCCGAAATATTGTGTTCTGCATTGCGCGGCTGGTAATAAGAGTAGCCATTGAACAAGTAAGTGCAGTGCGTGTTTTAGTTGTCGGGAAAGAAATAAAATATCGATCTTGTGTTCGGTGGCTCATGCACATGTCGCGGTCGCGGTCGAAAAAAGCGCGTTCTTCAATAGTTTGCTGTAGCCATCGAGCAAGTGAGTACAGAGTGATGCGCTTCCGTACGGTCGTCCAAAACGCGAATCTACTCAGTTTTCATATGACACAGGGCGTGCATGTTTCAACTTTTAACTCGTCTTAGTGCTATTTCCCATCCCATAAATCGCATCGCTCACCAAAGTGAATCCAGATAAATTATCCTTTGTAACTAAAACGTGCGGTAAGACGCGCGGCTACAAAGCAAGACCATGCTGAGGGTGGCTGGGTTCGATTCCCGGTGCTGGTCTAGGCAATTTTCGGATTGGAAATTGTCTCAACTTCCCTGGGCATAAAAGTATCATCGTGCTAGCCTCATGATATACGAATGCAAAAATGGTAACCTGGCTTAGAAACCTCGCAGTTAATAACTGTGGAAGTGCTTAATGAACACTAAGCTGCGAGGCGGCTCTGTCCCAGTGTGGGGATGTAATGCCAATAAGAAGAAGAAGAAGAACTAAAACGATATCCTATCCCAAGACAATCGTGGAGATGCAGAGGTATACTCGGTCTCTAGTAGCAACGAGAGTCGGACTAACAATCCTTCCATTCCTATATGACCGTAAGGACGTGGCCGGCGTCGTTATTGACTTTAAATATTTGAGCTCCCGAAACGTGTACATTGAGAATGGGTAGCTAATCCCAAGCCCCATTCATTGTGTTCTCTGTACAATTTCGAAAGTTCATTCAATCACGGAGTAGCAACTACGAATTGTGCAGTCATAATGCTCATGCTCATGGTCATAGATCACATGTTCTCAGCTCCAGGATGTTTTAGAGAACCAGAAATTGTTTACGTTTATTCAAAACTCGATTAATTTATGTATTATGATCACATGGATATTTTTGGACATATGTACATCTCGGTTTAGAATATTTTGTTTCTATACATATTTTCTGATGCACTCGAGCATATGTACTCCAGAACAGTTTGGATGGGCTAGACTCCCAAAAAAAAAATATTTCAATGCCTTTTTAGTTCTTTCTATAATAGTTTAGGCAGGAACCAGTGAGAAAAAAACAAATTTGTACGTCAAATCTGCGTTAGAAAAGTCGTCCTCAAAGGGTTAAATCAACATTATGTTCAAATCAATATCAATATATAATGACTGAATTATTATCCAGCATATGCCTCAATTGTATACCGACTTTTTACGGTTACATAAAACGTTCAATTTTCACCAGCTCTGGACCAGCGTTTAATTTTTATCTTTCACTGTTATAATTGTCTTTTTCTATAATTCGCCCCCTGTTTATTAAAAGTTTACATGTCATGAATATAACGTTTTATGGTCTAATATTGAACATTATCTGACATAATTAATTTTGCCTCAAGTAGGTATAACATCTCTCGCTGGAATTCTGAGATACATCTTTTCACATGGATCCTAATATTTGTCTTCCCACAAGGATGACTTTTTAATAGGTTTTCATACTAGCTTGCATTTACCGCTAAAATCCCATTCAACCGGCACACTGAGTACCACTTCATTACCTGCACGATAAAATAGTCGTTAAAAATTTAATTAATATTCCAATGATCACAGCCGGGCTATGTCTACAAAGTGTTCCGCAGCAGCTGGAGCTCGCTGCAGCCCGCATTCGCACTCTCTGTCCCCCGCAGAGGGCTGGACGATTGCCATCTGATGCGTCGATGATTCCCACAGCGTGGCAGATTCACATGACTCCAATCACCTCGGCCACGACTCACCATACAGATCCGCCCGGGTTGATAAACAATACCACCGGATCTGATGCACAGCGCATCTCGTTCATCGTCCGTTGAGCTGATCCACAAAGCTGTGTAATCAACTGAAAAACTACTGTTTGCGTATGTATAAATGTTTGTGTATGCATGCGGCCGCAACCCAAAAAGAAACCGGCCAATTCCGTTAGCTTCGATTCCGGCCGATCGTCCCAGGGGGAATTGTTTTGGTCCGGTGTAGATGGAGGCCAATAATTGGTCTTCCCATTCCGGCTTTCGCCATAGAGCCTTTCTTTAAATGGTTTCTTATGGGAAGGTTCTCTTCTGGCATTGAGTGTCCAACTTATTGAATTCTTCGATTTCACACCTCTCCGTCAAGGTGCGCTCAATTGGATAATGGAGACGTTTACCCCTGTCGGAGGCAGCGAGCTGCAAAATCGGAAATGTCTTAGTTTTGTGGTTAACACACTTTCTGATTCTAACACTTCTACCAAGTTCATCCATACAAAGGATGACCGATTATGATGGCACATCCGCGGAAAGGTCGAAGCTTAACTGGCCACTGCCACTTTCTCTTGCGTATATCATACAGGGAGATACTCGTCTGGCTAACAGAAACCGTTGACGGTACCTGTTTATGAGTTAATGGGCTCCCATAAATCACGGTACACTATTCGAGCCCAGCTGCGTACTGCGCAGCACGCTATGTGATGCAAATGGAATGTGCTGAAGACGGGGTGAATGATTTTAGACTTCCTGTTTATAATTTCTTGATTACCATATTACGTCGCCGGTGCCGAATTGGAAATAGGTGACACAGATTGCGGATTCATGCTGGTTAATGAGGTGAGGTGCAGAATATGGAATGTACGATTGTTGGTTCAATATGTATAAAACGAAGATGGCTCAATATGTATAAAACTTACAGAAATATATGAACGATGAATGCAATGAGTTTCATAATTTCTACAAAACAAATAATCTTTGTTGGGGTTGTCAATTGGTTGTGTGGGTAACAAGTGTGTAAAAATAAGATAGGCAATTTTGATCGCCAGAACGATTTTCTCGCAACACGTTTCATTCGACAGGGGGCAAAGGCTCGACGATCACTATTGAATTTTATAACGATTAGCCAAAGTTATAGAGAAAACAGTACTTCAAACCTTAGTTCGGGGAGCCAGAACCCCGGCCCTTAAGCCCGTTTCATCAACAATGAGTTATTGCAAAAGGATCAGTTGGACTATTCCAAAAAGATCAACTCCAACGTTTGGCTGGATTTTAACCGAAGGATGGATTCCCCCTGGTTTTGACGGTTGCCTTTTAAATCCATTTCGTCTAACATCCTGTCCCAGTTTTACCAATATACCAAATTTTATGCAATTTTAATAAGAAAATTATTTTGAGCTTTTAGTGGAATGTCTTTACTTGTCATAACGAGTTTGATAAGTTTGTACAATTGATACGTATTTCGATCTGAACAGTAAGGCCGTCACAGTTCGATTCTGTTTTGTTTGCGCTGCGCATGAGCCGAAACAAGAAAGCTCACGAAAATGCTGACCGCACCGACGGCACAAGACTCTCACGCTGCAGCAAGAAACAGTCTGCCGATCAAAAAAAAAGTAAAAAATGTCGCGACACTTTTTTTTGGCAAACTGTTTCGGTTTGTTCGGTACATTTGACTGGATAAAATGTAAACAATCGCATAATCTAAACATTTTACTGTACATTTTGCAACACAGCTCTGGAGTATATGCATTAAGGTCTCCCATTCGATGCAGGAAACCAAATTGGGTTCGCCTTCAATAACTGTTCCGTTTCCGATAATGCAATAATTTCCTGGAGTATAGACGTTAAGGTCTACACACGTAACCAAAGGGCTGCTATCTTCTTTTTTTCTAAATGGTTCATGTCCTATTCGATCAAGTGAATCAATTTGGATATGCCTTCAATAGCTGTTCTTTTCAGTTTATCAAAGAATTCCTTGGAGTAACGGCCATGAAGTATTCACGCGTATCCAAAGGGCTGTTATCTCTTTTTTTAAATGGTTCATATACTATTCGATCTTGTGAACTAAAATGGATACCCTTTCAATAGCTGTTCCTTTCCAGCTCATTTAAAAATTCCCTAGAGTATAGGACTAGAGGTCCACACGCGTAATCCAAATTATCTCTATTTAGATTTTATTTATTACTAGCGAAAGAGACCCAGCTTTGCCCGGGTGTTGCAAATGTCACAATGAACTATTTGCAGCACCGCACTCTAGATCAATTTCCGCGCGTTTGTTTTTTTTCCTCAACAGCTAACCCAAAATTGTATTCAAATGATTTTTTACATTTCCCCGTTAAATTCACCAACTTTTTGTAGTTGCAAACCTTGCGGATCCCAAAATAAATCGATTAGGGAAAAAATCTTGCAAATCGGTCAACCCGTTCGCGAGTTAAATCGTCAGGAAGGAAATCTCAACTCATTTTTATTACATAGAAGATTTATTTATATTTTACTAGTCGACCCGGCAGACGTTGTCCTGCATAGTAGGCGAAAATGCGTGCTGTGAAGTGCTCAAGCGAAATTCCTATACAAATCCTTATTTCAGTTTTCACCATTTACTCATCATTACTCGTGATTTTTACATGAGAAAATATCATATAAACCCGTCGGAAACTGTAACGAACATATCTGCTGAAGGAATGAAGAAAATCCATCCAGCCGTTTTCGAGTTATGCGGATACGAACAAAGACCATTTCATTTTTATTATATAGATTTTATTTATTATCTCTATTTAGATTCGCCTTCAATAACTATTCCGTTCTAGGTCATCAATGAATTGCATGGAGTATAGGCCTCACAGTCTACAAGGCTGTTTTACGCTGTCAGTTACTCTTTCGTCATAGATCGTCCAATAATTCCCTGTAGTATAGGCCACCAAAGGGCTGAATCTCTTTTTTGAAAATGGTTCATGCCCTTTCCAATCCGTAGAATCAAATTGTATATGCCTTTAATACATGTTTCGTCCCAGGTCATTCAAGAACTTCCTGGAGTATAGGCCTTGAAGTCTACAGGACCTATTTAACCAAATAGGATACCCCTTCAATAACTATTCTGTTTCACTTGGTAGGGTTTGGGTCACCGTGAACTTTTATATCGTTAATTTGTTGATATTTTTCACCGAAAAACATCAACAAATCAACGATATATTCTGTTTCAGGTCATCCAAGCATTCCCTGGAGTATAAACGCTAAGGGCTGTTGTCTCTTTTTGAAAATCGATACTTGATGGGCTACAACTCTTCGATGAGCCTACACCGAAAGGAGTATCTTTCCCCACTGGACTCGATCTTGGGCCAATCGCTTCCAGTCGCCCTGAACGTTGAGCGCCCTCAGGTCCTCTTCAACTGCAAAAGGTCTTCGTGCACGCGGCCTCCTCCGGGTTCTCTACTAAATATTATTTTCGCTTGACGTTCTTCCGGCATAAGAACAACGTATCCAACCCACCGTAGTCTGCCGTGTTGGATAAGCTTAACAATATCATGTCGTTTATACACCTGGTACAACTCGTGATTCATGCGACGCCGCCAGATACCGTTCTCCTGTTTATCGTCGAGTATAGTCCGCAGCACTTTACGCTCAAACACTCCGAAAGTTCTCTGATCAGCCTCCAGGTTCATGCATGCCCTACTTTCTTCCTTCTTCCTATTGGCTTTACATCCCCACACTGGGACAGAGCCGCCTCGCAGCTTAGTGTACATTGAGCACTTCCACAGTTATTAACTACGAGGTTTCTAAGCCAAGTTACCATTTTTGCATTCGTATATCATGAGGCTAGCACGATGATACTTTTATGCCCAGGGAAGTCGAGATAATTTCCAATCCGAAAATTGCCTAGACCGGCACCGGGAATCGAACCCAGCCATCCTCAGCATGGTCTTGCTTTGTAGTCGCGCGTCTTACCGCACGGCTAAGGAGGTCCCCTTATGCCCTACTTTACATATTAATTTAAATATGATACGCCTTCTATAGCTGTTTCTTTTCAGATCATCCAACAATTCCCTGGCATATAGGCCTCAAGGTCTACACGCATTACTAGATGGTTAATATATTTTGAAATGACTCCTGCTCTATTCGATCCATAAAATCAAATTGAATATGCCTTCAATAACCTTGCGTTTCAGGGTAAATAATTACATGGAGCAAAGGCCTTGAAATCCAAACACGTAACCAAAGATTTGTTATCTCTTTTTGAAAATAGTTCATGCTCTATTTGATCTATTAAACAAAATAAATATGCTTTCGATAGCTATTCCCCTCCAGATGCTCTAAGAATCACTGCAATATAGGCCTCGGATGTACACGCTCAACTAGAAGTCCGTTTTTTCATGGTTTATGCTCTTTTTAATTCGTACCCCTAGAGTCGTTTTCAATAATCGTGTCGTGCCAGGTCATCCAAGAATTCCCTGTAGTATGGGTCTTACGGTCTACACGCGTGGCAAAATAAAAACAGTTTTCTCTTTTAACAATAGTTTGTGTCCTTTTTGATTAAAAGAATCATCCAAGAATTCCCTACACCTTCAACTATTGTTGCATCCTAGTTCGACCAAGAATTACCTGAAGTATAAGCTTCCAACTCCTTGAGAGCTATTAGTTTTTTTATCGTTTATGCTGATTGCGATCCACAGAATTGAATTGGATGAGCGTTCAACAGTCCTCACTTAACTTTTCAAAAGCACCTAAGTAACATTGTTTACATGAATTTATTTGAGTACTCAATCAAAGCTTTCATATTGCTCTGTTGATTACAATATTCCAATGTTGGTGCCTTTCTCGGGCAAAAAATACTAAAAAAAACCCTGATTAATCTACCTAGCGGTGTTGGTGTCTTTCTCGTGCAAAAAAAAAATACTAAAAAATATGAGTGAGCTTTTTAGCGTGTTTTGCGCAAAGAAAATAGTATTTTGGCCATAACTTCTGATCCCATAGTCCTATCTAACCAATTTTCAATAGCAAACAATGGGACAGGATTCTCAAAATTTTGTACACATACACACACACACATACATACATACATACACACAAACAGACATCACCTCAATTCGTCGAGCTGAGTCGATTGGTATATAACACTATGGGTCTCCGAACCTTCTATCAAAAGTTTGGTTTTGGAGTGATCATATAGCCTTTACGTATACTTAGTATACGAGAAAGGGCTGTTATCTCCTTAAATGGTCAATGCCCTTAATAATCCATAGAACCAAATTGGATAAGCATTAAACAAGAAATCAAATTCTACTTAATTTAATAATCACTTAATTCAATAATCATTTAATAATCACATATTCACTAAGAATTCCTAAAAGAAGAAAATAGATCTTATATTATTAGATAGATAGATATATTATAGATCAATTCATATTGACCTTAAGACCTGTACTCCAATTATTGGAATGTTTTGATAGCGTGAAAAGGAACTATAGAGGACGATTGTCGCTGCGGTTCCCTATGCTATCATCCCCAAACATATTGGGTACCTATCTGTTAAAACGTACTGATTTTTCCTTCGTTGACATTTAGTGCTCTATTCTCGACAGCAAAAGATGTTTCGCCAGTGACGACAGCGACAATCTTCCTCTATAGTTTATTAAAGGAGCAAATAGATCTTTCGTTGCGCGTATTGACCCATCAGGACGTTTTCACCGCTGCTCTATTTTTTTGTCTAATTTTATGACAGTTTTAAAAATATAGACCGTCAAAAATAGAGCAAATTTTTGTCTTTTACACCGGTGATGTTTTAAATTAGATGTTTTTGTTTTGACGCGGTCAGAAGAAAAACAAACTAGAAACAAATTGCGGTGAAAAACTTTCTACAGATCCGTCTTGGAATTCTATGAAATTCTTTTGGAGTTCCGCCAAAAAACTCTTGAAGTTCTTTCAGCAAATCATCAAAACATCCACCGGCAATCAAAACCTCCTGGAGTTTCGCCAGAAAACCTTCATGAAGTTTCTTTAGAAAAGCATCTCGAAGTTTTTCAGGTCATTCTCCTGGAGTTCCTCCAGCCAATTCTCATGAAGCTCCGCTAGCAAATTCTCCTGGAGTACCATCAACAGATCTTCTTGGTGTTCCTCTAGAAATACTTTTAGAGTTCCTCCTGCAGTTACTCCGGGATTTCTTCCAGGGAATCTTACTTGAGTTTCTATAACAAATCCTTCTCGAATTCCATTAGCAAACCATCCAGTAGTTTCTCTACCAAATTCTCCTGGAGTTCCTTTAGCAAATCTTCCTGCTGTTCCATTAGAAAATCCTCCTGTAGTTCCTTTAGCAAATCCTCCTGGAGTTCCTCCATCAAATCCTCCTGAAGTACCTCCAGCGAATCCTCTTGAAGTTACTTCAGAAATCCTCCTGGAGATCCTCCAGCAGTTACCAGCGGATTTTCTCCAATTAATCTTACTTGAGTTTCTCCAGCAAATCCTTCTGGTATTCCTGCAGCAAATTCTCTTGGAGTTTCTCCACCAAATCCTCCTTTGGATTTTGTGGAGAAACTCCAGGAGGATTTGCAGCAATTCCTTCTTAAGTTCTTACAGCAAATACTTCCCATTTGAGATGCTTCAGCAAATATTCCTGAAGTTCCTCTAGAAAACCCTCCTGCAAAAGCATGGAGTTTCTCCCCTTAATCCTCCTGGAGATCCTTTAGCAAACACTTCTGGAGTTCCCCCAGTAAACCCCTTTGGAGGTCCTTAAGCAAATACTCCTGGAGTTCCAGCATATCCTACTCAAGTTTTTCCAGCAAATTCTCCTGAAATTCTTTCAGCAAGCTCTCTAGGAGATCCTTTAGAAAATCCTTTTGGAATTACTCCACTAAATCCGGCTGAAGTTCCTTTAACAAATCCTCCTGAAGTTCCCTCAGCAAATCCCCATACAGTTCTTCCAGCAAATTGTCCTAGAGTTCCAACAGTACCTCCACGAAATGCTTCAGAAGTTCGTCCAGTAAATACTCCTGGTATTTCTCCACCAAATCCTTCAGCAAACCATTCTGCAAAGCATTGAGTTCCTTCACCAAATCCTCCAGGAGATTCTCAGGGAAATACTTCTGGAGTTCCTCCAGTAAACTCTCATGCAAAGCATGAAGTCTCTTCACATAATCCTGGAGTTCCTTCACCAATTCCTCCTGGAGTTCCTCCATCAAATCTTCCTGAAATTCCTCCGCCAAACCCTCCTGAAGTTCCTTCGCCAAGTTCATCCAGCAAACCCTCCTGGAGTTGTAAATCCTTCTGTCTCCTGGTGATCCTTTAGCAGAGCTTTTTGAAAATACTCCACTGAATCTTTCTGTAATACCTCGCCAAACCCTCCTGAAGTTCCTCCAGCAAGTCCTCCCTGAGTTCATTCAGTAAATCCTCCTGGAGTTCTTCCAGTTAACTCTTTTGGAGATCATTAAACAAATACTCCTGGAGTTCCTCCACTAAACCCTCCTAGAGTTCCTCTACAAATTCTCCTGAGTTTTTACGCAAAATCCTCCTGGAGTTTCTTCAGCAAATCCTCCTGGAGTTCCAGCAGCGAATCCTCCAAGAGTTCCTCCAGTGAACCCTCCTACAAAGCATGAAGTTTCTCCACCTATTCCTCTTGGGAGTTCCACCACCAAATCCTCCACGAATTCCTCCACCAAATCCTCCTGGGGATCCTTAGGTAAATATTCCTGAAGTTCCTTCAGCAAATCCTTCTTGAGTTCCACCATTAAATCTTCCTGGAGATTCTCTACCAAATCCTCTTGAGTTTCTCGGCCAAATCACCCTGAAGTTTCTTCATTCATACTCCTGGAGTTCCTTTACCAAATCCTCCAAAAGATCCTTAAGCAAATACTCCTGGAATTTCTTTACTAATTCCTCCTTGAGTCCCTTCAGGAAATCCTCCTGGAGTTCTTTCAATAAACCCTTATGGAGATCCCTAATGAAATCCTCTCGGAGTTCCTCCACCAAATCTTCCAGAACTTCTTGCAGACAATCCTCCTGGTGTCCTTAAGTATCGCCGTCAGTTTCTGCAAGAAATCGTCATTGAGAAATTCCAAAACAACTCATATGTAGTCGGAATCAGGGCTTAAATTAGTCATTATTGTCATGTGAAGAAAGCGATAAAAATATAGTCTTTTTCGCGCTGCATGCCTACCACGAAGATATTCGCGCAGCCAAAAGTTATGACGATTTCCGTCGTCATTTCTTCATCTAATTGATTTCACGTCATTATAGAAGGAGTGGTAAAACACATTGTAGGGACGTCTCAAATAAACAAATCTCGGGTACTTTTTCAAAACGACGTATGTCGCAAATTGTAAACAAACCCGTTTTCAACAGCATATGGCATCAAATTCATCTAAAAATGTGTATATCTTCAAAGCTACATGAAAATGTGTTTTTAAAAATGTAAAAATGTAAAAAAACGGTGTAACATCATTGTTGAAAATATTGCACATACACCGCTTAGCAGAAAATGTACTTTAAAAAGTTGTTTCGAACAACTGAATAGTTTAAAACGTGCATCTGCTTGTACTTTTTCATCACTGATTTCAAAATTAAGCATGTCGCTTTAATATTCTGATTTTCGTTAAGAAAAACATTTTACGTTGTTTTTCTGCAGCAAATGTTGTTACGTCGTGTTGTAAGTGTTGCAATTTTTTGTCGCATGTGCGTGAAACGTTTCAACTTGACGCAACATTTCGACGTATCAACAATGCAGCGTACGGAGCAGCGTAACATTTCGACGAAAGTAGCATAACCTCGGTCATACTGACGTATCAAAACGACGTATGTGATTTATCTGCTGCAGAACGTTGTAACATTTTATCAAAATAACTGAAATGTTCACACGCAGTGCAGATTTCAAGGTCAGTGACGATGAACCTTTTCATAATGTATCGTTGAGGTGTATTCAATTGCAATAAAAATGATTAGTTTCTAAATAGGAATAAAAATGAAATCTGAAAACTTTCAAGCTCATTTTCTCAGCTTGATCAAAATGTTACATACGCCGATTTGAAAAAGTTCCCGAGAAATAGTAGAAACTTCGGTAACTCCCGAAACGATTCCCGTCGGAATCCTTAAAGGATGCCTGTCAGATTCCCATTCCTGTCGGAATCGCTAATGGATTCTCATTGGACTCCCTGATTCTCGTCGGAATCGCTATCGGATTCCCGTCGGAAAAGCTAATTAATTCCCATTGGAATCTCCAAAAGATTCCCGTCGGAATCACTAATCGATTCCCGTCGGAATCGCTAATAGATTCCCGTTGGAATCGCTGATAGATTTCCGTCGGAAGCGCCAATTAATTCCAGTCGAAATCGCTAATGGATTCTCGTCGGAATCTCTAATGGATTCCCTTTGAAATTACCTAAAGAATTGCTGTAGGATTCCCAGGAATCGCTAATGTGTTCCCGTCGGAATCCCTGAATGATTCTCGTTGGAATCGCTAATGTATTCCCGTCGGAATCTTTACTGGTTTCCATCGGAATCGCTAATGCATTTCCGTCGGAATCGCTTATTAATTCCCGTCAGAATCAATATTAGGTTCCCGTCGGATTTACTAATAGATTCTCGTTGCAATCACTAATACTATCTCATTGACGGATGAAAAGTTAAGGGCTGTGACGTCATATGCACGTGTGCACGGTAAAAAAAACCAACTCAGCCATGCTTTCGCTCATCTATAGATTCTACTATCTAAAGTCAAAATAACATATCCAATTTGGTGTTCAATGATTTAGGTGAAAAACTAATAATTTAAGCAAGAATTATTTTTACATCATATTTTATTTATGTCCCCCCAATAAGCGTCGTAAAAAGATGGTTGTGTAAGTCAACTTCTTCCATTAAAAAGGTAACTGGTGAAAGATACTATGAAATAGAGCATCACGGAGTAAATTTGAGTTGGATTAGGGTTTAGCTCAAGGACAAGCCTTCCGGAATCCAAAACCAAATAAGCTCGAGTTTCCAAGGGCATCCTATGCAAAACGGAAGCCACGCACAACTGTCAGTTGTATTATTCCACACATGCTGCGACGCAGCAAAACTGGAATAATAAAAAATAACAGTTGAGCGTTCCGTTTTAAATGGGAAAACGCAAGTGCATTTAGTTTTGGATTCCAGGAGGCTTGCCCTTGAGTTGACAATATAATCCCTATCCCCAATCCCAAGATGTTAAACGACGTGTTGATATGTAAATATGACTGGAGGTGAAAAAAAAATCCAGTTGGTGGAGTACTTGGGCGCCCTCCCAACACTATGCTGGTTCTCGTCGCGTAGGGTAGGGTTCTCGCGTGGCCAATTTCTCTTCTGTGCTATTCATGTGAACAAAATTAGTACAAAAAATAAAAACAATTTTTTGGGAGAAAGGGGGCATTGATGTAAGAAAAATCTTTTCACAAAGTATGGCCTTATATCGATTATGTTAACAATTAATTGCATGTTATTCGGCAACTCGGCCGTACGATTATGTTGATAAAACAAATATTATTCAGATAAAATCCTAACATAGCCCATCCCAGGTAACATTATTTGTATTACAACGGACTTGAAAACCGGTTTCAAATACCTATCACACTATCGGCAAGAACGAGCCAAATATTCCAACAACAGACATACCACAAATTATCTCCTTATGAAAAATATATTGGACTTACTTTTACTTACTCTAACCTCTTTTCAGTGCAATTTGAATCACTGTTCCAAAATACCTGAAAGTAAAAGAAAAAAAAGCAATTGTAATAAAAAGTATGTTTTGAATAGAATTCCACATCTAAATGTGTTCACATATCGATATAAAATTAATTCATCTGCTTCCTTTGCTTGCCAAATGTTGTATCTCTGATATTTAAATGCAGCGATTGACCTTTGGCAATCTTCCAACACGACTCGAATTTTCTTCTTCAGAATCAAAACAAACTATGCCTTCGAACACAACCATAAAACCAACTCAGGAAGAAGATCCAGTCCGATAATAAAAAAAAACTACTTTTTGATTCCTGCATCAGACTTGAAAAACCAACATCACCAGTCACCACATAAGCGGTGGACCAACCTTTCCCAGATCACCTCCTTCGACTTGGCCCGCATCTGGTAGATCTTCGTTGGCTCGGTCATGTGAAGAGGTGCCAGAATGCGCCTTGTAAAGTATGTGGTATCAGCAGCACTGCTCCTTTGGCCGAAATCTCCCCTCAGCAGCTACGCCGCGCCGTATTTTATCGACATTCTGTTGTTTTCAACTAATTGTTATAACTGGTAAAATGGAGCATCCCTACCTCTATTGATTTAGATTGTAGACTATAATAAACACTGATTATAAGTAATCACTAATATATACAACCATTCTAAATTTGGCTAAAATAATCCTAAACAAAATATTTTTAGCTGTGGTTCTGATGACCATCGGCGTCTTCCGCCTCATGTTGGTCACCACCACGCGCTATCTCCCGAACGGCAATAATAATAAAAATTCTTCTTTAGAGGCTAACTCTGCGAGCCTGCATCTCTTTCCCTTCTGCCGGTCGCACAGCATCCAAAAAGCTGTAACCTGTTTTGGCGATAAAAATAAAGAAGCTTTGTCCACGATGGTGACCACCCTCTTAATACGCACGCAGGGAATGAAACGGACCCAGTGATGTTTTTCAAATACTAGGAGCAAACAAGGAAAAATTGTCAGCTGTGTACATAGTATAGACGTTAACAGTAATTATCCTTTAATTTGTGTAAAAACAACGAAATTTTAATTGCCAAACGTTCCTAAAAAACTGGGCAAATTACAGTAATTCTGAATGGGTCGACGAAGTTTTATTTGAGTGTGCTCAGCTCTAGCTCGTCTTGCCTCGTCTATTCCCAACTCACCCAAAGCATCATCAACACCTCCTCATCAAGCAGACAAACTTGAAACTTGGTGCTTCTGCCATTCGATCTGGTTTATCGCAGCCATGGACCACAAACAAAACGAAAAACCAAAATTTTCGATCAATCTACCTGATGTCGTGTTTTTCAGATGGCGATGTGGTGTGTGGCGTGGCGTGGCGGCGCTACCCGGTTTGGTTTGGTATTTTTAGATCGAGATCTTCATAACGATCTTCTTGGCAAACGACAACACAGCGACGTGATTACAATCGATGTGTGCGACATTCCAATTTGATTTCTGTTGTTTGAATGAAATGTCTGAGAATGGAGCTGTTGAAGTATGGCGTTTATCACTTCTTGTTGATTTGGATGTGGCTTAAACGAACAAGTCATACCATGACTTTATCCGTCAACTAAGTGTTAGCTTATACAAAATTGCAGTCTTGTATTGTACGACAGCAACGGCCGTAAATTAAATAATGGGCCACCCCGGAAAATTAGGAGAAAAATATTATTTTCACCATGAGAATGATATTTAAGCAACTAAGTTTGCTGAAGACACTTAGTTGCTTAAATGTCAGTAATAGGTTATCAATTAAGCTTTACTTCAATGTTTGTTGTGATAAGCTGATGATACCACTACATTGTGAGATAAAATTTCTTATTAATTTGTAGCAAACATTTTGGCACAATGTTCCTGAAAATTGATCCTTATTTATTTTTAGTTTTTTTGTTATTGTGCTGAAGAAACAATCGGTGTAAGTTGTTTGTATCTTTTGTTATGTTAATTTCAACTAATAATGTTAGAATGAGCTTAAAAAATCAATATTTCGATTAAAACTTTTTAGAGAACTTTTTTATATTCGAGATTATGTCAAGCTTTAGAGCATCACGTTTTGGTTACATTATTTAGGGAATACATTGGTAGATTGTACCGTTTTCAAATGCATGTGCTTTAAGCATCTCCGAACGACATAATCACCAACGGTCCCGGGCAAGTGGAGAAAGTTTGGAGACCTTCTTCTTTATTCTACCTTTACCTTCTGCCTTCTTCCTACTTCTCTATTCTATCTTCTTTCTTTCTACTTCTTTATCATCTCTTATTTCTACGTTTCTCACTTTTCACTTCTCATTTCTTATTTCTCACTTTTTGTTTCTCACTTATCATTCCTCACTTCTCGCTTCTCACTTCTCACTTCTCATTTCTCACTTCTTTTTTCTCATTTCTCACTTCGTACTTCTCATTTCTCACTTTTGCTGAACTAAGATTTTCGACTCAAAAATGAGTTAGGACAAGTGTTGGAAGTCTTATTCCAAGACGTCCCAGGGTTTATAAAATTTATTGATTTCCTGACACCGGGGAATTATTTCATCAAATCAATTGTTCTGTCGTATATTTTTGTTTTCAAAATATTCTCGAAATTTTACAAAAGTTACCAAAATGAAGCAATTTTGGCTGGTAGGTCATTTAGCATAATGGTCGTTTGGCATAATGGTCATTTGGTATAATAATTGTGAAATCACCAATTTCGGAACTAATGTAAAATATGTTCAATTCTTTATAATAATTGTCGCTTTTACATCAAATGAGAGATGTGTTTTATTTCTGCCTTTTCCACTTACCATCTTTTTTGACCAGCAGAAGACAAGGGAGGATGTGATTCTATCTTTCAATTCGGGTATTTGCTCGCTTTAAGGCACGGAAAGGTATGATTCTTTTTTTCAAGAATGCATGTGTGTTTTTTTTTAATTTTTTTTATAGAGGGATGAAGGCAAATCTGCATACAGACACCAGAAATTATCACTCAGGGAGTGGGGTTGGCGCGGAAGGCAGAAGGCCAGCCCGCCGGACCTACTAAACCCACCCAAGCAACAGAAGGTTACTTGAGTTACCCTCTCTACTAATACCCTGGTTCCCCCAGGAACTGCCTCCCAGCATTACTTCTGGGGGATAGGCAGTACTTAATGTACTCGCTCATTCACGCTCCAACAGGTACTCATCCCGTATGAGTCTTACTTGGTTGCTCTCTCCCTAACACACCCTCTGATGCATGTAACAAGTTTTATTTTATTCAAACATAAAGAAACAAACAGCATGTAGTAAATAACAAATTAAAATAATGCACGTTCTCTCTTGGTGCCCTAAGAGAGACGGCTTGGTTGTGCCCACTACGGGAAATGATGAGGTTTCATATGAGATTTTGGTCCATCAGCCAAATCCCGCAAATATATTTTTGTTGCGTATTGCGCTTTTTGTCTACAGCAATTAGTTTGCCGTATTCATAGCTGAGCCTTTCGGTATAGGATTCAGATCCTATTTGGGCACCCCGAATGAATTAATGCCATTTGGCATCAACGATTCGATGTCTGTGTCTGGAACAAACTTGGGACAAATCACAACTAAACATTTTATTGCCTATTTTCAGGCTTCTCTTTGGAGTCCAGACACAGAACCAACAAAATAAAAAGACACAATATAGCACAAACGATATAGACTCGATCGAATATTTACAACTATTCGAACTTAATAAACCAACCGTAACATGCACTCTGCCACTCTTTCTGACGCACCATATGAGTCTAACTTGGGTGCTCACCCTTTACGCACCATGGGAGACTAACTTGGATGCTCACCCTACCACCTGATTCACGCTTTAGCACACAAATCTGAGTCTTATTTGGATACTCACTCTAGCACATCCTGCCACTCCTTTTGACACACGCTCTGACACACCATGTGGGACTTACTTAGGTTCTCACTTCTGACATGCCATGTGAGTCTGACTTGGGTGCTCACCTCTAACATGCCACGCGAGACTGACTTGGATGCTCACTCTACTCACCTCTGCCATGCCTCGAGGTGTCGATAGCGATAGGTACCAACAGTTCTACGCTACGACCCTCCTACCTCGGAATATGCAGTCCATACTAACACCTATGCGGTCACTCTTCTGACATGCCTCGTGGTTACAACTGCGGTTGCCTCCCACTGCGACACTCTTACCTCGACATGTGCAAACCTCTCATTCACTTCCCCGCGCTCAGCCTGTTTTCGCTCTAATTAATCAATCACAAGTTAGTCATGCTTGTCGACTGCTGCTCGGCGCGCCAGATTCTCTGCAAGCTGCAGGCAATCTGAGTCAGTGTTGGGAAATGTACATTAAAACACTTTGATTATGCGAATGTTTATCTTTTTTTCAGTCAAATTTCTTGCGCCAAACAAGCCGAAACAGTTTGCCAAAAAAATGTACGCGACATCGTGACATTTATTTTTCCGATGAAGCAAACTGTTTGCTTGCTGCTACGTTAGAGTCGTGCCGGCGCGCGGTCAACATTTGCGTGAGATTTTTTGTTTCGGCTCGTGCGCAGCGCAAACAGCACAGAATCGAGTTCAATTACCTGTGGCGCAAAGTCTAGAAGGAGTGCTATCCGTAGGTACTGATTTATTCGTTCTTGTCTCTAAATCAAGCAAGTAGTAATGAAATGAATATTTCCCACCAAAAACGGTTCTACGCTGTGAAATTATTGTACGAAAACATTAATCGTGGGGAGAGAAAATGGTAAAAGCATGTGCTGACTGTCGTCTGCTTGGCGTGGCTGCTGCTGTGGTTGTCGTGGTTTTGTTTTTATTTTTTTGCATAGAAGAAGGAATGGTAAAAAGAAATGTCAACCATTCCCGTCCCTGATCTGAGTGGTTGCAGTCGAAACTGCGTTCCACTTCTCCACCGCTTGGCACATCCTCTGGATAAGGGTATCCGGGGTTGTGTCCCGACCACAAACGTCTAGCATTGCTCTTCTTTCAACGTCGAAACGATTACATAGAACAGTATGTGATCTGCAGTTTCGTCAACACCTGGGCAGTCAGGGCAGACGGGGCTCTCCGCGTGCGTTCGAGGGCTCCTCTGGTGCCACGTACCTCGAAACACTCCTCGTCTTCCCGGATGACCAGCCCGACTGGCATCATGCTCGCAATCACGCAAGTTGCATCGTGTGATATCGTGCGGTAGGCAGATATCACTCTGAAACACATTAAGCGGTACGTGCTCTCCAGCTTCCGCAGGTAACTGGTTACCCCCAGAGCTCTCGCCCAGGACGGACGCCTAAGAATAGATACGGCAACGCCTGCCAGTATCCTACGTCTACTGGCACACACCTTGGAACTGTTGGACATCATCCTCGATAATGCCGCAACAGCAGTCGAAGCCCTCTTGCACGCGTAGTCGACATAGCTGGCGAAGGTCAGCTTGTCGTCTATTACGACCCCAAGGAGCTTCAAACTCCGCTTTGATGCGATCGCGACTTCACCCACGTGAATCACTGCATGTTGAACCGACTTGCGGTTGTTAACGATAACCACCTCCGTCTTATGTTGAGCGAGCTGCAGGCCTCTAGCGCTCATCCAATCCTCCACCGTGCTGATCGCGTGTGCTGCGGTCAGTTTTACCTCGGGAATTGACTGCCCGTAGACCGCCAAGGTTACGTCATCTACGAAACCGACGATCTTAACACTAGGAGGGAACTTTAGCTTCAGAACCCCGTCATACATAAGGTTCCATAGTACCGGGCCCAGTATTGAACCTTGCGGAACTCCTGCGGTAATAGGTAGGCTTTTTTGACCGACATCGGTCTCGTAAATTAGCACACGGTTCTGGAAGTAGCTTCCCAAAATCCGGTACAGGCCCACCGGCAGGCTAAGCCAGTGTAACGAGAGCGCGATGGTATCCCAGCTTGCGCTGTTGAATGCGTTCTTCATATCAAGTGTCACTAACGCACAGTATCGAATACCTTGCCTTTTCTGTTGGATCGCTATCTCGGCGGTTTTTACTACCGAATTAATAGCGTCCAACGTGGACTTACCCTTGCGAAAACCGAACTGGTTGTTAGACTGGCCGTTCGTACCCTCTGTGTACGGGGTCAGTCTGTTGAGGATGATCCTCTCTAGCAACTTACCCGTCGTGTATATAAGGCAGATTGGTCTATGCGCCGATGGGTCGCCCGGTGGCTTCCCGGCCTTCGGCAACAACACCAGTTTCTGTCTTTTCCATCTTCCGGGGAATGTACACTCATCTAGGCATCTTTGCATAGCTAGCCTGAACATTAGAGTGGGGCGTCATGTTCATTTTTTCAAATCAATGGTTTTTCAAAGCCATTCTGGGTCCTAAACATTTGTGCAGAATTTGGGACCGATTGGTTGCTTCCTCGCTTTCCGCATCGCGTTTGAAGTTTGTATGGAAATTAGTATGGGAGAACGTATATTTTTGCATTTCTACTACTAGATGTTTCAGTTCATCGTAAACCAATCTGCACATTACGTTAAAGTATAACACAAAGGATGCCCAAAAACTTTGCTGAAGAAGGCACGTTGCTGGAACGTCCACGAAAAAAGTTATAACGCTTCGAAGATTGAGTGTTCACACCATATGCAAAAAATCATTTATTCTGCCAGCACTGCCGTACTACGTGGAGCAATAATTTAACTGAGCGTTATTTCAAAATTATTGATTTTATAGGACTTTGGAGCTAAAGGGAGATATTCGGAATGATTTCACAAAGTAAAAGTTCCGACTAGAAGGAAAATGGGTTTTGCCCTCTGACAAATTACAGGTTGTCCGGTAGTGCTGGCAGAAACATTGATTGCTTGCATATGGTTTGAACAATCAATTTTCGAAACGTAATAACATTTTTTGTAGACCTTCCAGCTGCGTACCTTCTTCGGCAAAGTCTTTCGGCATCTTCCAGGCTATATGCTAACGTATTGAGTCACGTGATTGATGATAAATTGAAGCCGCTAAGAACAAAAATGTTAAAAAGTACGTTTTCCCATACTAATCTGCATACAAACTTTAAACGCGATGCGGCATGCGAGGTCGCAACCAATCGAGCCCATATTTTGCACAGTTGATTGGGGTCCCAAAACGATTCAGAAAAACCTTGATCTCACTTGATCGGACGAAGTTTGCGTTTTGCCATACAACTGCGCCCCAGTCTACTGAACATGTTCGGGTTCGCTATGATTGCAGCCTTGAGAGCGCTGTTCGGAACTCCATCAGGCCCTGGAGCTTTGTTCGTTACCAGGGATTTGGCCACCGCGAGTAACTTTTCGTTCGTCACCGGAGCCACCATTTCGGCCGCACCCATATTGCCTTGTGGTGCGAGAGGCCAGGGACTTGTTGCTCGAGACGGGAATAGTACCTCGATAATCCTCGCCAACCTATCCGGGGACCGTTCAGCGGGTGAAGAGCTCCCTTTGGTCTTGGCCATCACAATCCTGTAGGCGTCACCCAACGGATTCGCGTTGGCTCCTTCGCATAAGTTGTCGAAACACGCTCTCTTACTGGTCTTGATGGCCTTGTTAAAGGCCAGTTTCGCAGCTCGAAACACTTCACGGCGGTCCGCTCTTTCATCATCGGTGCGGGCACGTTGCATTCTTCGTCTAGCCTTTAGGCAGGTTGATCGAAGGGCCGCAATCTCTGGACTCCACCAGTATACCGGCCGTCTGCCATTTTTCGGCAGGGCTTTCCTCGGCATGGTGGCGTCACACGCGCGTGTTAGGACAGCTACCAACGCATCCCGCTTAGACCTTCAGTGTTGGCTTCCAGTCCCAGGGCCGCGGTGAAAACTTCGCTGTCGAAGTGATTGGTTTTCCACCCCCGGAATTGAGAATGCATGTGTGTGGCGGAAAGCAAAAGAAGATGTGGTTGCTTCATTAAATTCCGCCATTTGCTTGGTTTTAGGCAACCCTTCTTTCAACGGATCCATTTGCCCGGCAGAAGATCAGAAAGTTATGACTCCTTCTTTCAATTCAGGTATTCACTCGATTAAATGCATTTCCCGAAAGATCGAAAGATGCATTTTCCCGGAAAGGCAAAAAAGGATATGACTCCTTCTTTAGATTTAGCCATTTCCCCGGTTTGAGGAAATGTGATTTTTCAAAGAAAGCATTTGCCCGGCAGATGGCCAGCCAGAATATGACTCCTTCATTCAATTCAGGCATTTATTCGATTTTAGACAAGGGGATATGTAATCCTTTCTTTGAAAGATGCAGTTGCCCCGTAGAAGACAAGCGAGGATATGACGTCATCGTCAGTTGTGGAATGGATTCCTGAGGCCTTTGTGAAGTATATTCATAGCGGCTCTTTCTTAATAAAGGCCAACTTCTTCACCTCTTATGCCTTAAATCAGGTTTAAGCGCATGACTAAGCATCGCTTTTATAAAGGCCATAAGGAAAATATTATTATTAAACGAAGCATATCATTTTGCGTTGGATTGATTTGAAATACGCTTTTCATCTTCGAGTTTTCAAAATAATTTCGTTTACAATAAATATTCTTCACATAAATTACCTTTTCTACAAACCAAAGATTCCTTTCCCGTGGTGCTCACGGAGATGCAGAGCATTCCTCGGTTTCTTATAAGATTGTACGACAATTCCCCGAATGCAATTTCCCCGAAAAACAATTCCCCGAATGTAACATTTCCCCGAATGTAACAATTCCCCGAATGCAACATTTCCCCGAATGCAACATTTCCCGAATTGTTTCCACAGTGCAGATAAAACTAAAACTGAAAATGAAATCTGCGTCGTTTAACATAAAGTCGCATAATTGGCTTTTGATATAATTTTGAGCTGCAACAAAAGTGAGGGTCGCGGGACCAGGCTTGTAAAATGTCATCTGCATATCATTTGACTAATTTGCTCATAACTTTCTTTAGAAGCAAAATTTCTTCCATAATTTTGAATGTACTCATAACGCTTGAGTAGGGTTATATTTTTGTCCAAGGGTACATTGCTCTTAGTATAACATCAAAGGCTGGAGAGTGAAAACTCTCCAAAATGTCACGTGTCATTTGACATAATGTCATTTGAATGACATTTTTCCTCCCACGCCCCAGATTACATATTTACAGCAAAGTCTCGTTAGACAAAGTTGTAGGCCCATTTAACCGCTATAAGTTCGTCATACAACATGAATTGATAGCTACCTTCTGAAACAAGTTCTGGGAAAATTATACAAACGAATGCAAATGACATTTTACAACACTGCGCGGGACAATTCGCTTAAAAACTGTAAAAAAATCAAGATGCTGGGCCATTGGCCGAAGACCATTATGCCGAACCGTCATTAGGCCGAATGAGAAGTAAGAAGTGAGAAATGAGTAGTGAGTAGTAAAAAGTGAGACATGAGAAGTGAGAAATGAGAAGTGAGAAATGAGAAGCGAGAAGTAAGAAGCGAGAAGTGAATAGTGAGCAGTGAGTAGTGAGTAGTGAGTAGTGGGAAGTGAGAAGTGAGACATGAGAAGTGAGAAGTGAAAAGTAAGAAATGAGAAGGAAGTACATAGTAAGAAGTGAAAAGTGTGGAGTATGAAGTGAGAAATGAAAAGTATGATGCGAGAAGTGTGATGTGAGGAGCGAGAAATGGCGAAGTGAGATGTAGGAAGACAAAATGGAAAAATAAGGAAGAAGGATACAGATGAAGGAAGAAAATTAATGTGTTTTCCGAGAGGCGAAGGAAAGGGATAATGTTTTTTTTTTGATAATCGCTTCGCCCGGTATTGGGGAAAGACGAGTTATAATGCCTTCTTAAAATGAACACGTTTTCCCGATATAAGACAAAGAGGGTACATGGACCCTTCTTCAATTGAACACGTTTGCCTGGAGTAAAGCGAAGGAAGGAGATAATGTCTTCCTTAAATGATCGCGTCTACGCAGTATAAGGACAATGGAGGAGATATTGCCTTCTTTAAATGAACACGTCGATAAATTCGATACAGTAAAACCTCCATGAGTCGATATTGAAGGGACCATCGACTCAAGGAAACATCGAGATGAGGAATACACAAACCTTGTGATGCTGTTTGAAGGGACCATCGTAGTAACCTAGAAAATATTTTTTAATATGGAATAATTTGCTTCTATGAGTCGATATCGAGTCATAGAACATCGACTCATGGAGGTTTAACTGTAATTTTTTTTTCGGTTTATATAATTGATATTTATTGCTAGATGCGATCTCATATATTATATCTATTCCGGCCAAACTCGTCTACATCAAAAGAAGAGACTACATCATTTCCTTATTGCAGGCAAACTCCTACTTCTGAAAAGGTAGTTTCATTTTACTTTGGTTTATTTTGAGCTAATGCCATTACTCTAATACAGAGGTTCCCAAACTTTCGGATATGCGACCCACCTAGCAGAATCCCATATTGCTTGCGACCCACCAGGTACCAAATGCATTGATTTTGTGAAATTAGTTAAAAATGACTTCGAGTTAGATTGGACAAATTATAATAAATTGCTTTATATCCCATCATTGTATTTGTCAAAAATTCGTCAATTTTTTGGATTGGATTTGGATGGAATTTGAATTGAATTTGGGTTGGATATGGATTGGATTTAAAATTTATTCAGATTAGATTTGAATTGGATTTCGATTTGATTAGGATTGGATTTGAATTAGATTTGGATTGGATTTGAATTAGAATTGGATTGGAGTTTAAATAGATTTCGATTTGATTTAGTTTGGATTCGAATTGGATTAGGATTGGTTTTGGATTGGGTTCGGGGCTTACATTTGGATTGTATAGGTCTTCTTTCTACTTGCCCAAATATCGTATAACAAAAAAAGGCCGTTGACCTCGTCAGGTTTGTTGTTCTGTAATCATCCAATCATTAGTCAGATCCTAATTCAAAATATGGAATAGATTTGTGGAACAAAATAGTAACAAAATTATGAATTAAGATTTGTCTTTCACGACCCAACACTGAACAGTCCACGACCCCCCTGGGGGTCGCGACCCACAGTTTGGAAACCTCTGCTCTAATATACATAGAACACATCTACCGTGTCCTTAAACTAGGTAGAAACAAATTTTTAAAGAAGGAATAACATTTACTTCTTCATTATTCTGGGGAAACACCTACTTCCAAAGTAGAGATCAAATTAATCCATTGCGTTATTCCGAGTAGATGCATTATATTTAGAGAAGGCATAATATTCACCATTGCCCTATTCCGGACACACGCATTATTTTTTGAGGGATTCATTTTTTTTTTGATTTCACAAAGTTTCAACATGATGCTTTCAATCGAAATTTCTGTTCGCGATTCTTCTCCACCAAAGAAATTCAGCCTTTGTTCGACTATTTTAGAATAAAAATGAATATGAAAACGCTTTATTCAAATATTTTTATAATTTAACGATAAGATATATAATTTAACAATAAGGAAAATCAAGAGCATACAATACTATCGACAGATTTGATCATGTTCGGCATCTCCAAAGAGACACTCTGGAACAGATCTTTGAACGCTGCTCTGTTCGGGCGCTCAAAGTCGATGATAGTTAAGTGTTTGCAAAAAAAATACTTTATTTTCGGGGATTTGTTACATTCGGGAAATTGTTAAATTCGGGGAAAGTGCTTCCGGGGAATTGTTACATTCGGGGAAATTGCATTCGGGGAATTGGTTTTCGGGGAATTGTCATACAATCTTCTTATAATAATGAGTGTCGAACTAATTTTCCTCTCCTAATCCTAAATTGACTGTAAGGGCATGACCGGCTCATACTGTCCATAGCAGCTGTTTCTTGCACTCTATAGAAGTCGGTTGGGGATGAAAAATTAACAACAATTTTTGCATGCCTCATATGCACAAACACATAAATAGTGGTCACTACAAAAACAGGAATTTCAATACTTCAATACTTATATGTGAGAACATTAATGCTTTCAGAGAAATATTTCCTTATGTAAATGAATCCTTAGAATTGTCACTTTTAATCCAACATGTTCAGTAGTCGCAAACATCCCATCAAAACAGAAAGGATGCGCACCGCATTTTACATTTTTTTTTTCAAACGAACAAAGACCGTGGAAAAAGTACATCATGGACAATTTTGAACGTGAAAATATCTCGAAAACTGTTAAAGGATTTTAAGTAGACCGTGCTTAATTGTTTTTAAAGGTGATTGGAGGAAGTCCAAAGACACGAAGCAACTCATCAATAGGATCAAAAGCATCATCCGGAAATTGCTGCCGTCCAACGGTCATGTGAGTCCTACAAGATTAAACTACGCAGCACGACGAACAACGGACTAGGGACACGGCAGGTATTTCCGTCCATCGTCATAGGGGCTAAAACCATCGAAAGCAACATCCATTTGCTAGAGCTCAACTATAGTAGAACGTATCTCCTGAGCTTAAGATTTGATACGAATGAGTTTGTCAAAAAAGTGTCTCTTTTATTGGTTTTCGAGACTATGACGAAAAGACGAAAATACCTGCCTTAACCCTATATGCTATTATTCATTATTCTAAGTTTAAAGACTAAGGCCAACTCTTTATATAACGTATATCAGATTGAACTGTACATCTTTGTAGTTTTCTTTCCGAGCAATTCTTTTCATTCTCACTATTTAGTGGCCACCCATTGTGCAAGGACAAACAGACAATAGCTTGGTTCGTCGTCGATATCCTTTTGTATTTGTATGAGAAAGGGAAAATTATTTCTTTATATATGGCAAACTGCTGACGTAAAAACCTTGTGATCACATTTTTGAAACATGAACTGAAATATGTACATATCTTTGTGCATTTTCGAAAGGTGCAGAGGATTCGTCTAGCGAGAAAATGTATGCTTTTAACAATTCTCTATCTGCGTATACGCCTGGCATATATATAAATGAGTATTCTACTAGATAAAAAATAAAATCTATGCATTAATTTTCTGGTTTTGAGTTAGCTTAATATCACAAAACCACGCTGATAAGTCAATATGAAGTATGCTTCAGCATAATCACATAATTCTTAAATGAAATAAGGTTTTAAATTTGAATTTGAATCAGAATACAAAAAAATCCAACAATTTCTATATATTTATATACTAACTGGTATAAAGCTGAACTGATATAAAATCTATCAGATTCGGGAGCACATGCTCCACGAAGAATCCCTTTGAAAGCAGCACAAATGCTGGGGTATTGCCTTATCGCCAATGGTGAACGCGGACGCGGCGATTTATCACAAACTGCTTCTTCTGTTACTATAACTCTATTGGTCTCAAAGCAGTTATTTGACATGAAAAATGAAATCAGAATGGCGTACATAATGTAAAATTAGTTCAACAAAAATTCCGAGGAAAAAAACTAAAATTTCGTTTCGTTTGGTAAAATTTCGAATTAAATGCACCATGATTTCGTATCGTTTCAAATTCTCGAAAGTAATATATATATATATATTTCGTTCCGTTTCGTTTCGAATCCACATAGATATTTTGAATTTTGTTTCGTTTCGTAAGGAAAAAGTGTATTATCGCATACCCTTAATGACGACGATAAGTCTGGTACACCCAGAGTAATGCAGTGATTACCTTGAATATGACATGTCGAAAATTCATTAAATATGTGTAAATTGTGTTGTGTATTTAAAAAAAAATGTAGTGCTGGAAGAATTATGTTCCTTGAATTATAGGAAGCGGATTGGAGCAACTTTAAGATCAAGACTGGATTAGTTGCTAATTTTCAGGATTTTCGGCTTTCAGTCACATGAAAATGTTGATAATGGCAATGATTTGAAATTATCAACATTTTCATGTGACTGAAAGCCGAAAATCCTGAAAATTTAAGATCAAGATTTATCCAAGGAAGTATCTTTTATTATTATATGGGTTCTGCCTGATGAGCGGCTTCAAGTGGTTCGGGGCTGTTTCCGTCCAGCTCGGTTTTATTTGTTGACAAAGAAGACGAGCGGAGTGGGAGGGACTTCGGGTTGCTTCGGGCTGCTCGTTGTAGCAATCGATATACAGCAATATATATTGATTACGGAATTTGTTTGGATTCTACTTTGACTTGCTTCAAATCGTCTTTGTTAATGTCTATATAAAAAATCTATCCTTCTATCTATCCATTATCTTAGTAGAAAATTTATTTAGTAACTGTATCGCGGAAGATTAGCAGGAACATTAATTTTAATATCTGTTGAACATTCGACGTTTTCTGAGTTTTCATTTGATTTCGGGCAAATAGATATAAAACTGTTAGAATTTGATAATATTCCTAGGACCTTTTTATTCAACATGCAGATTGCTCGGCAGATTTTGATATGCTTTAAGCGGCCAGATTTGAGTTCTTTCCAGAAAAGCTAAAGTGATTTTTTTTTTCTTGAAATAGGTTTCCGAGTTTAGAAGCAGAATATCCTTTCAGAGAACGGTCATCTTCTTCTTCATATTGGCAATACATTCGCCACTGGGACATTACCGCCCCGCAGCAGTATCATTTTTGCACTCGTATATCATTAGGCTAACTCGATGATACTTTTGTGTCCAGGGAAATCGAGACAATTAACAATCCAAAAATTGACTAGACCGACACTGGGTATCGAACCCAGCCACCTTCAGCATGGTCTTGCTTTGTAGCCGCGCGTCTTATCGCTAGACTAAGAAGGGTCCCTCAGAGAACGTTACTGAGAACTAATAATCAAATTTTGTTCCTCGCCAAAAGAGTATTAGCACATACAAGAAAATCTTCAGTTGCGTTTGATCGTGTTTAGTATGGATAGAACGATCGCGCTGTAATATAAGTGTTTGGTTCTGGTTTTTGATACCATGCCTTTCCAAGGATTAATTAACTGCCATTAATCACGCGTGTAATTAAGAATCGACTCAAAACAATACAGCAGTTTAAGGCTAAAATATCAGGCGAACAAAAGTAATCCGGTATCCAAACATCGTATCTACAGAACAGACAGATTTTTTTTTTCGTTTTGTCCTCTTTAATTTTTCACCAATCCATTTTCTACTTTCTAACTATTGTTTGTATGTATGTTTGTTCACCATAAGTAATTACTCGCGTTGAAGAAGCAAAAACGCAATGCATATGTGCATTGTAGGCGATTTAGCTGAAATGTAAGTGAACAATTACTCGCTTTGAGCAAATGATTATTTATTCTCGCGAAGGATGAAAAATTAAGAAATTAAAGTGATTTCGTACAACATTATTCGAGCACATGAAAAATTGATTAGCTAGTAACGCATTCTTGTGAGTACAAAACAGTGTTCGGTAAACCATTCAACACAAAATATAAAAAAAATCAAAAATCTTCCTAGGGATTGAGTGCAGAATGGATCGTGTGACACACCAACTTGTCTGATAAAAACGTGAAGTAAAAGTAAACATCAATTTCTACTGCCCGGTTAGCAATAAACTTATCAATCACAAGACCCGGAAAATGTTGTCCACAGAAAAACATCAGTACATGTTTGTTCGTGTTTTGTGTTGGACGCAGAACGATCGGAGACATATTTCGTCAGTAAGCAGAACGATCGGCTGATATTCGAAATTTTGTTCTGCTTTGTGTGGTGAGCAAAACGATCAGCCGGTCACCGAAATTTTGTTCTGCTGCGTGCGGGTGAGTAAATATTTAGAAAGTAAAAGTTTAGATCGCGTGTTCTCTTCAGTAAGCAGAACGATCGGCCGGTCATCACAATTTTGTTCTGCTTTGTGCGGTGAGCAGAACGATCGGCCGCACGGTGCTCCCCTGACCGTTATTAACAAAAAAAATTCTCCATCAAAACTAATACCCGGAGCTGAATTCTGAGGCTATACTGCATCTCTGGGTGAAATATGAAAAAAATCGTAGGGCCCGTTTTGGAGTTACGTCCTTTTTAAGACGTAACTGATATATATATATCGAAGAAATGCACAGGATTCTGTTTCAACACGATTTAAATTTTCTAAGTTGTATCCCCATCTAAAATGTTTATCGTATATGAATAATCATCTGATTTTTCTCTGTATTATTAGTGGTTTTAGGAACATTATTATTATTATTTATTCAGACTAAGGCCGAAGTGGCCTGTGCGGTATATAAGAGTCTTCTCCATTCGGCTCGGTCCATGGCTACACGTCGCCAACCACGCAGTCTACGGAGGGTCCGCAAGTCATCTTCCACCTGATCGATCCACCTTGCCCGCTGCGCACCTCGCCTTCTTGAGCCCGTCGGATCGTTGTCGAGAACCATTTTCACCGGGTTACTGTCCGACATTCTGGCTACGTGCCCGGCCCATCGCAGTCGTCCGATTTTCGCGGTGTGAACGATGGATGGTTCTCCCAACAGCTGATGCAATTCGTGGTTCATTCGCCTCCTCCACGTACCGTCCGCCATCTGCACCCCACCATAGATGGTACGCAGCACTTTCCTTTCGAAAACTCCAAGTGCGCGTTGATCCTCCACGAGCATCGTCCAGGTCTCGTGTCCGTAGAGGACTACCGGTCTAATTAGCGTTTTGTAGATTGTCAGTTTGGTACGGCGGCGAACTCTATTCGATCGGAGCGTCTTGCGGAGTCCAAAGTACGTACGATTTCCAGCCACTATGCGTCTCCGAATTTCTCTGCTGGTGTCATTTTCGGCAGTCACCAGTGAGCCCAAGTACACAAATTCTTCTACCACCTCGATTTCGTCACCACCAATGCAAACTCGCGGTGGGTGGCTCACATTGTCTTCTCTTGAACCTCTGCCTATCATGTACTTCGTCTTCGACGTGTTGATGACAAGTCCGATCCGCTTAGCTTCCCTCTTCAGTCTGATGTAGGCTTCCTCCATCTTCTCAAAGTTACGTGCCATAATATCTATGTCGTCGGCGAAACCAAATAGCTGGACGGACTTATTGAAAATTGTACCACTCGTGTTAATCCCTGCTCTTCGTATTACCCCTTCCAAAGCGATGTTGAATAGCAAACACGAAAGACCATCACCTTGCCGTAACCCTCTGCGGGTTTCGAAGGGACTCGAGAATGCCCCTGAAACTCGAACTACGCACATCACCCGATCCATCGTCGCTTTGATCAATCGTGTCAGTTTATCCGGAAAACCGTGTTCGTGCATTAGCTGCCATAGCTGGTCCCGATCGATTGTATCATATGCGGCTTTGAAGTCGATGAATAGATGATGTGTGGGCACGTTATATTCGCGGCATTTCTGCAGTACTTGGCGAATGGCGAACACCTGGTCCGTGGTGGAGCGTTCGCCCATAAAACCCGCCTGGTACTGCCCCACGAACTCCCTTGCAGTTGGTGCTAGTCGACGGCATAAAATTTGGGAGAGTACCTTGTAGGCGGCGTTCAGCAATGTGATTGCGCGGTAGTTGCTACAATCCAGCTTATCGCCCTTTTGTAGATGGGACACACGACACCTTCCATCCACTCCTGCGGCAAAACTTCCTCCTCCCAAATCTTGGTAATGACCCAGTGCAGCGCTCTAGCCAGTGCCTCACCACCGTGTTTAAACAGCTCTCCTGGTAGTTGGTCAACCCCAGGGGCTTTGTTGTTCTTCAGCCGGCCAATCTCCTCCTGGATTTCCTGGAGATCCGGAGCCGGTAGAATTATGTCCTGCGCGCGTTCTCCCAGGTCTATCACCATACCGCCATCTTCGTCTGCCACATCGCCATTCAGGTGCTCTTCGTAGTGCTGCCGCCACCTTTGGATCACCTCACGCTCGTTCGTAAGAAGGTTCCCGTTTATGTCCTTACACATATCAGGCTGTGGCACGTGGCCCTTACGTGAACGGTTTAACTTCTCATAGAACTTTCGTGTGTTATTAGCGCGGTACAGTTGCTCCGTTTCTTCACGGTCTCGATCTTCCTGCTGGCGCTTTTTCCTCCGGAAAGTCGAGTTTTGTCTGTTCCGCGCCTGTTTATATCGTGCCTCGTTCGCCCTCGTGCGGTGTTGCAGCAATCTCGCCCATGCTGCATTCTTCTCTTCCACTAACTGCTCACATTCGCCGTCATACCAGTCGTTTCTTCTGATCCGGGGCACCGTCCCTAGTGCAGCGGTTGCGGTGCTTCCAATGGCGGATCGAATATCTCTCCAGCCATCTTCAAGAGACGCTGCGCCTAGCTGCTCTTCCGTTGGAAGTGCCACTTCCAGCTGCTGCGCGTATTCTTGGGCTAGTCTACCGTCTTGTAGTCGCCCAATGTTAAGCCGCGGCGTCCGACTTCGACGCGTGTTGTACACCGTCGAGAGTTTTGAGCGCAGGCATACTGCAACGAGGTAGTGGTCGGATTCAATATTCGCACTGCGGTAAGTGCGGACATTCGTGATGTCGGAGAAGAATTTACCGTCGATTAGAACGTGATCGATTTGGTTTTCCGTTTCTTGGTTAGGTGATCTCCATGTGACCTTGTGGATATTTTGCGGGGAAAGAAGGTGCTTCGGACTACCATTCCGCGGGAGGCTGCGAAGTTTATGCATCGCTGGCCGTTGTCATTCGATACGGTGTGCAGACTATCCGGTCCGATGACCGGTCTATACATTTCCTCCTTCCTACCTGTGCGTTCATGTCACCGATGACGATTTTAACGTCCTGCAGTGGGCATCCATCGTATGTCTGCTCCAGCTGTGCGTAGAACGCTTCTTTCTCGTCGTCGGGTCTCCCTTCGTGTGGGCAGTGCACGTTGATGATGCTATAGTTGAAGAAACGGCCTTTAATCCTCAGCTTGCACATCCTTGCGTTGATTGGTTTTAGGAACATGTTGCATGGATTTTGGTCATAAATTAAAGCCACACGATCAAAAATTCGACCGAAACAAAATCGTGTGAAAAACAGAATTCTGTGTATAACATCTCATCAAATACATGTTTCTCAACTTCAAAAGCATCGTCAGCGATAAAAAAAAAGATTTTTTTTGTTACAGCCATTAGAATTATATACAAAAATGACGATAAGTAATATGAGATTTGTCTAAGAACATTTAAAAATGTAACTGCCACTGACGTCCTGCCGTCTATGCAGTGGACGTCCACACGTCCCAAACTAGCTTACCTTCAGGGTTCTCAGGGTTGCCTTTACCTGCTCAAGGGATACACGACGGAATAGCGAGGAGAGGTGGACAATACAACAAGAGTTCGACGCAATTGCATGCATTTAGGGATAGCGTTGGAAAATAACTGAGAATTTGAAGATACATTTTTATCTATATTTTATTTTTTCATTTTCTGTTGTTGGGTTTTGGGGTTAGTGGGAAGAAAGGAGTTGTTGCGGCCGTTCATGAGAGTTGGGGCCCATTGTCGACATGCTCATGTGGTTTGACATACCTGGGGTACTCAACGGTACCGGCAACGGGTTTCGTGTTCGGCGAGGCGGCAGTGTTGCACACGTAGACGTTGGACACGATGACGTTAGCTTTGGCTTTGTCGAGACCGCCAGCGGGTTGCCCCGTGTTCGTTCTTGGTGGGTCTTTCCCGGCTCCGCCGGATAGCCAGCCAGCGACGCGATAGTGTTGGACACGTGGACGGTAGTTTAATGGTTCGCCAGCCGGCGTGGCTGTAGTGTTGGACACGTCGAAGGGGGGGGGGGGGGCTAGCTCGCGGCTTCGTCCCGTCCTTTTCCCGGCGCGGCGGTAGTGTTGGACACGTTGAGAGGGGTGGTAGCACGAGGCTTCGTCCCGTCGTTTTCCGGCGCGGCTGTAGGGTTGGACACGCAGGGGGGGGGAGGAACTCGTGGCTTCGTCACGTCGTTTTCCCGGCTGTGGTGTTGGACACGTAGGCGTTGGGCACAGTGACGTCAGAGGGCTAACGGGAACGGTGCCTGGTTCGATCTTGTGGCTCTTTCCAGCGAGGCTCTAGTGTTGGACACGTCGAGAGGAGTGGTAGCACGATGCTTTGTCCCGTCGTTTTCCGGCGCGGCTGTAGTGTTGGACACGCATGGGGAGCTCGTGGCTTCGCCACGTCGTTTTCCCGGCTGTGGTGTTGGACACGTAGGCGTTGGGCACAGTGACGTCAGAGGGCTAACGGGAACGGTGCCTGGTTCGATCTTGTGGCTCTTTTCAGCGAGGCTCTAGTGTTGGACACGTGGACGGCAGCTGAGGGTCACAGTTTTTTCTCCCCTCCGCGAGAAGCGCCGCCAGCAGGCGGAAGCGTTGGACACGAGGCCACGGGCCGTTTTTGGGATTTATTGGGAAAGGCAGCCGCCAAGGCTGTATTGTTCCGCCGGTGGATGGTAGCTTCGATAATCGTTGGAACTTGTTCCCTAGCTTCGCGATCCATGCAATTTACACCAGGCCTTCACTAGCAAACACACCTTTCACAATACTCAGAATTGCACTTTTTTTTTAACTTTCGGTAGGTCTTGCGTCGATGACAGTCCAGATACGACTCCCCGAGCAGTCCACGATTTCTCCCTCAGCTCCCCAAAGTTTTCTCTTCTCCTCTTTCTTAATCGACATTCCGCTTTTTCAGCGGAAATGGTGTTGCCTCCTTTGGTATTTATTTTGCTCCAAGGGCAGGAATTGGGATAATGGATAGGAAAGTAGATACACTTTGATTGTGAATGAGGCGAAATGCCTCAATATTTTTACCTAAATATTTAAATATTACGCAAGTATGTCGATGGTTCGTTGGTTGTTACTATATTCGGTAACAATTATCCCCTCTCAGGAGGAAAAATTAAGTCTTATGAATGACTTAATTTTTTCGCAAACCGTGCCTCAATGGTTGATTGAGAGAAAAGATTCTTAATAACCGCAGCCGAGAGGCTGGTCTAATTTGGCGCTAGTTTGGATCTTATAATATGTAAACTCTCGTACCCGTTTGCATTCACCTCCTTGAAGACTTAGAACTCTTCTGATATTGCTCAAAATTAATCTTTCTTCTTTCCGCGATATTAACTTTTATTTCTTATTTTTCTCTGTAAGTTTTTTTTGTATTCTTTTTTTTCCGAGAAACTAATGTATATTTCTCTGAGGGTTTCTTTGAAAGGAATAATTGTTCTCCCTTTCCGGTTTATTTTCTATTGGTTCTAGTCAGTTCCATTCAGTTCAGTCATTCTTTCACATTCAATGGGCCCTTTTTCATTCATTCGGCGCTCATTCATTCCGTATCATATATATAAATGCCTAATAATATTCTAATTATCCTTAAGACGCTTACCATCTTCAGGTCCACTCCACGAGTCACATACTGGCTCAGGGAGAATCAATATTATTGTTCTTAATTACCGGGGATAATCATTTTTACATTTTTCCCATTTTACTTGTTTTTCTAAGTATTTTTATTTTAACGTGTGGTACTATTTCGTTTTCACGGTGTTCGCCGCACGATTAATGTGAACGCACGGTACCACAGTTGATTTTCGCTTATCATGACAGACAACTTCACGTCTGCGAATGATCAGAAGAAAGAAAATCCAACCATAAACAAAACAAACTGTCAGTGACAGTTTAAAATTACTCCAAAGAAGCAACAATCTTCACGGGATACGGAGAATTTCGTCAATTAGTTCAGGAATTTTACTCTAATGTTAGATGCAGTTCGGTATGAATTGAAACCACATCTTTACCAATCATGTTGTCGTTTTTAACGCATCCGACCTAAATAGTGTCATGTGTAGTGAATTCATGATTTTAGTTTCAAGTGTTTGTTAGCAAATCGATTACCCAGGCTTGAGATGGGCCGCTGGCCAAACGCCCAACGATTTACCGTCAAGGTCCTCCAATTTATAGGATGACGTGCCTATTCGTTCCACGACCCGAGCTGGTATGAATAGAGGGCCGTATTTGGCGTTATAATTGTCCACGGCACTGGACAATTTCATATTTCGCCGAAAGACGAGCTGACCTATCTCTAAAGCTTTACCGAATTTCCGATGACGGAGGTCGTATCGCTTTTGACTCTCATGGTGGGCTTTGGAAAGATTAGTTTTAACCAATTCACAAATCTTTCCGAATAAGTCCGTTTGCACACTACTCCGTTCATCTGGAGTGAGCGATTGTACAGGTCCTCCTAGACGATGATCAGACCCTTTGAGCATCAATTCATAACCATGAGTTGTAAAAAAGGGTGTTAGTTCCGTAGCCGAGTGAATAGAAGTATTTAATATGTTTTCTATTTCAGATAGCCTTCCGTCCCACAGTCTCTGGTCCTCACGAACATATGTTCGAATGGCCCCGTTTATTGTTCTATGTACTCGCTCCACTGGGTTGGCCTGGGAGTGGTACTTTGAGTTGAGCCAATGTCTCACGTCGAAACGCTGTAATAGGCTCCTAAACTCCTTGGATAAAAAGCAAGAAGCGTTATCTGTAATTACTACCTCAGGTACTGAATTACGCAGAAACCAGTGATCACGGAGCGTGACGCACAATGAACTGCTATCGATTTTTTTAAAAGGCATAAGCATAACAAATTTGCTAAACAAATCCATAACGGATAAAATATATTGGTTTTGCTTTTTGCTACGCGGCAAAGGACCGATGAAATCTAACGCAATTATTTGCCAGGGATGAGTTGTGATCCGCTGCTCCCCAATAGGAGGAGCCAGGGCTGTATTGGCCGCCTTAGACTCTTTGCAGATCGTGCATTTTTGAATATGATCACGCACTTCAATAGCCATGCGGGGCCAGAAGTATCGTTGGCGAATACGGGCAAGTGTCTTATCCACTCCCATATGCATTGAATCATCGTGACTCTGTCGTATGATTCCTAATCGTTCAGCGGGCGAAGGCACCTCCTTCCAATCAAACCGATTATCTTGAATTAGCCCAGGTCTAGAAAGGTATTTATAGAGCCTCCCGTCACGTATTTCATAATCCACGTTATCGGTAGGCTTTTCAATCACGTCATTCATTAATTTTTCGTACCACATAGTGGCGGGGTCATCTTGGGTGGTAGTAATTGCGATCGGTGACATTGTCTCAAGACTCTGATCGCCGTCGGCGTTAGACGCTGTTGTTGAAACAATTGCTACAGCCCGAGATAGGGCGTCCGGGACCGTATTCTCTTTCCCTTTTCGGTGGAGAATGGTCATGTTATGATACTGCAGTTCTAAGCACCATCTGCTGCATCTGGAGGCCGTCTTCCATTTAGCTGTCATTATATGCGTTAAAGCAGAAGAGTCCGTTATGAGAGTGAAGTGTGACCCTTCTATATATCCCCTAAAAGCGTCGATGGACAGGAGAGCAGCTAAAGCTTCCTTTTCACACGCATGGTAATTCCTTTGGGGAGTAGTCATTTTGTGTGAAAAGTAAGCTATAACTGTTTCCTGGCCATTTTGCTTTTGGGTTAGGACTCCAGCCACCGCCACATCACTGGCGTCGGTCTGGATAGAAAACTCCAGATTAAAATCCGGTGGAGATAATATGGGCGCCGAAATTAATTTTTCCTTTATATGGGAAAATGCCTCCTCGGCAGATTCGTTCCATCCGAGGATTTTTGATTTTGTTTTTAGTAAATCAGACAGTGGAGCTGTAGCTCCACTAAAGTCGTCAATAAATCGACGATAATAGTTTGCCATTCCTAGGAACCGTCGCAGTTTAGTAACCGTATTCGGTCGGTCGTACTCTACTATCGCCCGAACCTTTTCTGGATTGGGCCGGAGCCCGTCGGTGGAAAGTAGGTACCCTAGGAATGGCAATTCATTGACGCAAAACTTCGATTTATCGAGGTTGATGGACAAGTTGGCCTCTGCTAGACGCCTCGCTATCTCGCTGAGTAACCGAACGTGTTCCTCGAACGTCTCCGTAACAATGACTATATCGTCAAGATATACGAAGACGTTCGGCTCCAATTCACCATGCCCCAATACCCGGTCCATCAGTCTGGACAAAGACGCTGGACTGTTTACTAGACCGAATGGGAGCCTGGTGAATTGGAACATCCCCTTGCCCTGAATACTGAACGCCGTGTACCGCCGCGAGCTCTTCTCTAAAGGAATTTGGAGAAAAGCTTCAGATAGGTCGATGGTACTTAGGTAACGAGCTCTAGGCAGATGACTCAGTATCCTTCCAGGGTGGGGCAAGGGGTAGGCGTCTCGAACGGTCCGCTCATTGATTTTGCGGGCGTCTAAACAGAGACGTACTTTCCCTGAAGGCTTTATGACCGGGACCACATTGGATGACCAGTCTGAGTGAGCTCTCTCAATAATGCCCAACTTGAACATTCGCTCGAGTTCGGCGTTCACCTTTTCCTGAGTTTTGGGGATAAAGGGTATGGATATTGGCGTATTGGTGGCTTTCCTTTCCATTCATCGGAAATTTCAATCCGATGTTCTGATAACGGAGTTAGCGATAGCTTATCGGGATTGGCAACTTGGAAAAGGCTCTTTACTTCATCTAGCTCGAGCTTTTCCAAATCTGTCAGCTTGAGTGACTGATGGTCTAATGAACAGTTTTCAACGTCCACCAAAGCACAATTACGTACTGTAGGCCAAATTCGAAATTTAGTCCAGAAATCCATACCCAGAATGCAACATACTGACAATTGACGAACTACTAGAGTGGGTATGATTTTTACCTTCCCTTGGAAGTTGAATGGTATATATAGCTGACCCAATACCTCGAGATCTGATCCATTCGCTGAATGAACTTTGATGATCCGTGTCAGCGGTCGTAATTTAATTCCGTTTAATTTCTGATAGATTCGTTCGCTAATAAGTGTGACTTGGCTCCCAGAATCTAAGAGACCCTTTTCTGGAATGCCATAAATTTTAATTGACGCAAATGGTCGGTTGTCCTGTTGTCGCGAGAGGGAAATTGTCATAATTTTTTGTGTTTCTGATTGGTAAGCCTCTTCTGGTACTGGTTCCCACCATTCAGAAGGGGTAGTACCCACCGGGAAACTATTTACGCGTTTGGGTGTGGGTTCGGCGATCGGCGTTTTTCGATCGTCCGTAGTCCGTTTTTTTTGCAATATGGACAATGTTGAGTATCAAAACCTTTAAAGCCACACACTAGGCACATCAAGCCTTTATAGCTGCGACATTGTTCTAGAGTGTGGTTCGTTTGCCTGCAAAACAGGCATTCTTGGTCTCGTGGCGGCCTATAGCCCTCCACTAGGTAATCTAGGGTTCGTTTCGGTCTCGAGCTTCCTTCACCGGGATTCTCCGATTTTCCCGCCTGATTAGGAGTGAGTGGTGACTTGGGCTCAATTTTGGAATTTACATTCCTCTTGTGCGCGGTGTTTCCACTCTCTTTAAAGTTATTCTTTTCCGGGGATTTAGAGTAACTTGAATAACGACAAGATTGTTTCTTCTCATCTCGATTTAGGTTGTTTAACGACACTGCATTTGTGGATTTCTCAGTATCAAACATTTTTGAGAAAAGCGAGAAGTTCGAAGCGTCTATTAGGTGTCCCGCATCGAGCAACTCAGAAAGGCTGGCAATGGGCTTCCACAGCAAAGCCTTCTTGTAATCATGACGCATGTTTCTACGTACCACATCTAGTTTTTCCCATTCCCCCATGGGATTACTCATGGAACGGAACATACTATCCATTTCGTAGAAAAATTCTTGAAATGTTTCACCCCGAGCCTGCCTTCGTTGGTATATTTTTGCTCGAACCAGCGAATCCAGCTCGGGATGTACAAAAGCTTTGCGTAATTCGAAAACTAAATGAATCCAGTTCGCCAATCGACTAGTTGACCTCATGGACATATACCAGTTCAGCGCTGGTCCGGTGAAAAGGTGGAAGGCTGAATCAAAAAGCTCTGCCTCCGACACATTCTCGGACAATGCCAGCTGCGAAACCAGATGAAGGAATTCATTCAACTTTAGTCCCTGATCTGTGCCAGCGTATTTGGTCAACTTCCATTTCGATACGGGCAGTGATTTTCGATTATACAGCCTTGGGGTAGTATTGCACAGCCTTATGTGCCGACACCTTCCTAAAACAATTTTAAATACTGATGGCAATGAGATATTGTAAAAACAAGGCCGAATATATTCAATTACTCAACGCAAAGTAATTTAAGCAATCAACATAAATTAAAAATGTTGCATGTAGGAATTGTTGGGTTAATTTATATTTCATCAATTTAAAAGCTATGTGAAATATCGCATACCCTTATCACGGTTTGGCGAAACCGTCGAAAACAACATAGTCAGATTTACTTAACTGGAGCGCGGTGGATTGACATGTTCAAACGTGCTCACATATTGGACAGTGCACGATATAGCGGTACACAGCCGCGATCGTCATTGATGATGGTGCATTGGCGCATATGTATAGGACACTAAGGAAAGAATTTGTTTGAGTGAGGAGCGTAGAATAATAACTTAGCCAAAATGATAGAGACAATAAGAGTCTTCATTGAATCTACATACACGTATACAGGTGTATTGATTTAAAGGGGTTTGTTGCCCAGTATGAAAACAGAGAGAACATGATTTTGTTCTTACCAATATAAACTTGAAAGGAAATATTGATATTGGGGTCTGAGTGTTTCGGAAAAGGAAGAACCGACCCGAAGGGGTAATGATTCTTTAGGGAAAGGGGATTTCAAAGCCCAGTTGAAAGAAAGAAAACAATTGATTGATTGATTTTTAAGAGTATACTTAAAATCAAAGAGTAATACAAGCGGTAACTGTTAATAGCTCGGCGGTATGGTGCGCTGTTTTACAAAGAACCCATGCTGGGTTCGAATACTGATTTTAATAAAGATTTTCACAACTCCGTTGGTTTAGTAGTATCATGCATTATGAAACATTTGGAACTTGTTGAACATTACTCTGTGAGACAGCAATGTTCAAGTTTAGGTGTAAAGAAAGGGGCAGGACTTAGAGATACTCATTTTATACAAAAAAAATATATGAATTAATACATTAGTAAATTGAAGTAGCCACTTGAATGTGTGCTCGAAATAAGAGAGTTTAAGAGAGTGGAAAGAGAACAGATTTTTTCCAAGAGAATTTTAAAGGGAACATCCAAAAAAGGGGGCAAAGTTTCGTAAAGTATGGAAGTCCAATATTAAGGCTGAATTAGCTAATTTATGACAAGAAATTAAATAACTATTGTATAAAATTTGAAAAAAAAAGAAGTTGTTTCGGAATTTATGGATTTTTCAAATAAGCTGATTAAGCATTTCGTGCAAGAGAACTTTAGGGAGCATCCATAAAGAATGCAAAGTTGAGTAATGAATGGAAGCCAAAACTTGAGGATATTTACGAAGTTTAAATTAAAACCACATAGTCTGAATAGATAAATGTGGGATGAGGAAAATGGTTACGTTATTTAAGGATTCTTGGACCTTTCATGTGGTCCAAAGTCCAGTCTGATGCAATTCATGAAATCATTATGAAATTCAGAACTCGGATTGACTATATATACCCTGCGCTTTTCCAAGCTCGGGGTCAGTCCCAAATATTCAGCAGCACCTTTATTGGAATTCGGCGCTTTCTAGGTTTCCCTAGCCGGCCTACCGAATACTCCAATTGAGCTCGGGGTCAGTCCCAAATATTCAGCAGCACCTTTATTGGAATTCGGCGCTTTCTAGGTTTCCCTAGCCGGCCTACCGAATACTCCAATTGAGCTCGGGGTCAGTCCCAAATATTCAGCAGCACCTTTATTGGAATTCGGCGCTTTCTAGGTTTCCCTAGCCGGCCTACCGAATACTCCAATTGAGCTCGGGGTCAGTCCCAAATATTCAGCAGCACCTTTATTGGAATTCGGCGCTTTCTAGGTTTCCCTAGCCGGCCTACCGAATACTCCAATTGAGCTCGGGGTCAGTCCCAAATATTCAGCAGCACCTTTATTGAATTCGGCGCTTTCTAGGTTTCCCTAGCCGGCCTACCGAATACACCAATTGAGTCAGGGTCAGTCCCAAATATTCAGCAGCACCTTTATTGGAATTCGGCGCTTTCTAGGTTTCCCTAGCCGGCCTACCGAATACTCCAATTGAGTCAGGGTCAGTCCCAAATATTCAGCAGCACCTTTATTGGAATTCGGCGCTTTCTAGGTTTCCCTAGCCGGCCTACCGAACACTCCAATTGAATTAGGATTGTCCCTTAGACACCTCGACACTCGTGACTAGTGCACGAATCGAGATCTAAGTTTAAATTAATTAACTTCTTGAAAAAGATAAAAGTGAACAGTTAAATGTCCGTCGCGGTAAAATCGAGAATCGGTGTTAGAGTCTCAGAATAAGTATCGATAAATAAAAAGTGTTAGTATCTCTGGGAAAGACATTGTCATACGGGAAATAGTGCAAAAGTTTGAAAAACGAAAATATTCGAGTTTATAATTATACGAAAGTGTTAATTGTAATGAGTGTAATGAAAGTTTATAAATGTAAAAAAAAAAAGTTTATAAATGTACAAACAAGTGATACATAAATAATAAAGTTTTATTCTAACCGTAATTGAGTGTTTGAACTAAAAACCCGAAAAACCAGTGCCGCGCCGTCGGCATAGAACGCTTAACACATCGTGGAAAGGTGATTATTAACATTTGAGCGTGAACAATACATCGTAAAAAGGAAGTTCGTTACATATGGTGACAGCGGTGGGATACTGTTTTCGCAACAGAGGAACGCTAATTTTTGATTAAGTGAAAATCAGTGCCGAAGAAAATAAGAACAAACATCAGATAAGTAGAAGTGGTTTTGCGGAGAAAAAATACAAAAACACGACCACAAGATCGAGCACCAGGTCTTAGATATGGAAACAACAATAATACATGGAATTTTAATATGGTAAGTAACAAACCTTTTTCTTTAATTTGAATGCCTTAAAACATGTTGGATATTATTTCTCATCATCAATAGTGAAAATATTTGCTGATTTTGACATTATTCAAATAAATGTCAAGTTTGGACGATTCATTTGAAAAAGACTCTGAACAATTAGAACAAATTCGAGAATTCTTTTAAGGAATTCGATAATTTAAACAAAAATAGAACCAGAACAAGGTCTTTACAGGGTATTTTCATAAATCAGAAATCTTAAAAGCGGCGTTAGAAGAATTCGAGAACATTGTCCAAAAATATGAACAATTAAACGAAACTGAAATTTGGAATGATTTAACAGATAAACTGGATATTGTGAAAAAGAAATATGAAAATTGTATTCAATTATTAGAAAATACCAAAACAAAAAGAAATACGGAAAAGAACTCTGAAATTCAAGCAGGAAAATTTCATAATTTGAGGAATAGACGTGTAAGTGTTAGTGAAGATCATTTTCCAATTAGTATTGAGGATTTTTCGAATCTGAACGTGTCCATATCTGGCACAGATTTATATTTTGGACCAATACGTGATCCTAATCTTTTATCATCTACATTAAATAACGCTGATCAATCTAAAATCGATACCAAATCTTTGATATTAAACGAGCTACAAGAATTTAGTGTTAAATTTGAGCCGGTATACAAATCATTCTTGAACAAAATGGCTTACGAATTCCCCACAGAAAAAGCAATTAAATGCATTCCAGAATTTCGAGGAACAGCAGCTGAATTGGATGGCTTTTTGTTCCAAGCAGACTATTTTGCAAAATTCATTCCACCAAGGAATGATCAGAATGAGATCCATGAAACCGAAACGGAACTCATTCATGTAATATTATCCAAATTGAAAGGACCAGCAGCATTGCATTTCAAACGAATACATGCCGATACTTGGGTAGAAATTAGAGATAATTTGCAAAGAGAATTCAAAGGAAAATTGAAATTAGAAGAATTGTTTCAAAAGATTGAAACGTTGGAACAAGGGAAAACAGAGACCTTTCGAAGTTACAAAGATAGGGTGCTTACTATGAAACAACACATTGATGAATATGAAGCGAACAGAGGGGGCGGCGAAAATTCATACGCTCTCAGAAACTTACGACTCCATTTCTTAGGAGGGCTTAAAAATAGAAACTTGAAAAACTTAGCCAAAGCACATAAGGAGGATAGTTTGGAAAACTTGATAACTTATCTGCAGGAGGAATGTATAGATGTGGAGCAGATAGAACAAATTGAGCATAGATTGCAGGATGCTCATATTGCAGAATCACACAGACTTGAAAAAGAAGAGCAAAAATTCAACAACCAAAGAAAAAACTTCGGAAATTTCAGAAACAGAAACAATTTTTACAGCAACAGAAACATTGACCATGACGACAGAAATGATCAAAGGAATAGAAATAATGACAGAAACCATTTCAATGGGCAATCTAATAACTACCAGCAAAATCAGAACTACGGATATCCGAATAATAATAGTTATCGAAATCGAAATGATAACTATTCAAGAAATGACAGACATTACAATTCCCCTCGCAACGAACGAAATAACTTTGAACAAAATTCTTACAGAAATAACGGTAACCAATATGACAACAATCATAGCCAAAACAATAGAAACAATTCGAATCAAAATTATAGGAATGAATCACCGCATCAAAACAACGGAAATAGAAATTACTTTAATACGAACGGAAATTCAAACTCTGAAAACAGAAGATTCGAACCATTACGTGAAGGAAACTGGAATAACCGAAATTTTGAATACAATCAGAAGCAAAAAAACTAAACCATGGGGGTTTGGATAGGAAAAAGATAGACGGATCCCACTGTTTTTATACACAAGTATATGATACTGATGCACAATACGAAGAAGAAGAAACAGGAAAATTATTTGCAACAAGCCGTATGTATGGAGGCTTTTCAACCGGTTTTATTGGAAACTGGCAACCGCAGAAAATCCACAATACAATGAGAGATACTACTTGGATACAAGTATCTGTTATAATTTCATTCATCAGAGCACTGCAATCAAAGTCGGAGCAACAAAAATAGACCCATTCAAACATGCATGGATATGCGTAAATGGTAAACAAGTACCATCCATTGGAACAATATGGATTCATTTAACAATAGGAGAACTAATCATACCGACAAAATTCCACGTGGTGGATAAATTAGGAGTACCAGCCAAAATTGGGTACAAATTTGCTAAGGAGCATATCGAATCAACATACATGAATTTCGAGGAAACACGTTTTAAACTAAAAAGATCAGAGAACACTTCTCTAAATGTTTACGGATTTGTGAGCAAGGATTTAATAGAATATGAAGAAATAGATAAGTACGAGAAAAACATCGATTCGGTTATCCAACAGAATAAACAGAATTATGACTTTAAAAGCGATATAGATTCCGAATCTATCACAACAGAATCTTCGAAACCCGAAACAACTGGATCATTCTCAGAAATAATTGAACCAATAATGGATGAATCAGGTAGATTTGAACTTTTTTCCAAACAACAAGAATCAATTCGGAACCCACATAATGATGGTCTAGAAAATATCAACTTCAATGTCGACACAAAAGATAATACAAGGAAAACATATCCTTACGAAGAGTTTGTAAAAGCAATGCCACAGCTTAGACAGAAATCAATAAGATTGACGACAAAAATACTTGAGGAATATGAAACAGATGCTACATTTTTAATAATTAACAGTCTATCAGCTTATAAAGAACTGAAGAATTTCATCGACCTTCCGTATAGTCTAAAACCACATTTAAATGGAAGAATTTTGTCATTTCCTAATAAAAGAACTTGGGGTATATTAATGAATGGTACTAAGGAAACAGATTTTAACTCGAAAGTATTTTTCAAAGGACTCATAGATGGATTCCATAACGGTCCAGAATTTGCCAAGTTGGCGAAAATTATTCAAGTATTCTCCTTTAAAGATTTACTCGACACATTAAGTTTAGACATTTTAAGATACATAGCAGACACATTCAATAAGGAATTCATAGTGTACACTGCAGATAAATACAACAATGGAGGCTATACTTACGACAGAAAATTAGCCAAACTAAACGAGGACATGGGATTTGTATTTGTAGCAAAATCAGATAAAACGTGTGGTCATATAGAAAAGCCACAAGACATTCAAAACTCAAACATTGCAGCTCAAGTTACAACGGAATTAACTTATGATAATGATAAATATTTCATGGAGTTGGTGTCAGTGGACAAGCCCATGAATAAAGTAAAATATTTAATAGATACAGGTTCTTCAGTAAACCTATTAAGATATGATTTATTAAGCTATGTAGGCGTTAAAAGTTTTAATACGGATGAGATAATTACACTAGTGGGTATAGAAAATGGTAGTAAAGTAACACTTGGGAGAGCAGACGTAGAATTACTTATCAATGGAATAAGATTTATAACTACTTTTCACTTAGTAGACAATTTAATAATGCCAGGTATCATTGGAATAGAATTCCTTAAACAATATGTATCAAACATTAGTGTAAACTTCAGAACAATTACTTTGAAAGCGGGTGCAAACCATTTCGAAGGTTCGATATCAAGTAGAAACAACAATAGGTACGTGCATACTATTAACAAAATTCAAACAAGTACATTGATCAATCAAAACACGTATTTTAACCAATCCGAAAACGATTGGCAGCATAATAATGATGAGATATGTAAACCAAATCAAGTTATCAACAACATGAGTCCGGAATATGGATCGGATCATGCAGATGAATATTATTACGACGAAACTACAATGATTGAATCTTCAGAACAAAAATTGAATGATAATATGGGCGACAACGATATTGATGAATATGGAGAAAACGAATATCGGGAAGAGAATTCAGAAATACAATGGAAACCTGTGGATTTGGACTCCAACCAAGACTACAGCTTGGTAGAAAACAAGAATCGAAAGCAAATAAGAAGCAATGAACGCAGTAGTAAATTACTAGAAATAATCGACTTCAAGCATTTAAAGAAACCTAACTTCAACGCGATAGAAGAAATTATGGCGAAATATAGCGACGTATTTTATTTGAAAGCAGATAAGCTTACAATTACGAATGCTGCAATGCATGAAATTGAAACCACAACAAATGTACCAATTAATAAACGACAATACAGATTTCCAGACTCTACCAAGAAGCATATTAATGAAGAAATTGATGAAATGTACAAGCAAGGCATTATTAGGCCAAGTAAAGTCCATGGAATGCACCTGTGTTATGCATTCCGAAGAAAGATTTTGATGAAGAAGGAAACAAGAAATATCGAATTGTAGTAGATTTTAGAGCGTTAAACTTGATCACGAAACCATTTGTATATCCAATTCCATTAATAGATGAAATAATGGACAATTTGGGGGATAGTGCATATTTTTCAACCATTGACTTAAAGTCAGGATTTTATCAGGTTCCAATTCACCCTAAAGATGCAGCCAAAACTGCTTTCTCAACACCAAGAGGACATTTTGAATTCACAAGGATGCCAATGGGACTAAGAAACAGTCCATCAACATTTCAAAGATTAATGAACACAATAATTTACGAGATTAAAGATGTCAAAGCTATTGTTTATTTAGACGACATCATTGTTTTTGGAAAAACAATAGAGGAACATAACGAAAATCTTATTAAAATACTTGAAGCTCTTAGAATGCACAATTTGAAAATTGAGCCTACGAAATGTCAAATTCTGAAAACTCAGTTAAAATTCTTAGGACACATGGTAGATAAAAATGGAAAACGACCATTAAATGATAATATTAAAGTTATTAAAGAAATGTCTGTACCCAAGACAGTTAAAGGAGTAAGATCATTTTTAGGAACTGTGAACTTCTATGGCAAATTCATACCTGGAATAGCCGAGAAACGGAAACCTTTGAATGAATTATTGAGGAAAATGTTAAATTTGGTTGGTCGGATGACTGCCAAAAGGCATTTGAGGAACTGAGAAACTTTTTAACATCGGACTCACTCTTATCCAGACCAAATTATAAAGACACGTTTGTTATTACTACCGACGCGAGCGAACATGGCATTGGTGCGGTACTATCGAATGAAAAATCAATTGATAAACCCATAGCTTATGCTAGTAGGAGTCTTATAGGAGCAGAAAAAAGGTATCATACAATCGAAAAAGAATTACTCGCAATAGTGTGGGCAGTTCAGCATTTCAGACATTACATATATCATCAGAGGTTTATTGTCTATACGGATCATAGACCGCTAATTTCATTATGGCATTTAAAAGAAACTTCGCCAATTCTCACACGCTTAAGATTGAAATTACAAGGATTAGAATGTGACATTAGATACAAACAGGGAAAAGAGAACATTGTAGCAGATTTTTTATCTCGGCTTCCAACTGCCGAAAATCAATCTCTCAAAAACACAGAATCAGAGGAACAAATTATTGCTGTTGTTACACGTCAGCAGCTTAAAAAACAGCAGGAACTCAACTTGTTTGAATCAGTAAATGCAATAATAGATAATAATTCGCCTAATACAAACATAGACAACGACAAAAACTTGCCTATTGTAACGGATCAAAATCAAATTAATGATGATATGACTCAATCATATGATATAGACAAAAATTGTGACGTTGAAGATTCCAATATTACCAACGCATACGAAGAATATTTGGAATCATCTAAAGAAAATTCAATTGACATAGAACGATTAGTAATTTCAAAATCACTAAAGGATGACTCAGCCGATATTAATATCGTTATTTTGAACAGTAGATCAAAATACAATGAAATTTCACAAATCATCAATTTACCGCATGGAATAAAAGACTTTAGCGAAAACGGAATACTATCGATTCCACAGGAAAACATATTTGGAATAATTGTTGACGGGAAAAGTAATTCAGTAATCAACAGCAGAAAGTTTTTCCAGAAATTAGATAAATGTTTAAGCGATAATGGAACTATGATTAAAGCTTCAAATAAAATTCATGTCACATCGTTTCGAAAAATAAAACAGTTTGATATATTAGAAATATTACAATTTCTAGCAACCAAATATGGCTTAGTTTTCAGCCTATATAACGCAGATTCCGAACGAATTCAAATTAATACTAATGAGATTGAAACAATACTTAGAGAATTTCATGATGCTCCCTTAGGAGGACACGTCGGGGCACGCCGAATGCGAAAAAGAATTGGATTAATTTTCGTGTGGCAAAACATGAGACGAGATATTGACAACTATGTTCGGCAGTGTGCCTCTTGTCAAAAGAATAAAATTGGTAAATCACACAAAATACCAATGAAAATTACAACCACTGCTTGTGAACCATTCGAAAAATTATACATGGATATTGTAGTTCTACCGGAATCGGAATGGGGGAACAGATATGGGCTTGTCATGCAAGATGACCTGACACGTTTTCTGGTGGTATCACCCATGAGCAACCAAGAAGCCGAAACTGTTGCAAGAACGTTTGTAGAAAATTTAATTTGCAAGTACGGGACACCCTTAGAATTGGTTACAGACCAAGGATCAAATTTTATGAGTAAATTTTTCAAACACATTTGCAAAATTTTGAAAATTAAAAAGATTAATACTAGTGCTTATCACCCACAGGCAAATTTAGTAGAAAGATCTAACAGAGAATTGAAAATGTATCTTAGACAATTTGTAGGTGGTAATCCACAATTATGGGATCAACACTTAAACTACTTCTCGTTTGAATATAATACGACAAACAACGGATCAACGAATTATACTCCGTTCGAACTCCTATATGGAAGAAAAGCAAGAATCCCGTCATCAATTTATACAATTACCGAGTCAGAATTAAACTATGATGACTACAGTAAAGAAATGAAAATAATTTTTAAAAGATTGCATGAAAATGCAAGACAAAATTTAATAATATCGAAGGAAAAACGTAAGGAAATTTACGATAAGAACTCTGACGAATGGCAGCCCATGTGGGGAGATATGGTTCTCGTTCAAGCCAACCCAACGGGTGCAGGACAAAAATTACAGGCCTTATGGAAGGGCCCCTATGAAATTGTCGCTTTTCCTAGCGAACAAACAACAATCATTAAAAATGGGAACAAATTGGAGAAAATACATAATAACAGATTAAAAAATACAATAACTAATACCAAACATTTGATTGTTTTCATCTTCTCTAACCCTTTACAGGCTCTTAATAGCCAGTACACGATTGGGAGCATGCGAAAGTCCCAAATTATACATGGAAAAACTCAGCGATACTCGCATAATACAAGGAAAATTTTGCGTGAAGGTAAAATTGGACTTCCAAATGCTAAATAGTAAGATTGATTCTTTAGAAAATGCTTTCAAACTATACAATGAATCATGCAAAATGCTTGAAAAAATAACAAATATGAAATGTGGTCACCTAATAACAAATATAGAAATTGAATCCGAAAAAATTCATACAAAACAAATATTTATCAGAAAATTTTTCCCAAAAAGAGCTAGTAGAGGATTTTGGACCTCACTCGGAGCTATGGATTCAGACGATAGGACAAGAATCGACAAAAATATGGACAAATTGAGAAGCAACGAGGAAAACATCAAAAATAACTTAGATCATCAAAATTATGTTGTTGATGCAATGTACAGTTTACTAAACAATGCTTCGGATAAAGTGGAACAAAAAATGAAGTGGGTTTCAAAAGTTTTAACAGTATGAAAGAGGAAATCGAAAAAGGCTTAAACTTCACTAACAATGTTAAAAAATGATTTTTATAGAATCAGAATTAATTGATTTGGGAGTATGGATAGTACATTTAATAGAAAATGTTAAACAAAATCAGAAGAATTTTGTAAATATTCTATTAGGAAACAAATTAAACGTTAATGTTCTGCTGGAAATTATAGAACCAAATCAGTTCTTAATAGAACTTGAGAAATACGAACTGAATCTAGCAAGCGACATTGGGTTCGTAAGACAAAGTAACGGAGAAATAATACCAGACATATTCAACGTAATAGAATATGAATTTGAACTTACAAACAACCTAGAAATTATAATAAAACTTTTAATCCCATTAGCACGAAAGTTGAATTACGAATCATTTATAGGCACCGTATCGCCCGGTGTACATGGTCTTATATTGACATTAATAAAAATGGACTATGATATATTGATAATGAATACAGAATACAAATTGGGCTATATTATAACATTAAACGAATATGCCAAATGCAAACAACTAGGAAATATAAAGCTGTGCCATATTCGGAAGGCGCAAGAGAATTTGGAACAAAGTAAATTTTGCTTCACAGAATTATTATTTAAGAACAGTTCAACCAACTGTGAAACAAAAGTTTTAAAAACCACGAATGTTGTATGGATAGCAACCCTACAGCCAAATATTTGGATGTATGTAGCGCCGACTCTAACGACGCTTAACATATCACACGGAGAAAATATAACGAGCATAAATATATTAGGAACTGGAAAAATTCAGATGGAACTTGGAATGACCATTAGAACAGACCAAGTATCAATCTCGCATTTTGATATGGAAGACGCTAGTAAGGATATATTGGTGTATCAACCAGTATTAAACCTAACGGAATTTGGAATCGATCATCCATCGTATGATAAGATACCAACATTGAACGAAACTAATGTATTATATTCTTTCTATGATAAGAAAAGATTATTTGATATAGGGATAAACGTCGAACAACTTAAGAATCAACGTACTGTTCTACAAAACTTAGTTTATGCACCTTTAAAGAATCCATGGTTTACTACCACGTCCATTGCAGTCATAGGAGGGGTGATAGGTATATTTTTATGTTGTTTCAAAGGAGAAATTTCTTGTTGCGCAAGAAAACTAGAATTCAACCCACAAGGAATTAGTAAAAAGGAGAAGTATAATAAAAAGAACAGCATAGATAAAGAGCAACGTCATAGAAATAAAGGTGAGAATTTAAAAATGGGGAAATGCAAGACAAAAATAAGTCACAGACAAAAAGAAAATTGATATACACTAATGACATAGAAACTGGGTTGAACAACCCAAAGAATACAACAACAATCGATGGAACGTTGAACAGAAAAGACACAATTAGCCAAATAAAAGAAGAAAATGAGCTCACTCAAATAGCAACAATAAACGAAGGTACCGACACTCAAATTATTTCGAACACTATGGATAATAAGGAGAGGAAAATTATGGAAAACAAACAGAAGACGAAACAATATTTATCAGCAAATATATACTGAATATGGGAAAAGGAAATGTATTAAGCAGTTTTCACAAATATGACGAAGTAATGTTACAGTTGCACAAAACCTTGAATGGACACCCATCAAAGCCTTAGCATGAAACAGAACGGAATTATTATCTTTGATTACTCTAAAAATATCATGGACTTTAAAAATGGAAAGTATTTCAGACACTTAATACGAAAAAATGGAAACATTAATTCAATTAAAGGTAATTGGTAATTATTGCTTTATTATGCAATAATCAAATAAATAAAATAACCATAGGATAATTTACTAAATCATAACAAATTAGGTTAGGAACTTATAATTTTGCATACTAATATACATATGTTTATAGTACAACTAATAAATTTTCATTTGTTTTTTATTTTAAAATGTTTATAAATACTATGAATTAATCGCAAGGATTGAGTATCATTTCAGAAGCACGCCTAGAGCCATGATCGATGAGGGGGGAGAGGTTGTAGCAATTTCTCAACCAAAACCGCCCTAAATACTAAAGAAGTAAGTATAACACGATAGACGTAGCAACAAGTATTTTGCAGGAAGAAATTTTTATTGAATTTATACGTCCCCAAAAAAACCTGCAGAAGACATTCATTGCTACAACACAGAGATAAATTTAATGGGAATAATACTGGGAAAACAAAATAATCGAAAAAAATGATAATAATAGTAAGTAAGGTTCATAATAAAATGTGATAAATATAATAACTTAAGCATATAAAAAGGTAGCAAGGAATTAATACCGAATCGAATAACTAAAGTAAGTGAAAAGTAACAAAGACTGTAGGAGCAGGTCCTTATATTTGCAAAGTCTAATAAAAATTATAGGATAGTGAACACAATAATTTGAGAAAATTTAAATATGCACAACTTACTCGAGAGACGGTCGAGATAGCATCTATTGAAGACGAACAGACGACATCGGCAGAGAAGGAAGACATCAATGGCTCACGATATACATACCATAGTTAATTGGTATCACCGGAACGACGGGTCATACGGTGGGTTGAAGATCGAGAGTGTGGGGGATCAGGAGACGGAAGACGAAATATTCGGAGGTTATCAATGAAGGCGAACTCAACCAGGAAGTGAAAGTGTTAAATACATCATACGAAATCAACAATACGAATTAAAATGACAAATAACAGGCGAAGACGGATGTGCATCATACGAAAACAAAAAGGCGGATTCAACAAGGCGATTGGAGATAAGTGAATGACAAGACATTATACAAAGCTGAAAGCAAGGACATATTCAGGAGCATCATCATACACAACCGAAAGTGCAAGAAGAGATTTTAATTCAACCCCTGGAGATGATTTTGGAAGAGTTAAAGTAACACAATAATGACAGAACGAGCAGATACAAGTCGCCTCACAAAGATAAAACCAACGTTAAGACGAAATTTTAGAACAATCAACAATTCAACAGTGTTCATCAATTTAACCAGACGGCCCCAAAAAGTCAATTCAAAGCAGAGGTCCTAAAACTACAGCGAAGGCGGGTCTAACACAAAGGCAACTTATCAAGTAATCAAAATTTCCACAAGCTGAAGCCAATACACAGCGAAATTCAAAAAGCAACAACAAAGACTTCGAATCAAACACAAACAATGCGAACATCATGATAACGGTACAACATCTAAGAATCCATTCATTTAAGCAGTGTGACACACGTCAATTCATCACGACTTGCTAACTAGCAACTTATCTGAACGGAAGCAGCTTAAAACTATTGAAAAAGGCACTGTAATAACGTCAAACTATTACAATGTTACATGCAGAAAATCATTGAAATACAACTAGAGCAGAGCTACTTCTACTCCTCTGGAGATATCACGTCAGATTTATACAAGTGGCCGGTACAACAGCAATTTTGAACACAACAAACAATAGACATCATTTACCAAAACATCATCATGGCTTGGCCAAAACAATTTCATCGAAGATTACAAATTTAGACGGCAGTACAAAGGAACCCACACGAGAGGAGCAGCTTAAGAGGCGAAACAAGTAAGGCATCAGAAAGCACAAGACGATACGGAAGAATCAAACAGCAGACTAGGAACACACCCTGCACTCGAGATTTACAACCACCCAAGTGATCAACAACACTAATGATTACGAGGACGCAAGAGCAACACCAAGTAAAGGCGAGGCGATTCGAGAAGGCATCATCAGGTAAGAAACTCTCGAGAAAGTTTATGTGCAAATATGAGAATACTTAAAAGATTAGAGGAAATTAAACGGTCACACGACGAAAGAAAAAAAGGGATATAACAGGGTGATTTGATAGATTAGAAGAACACGTAATAGATGCAGTATGGTCAGAAAACAAACAAAAAAAAAAAAAGTTTTTTTTAATAATAAAATAAGTTAATATAACACTAAGATACGGGTGAAAAATAATTTTGAAATAACACAAAGAGTACGAATTAAATTAGAAGAATAATAGGGACATAATAGAAGAGATAAATTAGAAGAATAATAGGGAACATGAAAATTACTGTGGAATAATTATATATATTAACTCAGAAACGTATCAATGTATTTAAATCTTGGTCAAGAGAAGCGTTGAAGAATAACAAAAAAAATGGTAGCTGAACCATATCAAAGATCCAAAAGTAAACTTTGTAGGAAATTATTATTAAAAGAATTTATAAAAACACATACAGAACGAATAACATCAAGAGATTCTAACACTAAACTTCGCCGAAAGTAAAATTCAGATATGACAGATAATAGTTAATGATTGATAAACAACGGACCATTGAATGATTATATAATAGAAAAATATATATGTTTTTGGCCTACCCTAACAAGCGAAGGATCATTTTCTTAATGAACCTTCACCTCGTTTGTGTGGGAGGAGATGAACGGCCTTGAGATCCTTCATCACTCCTCATATCGGATCACGGGATATATCGTAGGAATCTTTAAGCCAAACATAGAAGAAAGCGTAAAACTTAGAGACAGACTCAGCTGACCTATTTACTTGCGATCAGCTGATCCAAAACAAGCATACGAAATAATATACATACAAGAGGGCAAAAACATTGCCACTGGTGAGGGACCAACGCCCGGCGATTCACATACGGAGCATCATATTTCAATTTTATTAGTGGCAATTATTGTACGCAGGGAAAACGTTCATTACCTTTCCCAACGTAATGGAACGACAAGTACGTTATTAAGGGTCAATGTGGCATAAAATCACTATTGACAGTATAATTCATGTTACTTTTGACCGTTAAATTGAAATGGTCGATATATTTACTCGGATTTTCCGGCGCAAACAATTGAGCATAATCTACTATATATGCTCAACTCGATGGGATGGAAGGATATGCACAGCCTTATGTGCCGACACCTTCCTAAAACAATTTTAAATACTGATGGCAATGAGATATTGTAAAAACAAGGCCGAATATATTCAATTACTCAACGCAAAGTAATTTAAGCAATCAACATAAATTAAAAATGTTGCATGTAGGAATTGTTGGGTTAATTTATATTTCATCAATTTAAAAGCTATGTGAAATATCGCATACCCTTATCACGGTTTGGCGAAACCGTCGAAAACAGCTTAGTCAGATTTACTTAACTGGAGCGCGGTGGATTGACATGTTCAAACGTGCTCACATATTGGACAGTGCACGATATAGCGGTACACAGCCGCGATCGTCATTGATGATGGTGCATTGGCGCATATGTATAGGACACTAAGGAAAGAATTTGTTTGAGTGAGGAGCGTAGAATAATAACTTAGCCAAAATGATAGAGACAATAAGAGTCTTCATTGAATCTACATACACGTATACAGGTGTATTGATTTAAAGGGGTTTGTTGCCCAGTGTGAAAAACAGAGAGAACATGATTTTGTTCTTACCAATATAAACTTGAAAGGAAATATTGATATTGGGGTCTGAGTGTTTCGGAAAAGGAAGAGCCGACCCGAAGGGGTAATGATTCTTTAGGGAAAGGGGATTTCAAAGCCCAGTTGAAAGAAAGAGAAAACAATTGATTGATTGATTTTTAAGAGTATACTTAAAATCAAAGAGTAATACAAGCGGTAACTGTTAATAGCTCGGCGGTATGGTGCGCTGTTTTACAAAGAACCCATGCTGGGTTCGAATACTGATTTTTAAGTAAAGATTTTCACAACTCCGTTGGTTTAGTAGTATCATGCATTATGAAACATTTGGAACTTGTTGAACATTACTCTGTGAGACAGCAATGTTCAAGTTTAGGTGTAAAGAAAGGGGCAGGACTTAGAGATACTCATTTTATACAAAAAAAAAATATGAATTAATACATTAGTAAATTGAAGTAGCCACTTGAATGTGTGCTCGAAATAAGAGAGTTTAAGAGAGTGGAAAGAGAACAGATTTTTTTCCAAGAGAATTTTAAAGGGAACATCCAAAAAAGGGGGCAAAGTTTCGTAAAGTATGGAAGTCCAATATTAAGGCTGAATTAGCTAATTTATGACAAGAAATTAAATAACTATTGTATAAAATTTGAAAAAAAAGAAGTTGTTTCGGAATTTATGGATTTTTCAAATAAGCTGATTAAGCATTTCGTGCAAGAGAACTTTAGGGAGCATCCATAAAGAATGCAAAGTTGAGTAATGAATGGAAGCCAAAACTTGAGGATATTTACGAAGTTTAAATTAAAACCACATAGTCTGAATAGATAAATGTGGGATGAGGAAAATGGTTACGTTATTTAAGGATTCTTGGACCTTTCATGTGGTCCAAAGTCCAGTCTGATGCAATTCATGAAATCATTATGAAATTCAGAACTCGGATTGACTATATATACCCTGCGCTTTTCCAAGCTCGGGGTCAGTCCCAAATATTCAGCAGCACCTTTATTGGAATTCGGCGCTTTCTAGGTTTCCCTAGCCGGCCTACCGAATACTCCAATTGAGCTCGGGGTCAGTCCCAAATATTCAGCAGCACATTTATTGGAATTCGGCGCTTTCTAGGTTTCCCTAATGGCCTACCGAATACTCCAATTGAGCTCGGGGTCAGTCCCAAATATTCAGCAGCACCTTTATTGGAATTCGGCGCTTTCTAGGTTTCCCTAGCCGGCCTACCGAATACTCCAATTGAGCTCGGGGTCAGTCCCAAATATTCAGCAGCACCTTTATGAGCATTCGGCGCTTTCTAGGTTTCCCTAGCCGGCCTACCGAATACTCCAATTGAGCTCGGGGTCAGTCCCAAATATTCAGCAGCACCTTTATTGGAATTCGGCGCTTTCTAGGTTTCCCTAGCCGGCCTACCGAATACTCCAATTGAGCTCGGGGTCAGTCCCAAATATTCAGCAGCACCTTTATTGGAATTCGGCGCTTTCTAGGTTTCCCTAGCCGGCCTACCGAATACACCAATTGAGTCAGGGTCAGTCCCAAATATTCAGCAGCACCTTTATTGGAATTCGGCGCTTTCTAGGTTTCCCTAGCCGGCCTACCGAATACTCCAATTGAGTCAGGGTCAGTCCCAAATATTCAGCAGCACCTTTATTGGAATTCGGCGCTTTCTAGGTTTCCCTAGCCGGCCTACCGAACACTCCAATTGAATTAGGATTGTCCCTTAGACACCTCGACACTCGTGACTAGTGCACGAATCGAGATCTAAGTTTAAATTAATTAACTTCTTGAAAAAGATAAAAGTGAACAGTTAAATGTCCGTCGCGGTAAAATCGAGAATCGGTGTTAGAGTCTCAGAATAAGTATCGATAAATAAAAAGTGTTAGTATCTCTGGGAAAGACATTGTCATACGGGAAATAGTGCAAAAGTTTGAAAAACGAAAATATTCGAGTTTATAATTATACGAAAGTGTTAATTGTAATGAGTGTAATGAAAGTTTATAAATGTAAAAAAAAAGTTTATAAATGTACAAACAAGTGATACATAAATAATAAAGTTTTATTCTAACCGTAATTGAGTGTTTGAACTAAAAACCCGAAAAACCAGTGCCGCGCCGTCGGCATAGAACGCTTAACACATCGTGGAAAGGTGATTATTAACATTTGAGCGTGAACAATACATCGTAAAAAAGAAGTTCGTTACAGTATCCACCACTCTTTGAGGAGGACATACTAATGGATCATTCAGCTGGGTAGCGACTAAAGGTGTGGTAGCAGTTACGTCAACATTCATTGGCAGTTGTCCAGCGGGGGTAGCTCCTGTCAGTCCAGGTATCGAACAGTGAGCCCAGCCCGACGCATTGTTCATAACTTGGTTCGGTAGTGAACCAGAGATGGGAGGTATTCCCTGACTTCCAACTAAAGTTTGTGGTTGGGTTGAGCTAAACGAGTTATTGGTTCGTTCGCTTCCCCCGTAAGGTACCATTTTCCATGAATTATATGGCCACCCAGCATTGGGTGGTATTTGGTCACCTGGTAATGGAAAAGTTGATGTTGTTACTGATTGTGTAGAAGCCTGTATGGGTTGTGCAATAGAAACCCCGATTGTGACTGGAGTCCATCTGTACCCAGCACCAGAATTGATAGATGAGGCCAGCCTTGGGACCGTATTTGTATGGGTGGGGTTCGTAACGGTATTCATTACAGGGTACATACCTGTGTTGGCTACATAGGAGTTTGCACAATCCGGGTTGGTAAAGTGGGAGTCACCGAACTGATAAGAATATGGCTGAGTGTTTTGTGGTAAGATATTTGGCTCCGTAAAGCGCACCTGTCTTGAGACCATCGGAGTGTTAGACAACGTTTGTTTTGGAATGGTTCCGGTGTAATTCGACTGATTCAAAATTGTTGGGACTTTTGCATGCCTAGCATTGGAATTTGAGTGTATCGAGTGATTTTCTTTGAACTTTCGCAAAAGATATAATTCGTGTTCAAGCATTAACATACCTTGCTTGAGATCTACTGACCCTATTTCGGTGGAATTTACTAAGCCTAGCCTTTGCAATGAACCTAGCAAATCTTCATCTATTTCGACCGCACCATCGCTTGATGCTTGTCTACCTGTCGTCTGGTTTTCGGTGAACAGTCTCTTGAGCCCAATGTCCACTTCCTGGCGCTTTTGATAAAAAAAATCTCTTAAATATGATACCACTTTCTCTATCATTTCATCTACCTGTGTTGCCTTTTCTAGCTCAGTGAATTTTCCTAAAAGTTTCATTCGATTTCCCAGATGCAGTAATGAAGACTGACATCTGGGAGGCAAGTCCTTTGTGGAGTTCTGTATTGTGCTCTCAATCTCTTGAAGCTTGAGTACACAAGCATTTAGTTCATCTTGTGGCTCCCTCTTCCAGGAATAATCTTTAGGACCATCCGATTTCTCCAGCTTAAGCGTCTCTCTCAAAGCGCGTCGCTTTCTTGACATGGATTCCCCATCTACGAAAACGATATCCCGTACCTCTAGCTCGAAATCTAGTTCGTCTTCATTCAGATGATCTACGCGGATGTCATAAAACCACTTCCAATCTCTTCCTCACTAAACCGGTTTTCCTGTGCCATTTTATGTATAAATTTTATTCCAGTTCAATAATTAGTTCAATAGTCTTAGATTTAGTTTTGAAATATATACAGTTTATACTTAAATAATTCTAATTCTATTAAATTCAGTTCGATATATTCTAGTTCAATTTCAATTCTTAAAGAGAAAAATAATAATATAATGCAAAAATTGATTTACTACAAAACGGAGCAATTCAGATAAATTCACAGTCTCACTTATAGGGGTGACTCGGACCGGCAAGAGCACCGCAAGGAGATCAAACAAACCTTAACCGTTCTACCAGATGTTCTCTGCACTGACGTCACCAAGAAATCTTCCCGCTTAACCAACGAAATAGCGTTCGTGGGTCGCCCCGAGCAGGCATAAAATATTCTGAACCAAGTGAAGAATATTTTCTTATTATGTTGGATCGCCAATTGTAACTTCGGCTGACGTCCTGCCGTCTATGCAGTGGACGTCCACACGTCCCAAACTAGCTTACCTTCAGGGTTCTCAGGGTTGCCTTTACCTGCTCAAGGGATACACGACGGAATAGCGAGGAGAGGTGGACAATACAACAAGAGTTCGACGCAATTGCATGCATTTAGGGATAGCGTTGGAAAATAACTGAGAATTTGAAGATACATTTTTATCTATATTTTATTTTTTCATTTTCTGTTGTTGGGTTTTGGGGTTAGTGGGAAGAAAGGAGTTGTTGCGGCCGTTCATGAGAGTTGGGGCCCATTGTCGACATGCTCATGTGGTTTGACATACCTGGGGTACTCAACGGTACCGGCAACGGGTTTCGTGTTCGGCGAGGCGGCAGTGTTGCACACGTAGACGTTGGACACGATGACGTTAGCTTTGGCTTTGTCGAGACCGCCAGCGGGCTGCCCCGTGTTCGTTCTTGGTGGGTCTTTCCCGGCTCCGCCGGATAGCCAGCCAGCGACGCGATAGTGTTGGACACGTGGACGGTAGTTTAATGGTTCGCCAGCCGGCGTGGCTGTAGTGTTGGACACGTCGAAGTGGGGTGGTAGCACGAGGCTTCGTCCCGTCGTTTTCCGGCGCGGCTGTAGTGTTTGACACGTTGAGAGGGGTGGTAGCACGAGGCTTCGTCCCGTCGTTTTCCGGCGCGGCTGTAGGGTTGGACACGCAGGGGGGGGGGAGGAACTCGTGGCTTCGTCACGTCGTTTTCCCGGCTGTGGTGTTGGACACGTAGGCGTTGGGCACAGTGACGTCAGAGGGCTAACGGGAACGGTGCCTGGTTCGATCTTGTGGCTCTTTCCAGCGAGGCTCTAGTGTTGGACACGTCGAGAGGAGTGGTAGCACGAGGCTTTGTCCCGTCGTTTTCCGGCGCGGCTGTAGTGTTGGACACGCATGGGGGGGGAGCTCGTGGCTTCGCCACGTCGTTTTCCCGGCTGTGGTGTTGGACACGTAGGCGTTGGGCACAGTGACGTCAGAGGGCTAACGGGAACGGTGCCGGGTTCGATCTTGTGGCTCTTTCCAGCGAAGCTCTAGTGTTGGACACGTGGACGGCAGCTGAGGGTCACAGTTTTTTCTTCCCCTCCGCGAGAAGCGCCGCCAGCAGGCGGAAGCGTTGGACACGAGGTCACGGGCTGTTTTTGGGATTTATTGGGAAAGGCAGCCGCCAAGGCTGTATTGTTCCGCCGGTGGATGGTAGCTTCGATAATCGTTGGAACTTGTTCCCTAGCTTCGCGATCCATGCAATTTACACCAGGCCTTCACTAGCAAACACACCTTTCACAATACTCGGAATTGCACTTTTTTTAACTTTCGGTAGGTCTTGCGTCGATGACAGTCCAGATACGACTCCCCGAGAAGTCCACGATTTCTCCCTCAGCTCCCCAAAGTTTTCTCTTCTCCTCTTTCTTAATCGACATTCGGCTTTTTCAGCGGAAATGGTGTTGCCTCCTTTGGTATTTATTTTGCTCCAAGGGCAGGAATTGGGATAATGGATAGGAAAGTAGATACACTTTGATTGTGAATGAGGCGAAATGCCTCAATATTTTTACCTAAATATTTAAATATTACGCAAGTATGTCGATGGTTCGTTGGTTGTTACTATATTCGGTAACAAAAATAAGATTAGCTTCATCTTAAGTCTACATTCAGTTCTAACCAACTACGTATGATTAACCCTTTTTATTTATGTTTAAATTAAATGGACAATATCAAATGCACACATATCTTCTTTTCGCAATAAATTTCAGCTCGCAAGAGATGGGTTTTATACAACTTCGGCGTATATGCCGATATAAAGCCTGTCCACGTTAAAATTCGGACACCCATCATCCAACGCTATTTTTTAAAATTTTCACAAACCAATGTGAAGATAAATTTACATGACTGCTGAATCTCTCCGCTTTATGTGATTCTTTGAGCATGTTTTCATTCTTGTCCAAGTGATGAAATGGCTACAAATCAATTGGACATTGTCACAGTGTCCGAAATTTAACGTGGACAGGCTTTATGCTCATTGTGCCATCCCTGCCCATGGCCGAATGTATTAAAAAAACCTTTTATATGAAACTTTGGGATATGATATTTGGAGGTATTCGGAAGATCCTAACTTTCCCAGGAGACAACGAATTTATCAATTGCGACATAGAATCCAGGTGAAAGTTTATATGAGGAGTTGCAAACATTTTGAAAATGCTTCAAAACCTTTAAACAAAAACCATAGATGTCATTCACATAGGGTAATTGTACCACTATTAATAACATGCTCCGATAACGCCAACAATTTTAGATTAAGAGAAATGACATATTAGAAAAAAGTTTAAAGGTCCATCAAGGGCTATTTGTTTTTATAAACACACAATTGTACATAACATGTGACAAAAGTTATCATATATAAAAGTTATTGATTTCGACTTGATACGTGTCATTTTCAATGCTCTCGTACATGCTTACTGTCAAAAATACCAAAAATGAGAGCAACGAAATTTGCACTTCAATTCTATGTTTTTGATTGATATTAGTACGGGTACATGCATTCAAGGAGCAGTAACCCATCTGCTCTTTACTGAAGCTTCATCCATACATACGTCAACAAACTTTCTCAAATCCGCATTATTTTACCAAAGATCGTGGTATGCTCAGTGAAGCCGTTTTTATGGTTAAGATACATTTGAGGTATCAGACATAACCCTACACCTTAAACCCATAAATCTGCCCAGTTCGTTTTAACACTGCTTTTATGTAACGTTAACGAACAAAGAGTGTTCACGTGGATTGAAAAAGGAGGACACTTCATCAATATAGAATCACTGTCCTTGTCGGGAATTAAATGTATTTCTCGCAGCATGCCCGACTTTTTCAATTTGTATTAGTAGCTGAATATTTACAATAGTCCTGGAAACGCCACTCTCAAGTTTTTCTCGGCTTCGCAATTAGTCATTATTCCTATTATCAGGTTTATAATCTTAAGGTCACCTGCAATAATGTTCAAATCAAAATCGTTCAATCTAACAAGCTGTTCCATATAAATACGGTTCGAATATTCCAGGTAATCAGTGTGGATACAAAGACAGCACTTGTAGCCGATTGTCGCCAGGTTTTTAAATTTTGGTTTGATCTGGAATTATATAAATCGATACCATTCTCAATAAACACATTTTCGTCAAGGATATGTGTACTGTTTTTAATACATTGAAGCAAAGCTGGTACATCATTGCAGTATGCAACTGGTATATCAGTAAACTACACCCGATTCTGTTTTTACACGGATTTTTTTACAGGGCCATGTAAAAAAAAAATCCCATACAATATTTTTGCAAAGTTGCTCCATTTAGCATGATTCGTCGAGAAATCATAAAACTTTTTTTACATGGATTTTCAAATTTTGAACTGAAAACTTTTTTTACGCGGAACGCATCCCCCATGTAAAAATAAATCGGGTGTACTTTTATTGTTGACGACTCAACGGAAGTTGAGAAATATGCATAAGCCGAGATATTATATTGATTTTCTTCGATATCATACAGTTACGTCTTAAAAAGGGCGTAACTCCAAAACGGGCCCTACGATTTTTTTCAAATTTCGTCCAGAGATGCAGTATAGCCCCAGAATTCAGCTCCGGGTATTAGTTTTGATGGAGAATTTTTTTTGTTAATAACGCTCAGGGGAGCACCGTGGGCCGGTTACCGCAATTTTGTTCTGCTTTGTGCGGCTTTTAATATTAAGTTATTAGTTTTGTTTTCATCGATTAAACTACACGCTATACACGGCAAACCGTTTACCAAAACGAACCCTGCCACACTTCCTACCCCATATATCCAACATCCCAGTGATCTCTCGTGGAAGTGCAGATGACTCGTCGGCTTCTATCAAAGCGAGTATCATGTCAACATTATCCTACCCCTTCCTTAATTGACCTGCATTCGGACACGGCCGGCGCTGGTATTGCTTATTTTTGGGTCACCAGTTCTTACACATTGAAGATGATGTTAGTCCCAAACTTCATCTGTTGGTTCTCTGTGTAATTACAGCTAACCTGGCAATAACGGAGTAGCAACCGTGGGCGGTCAATCATGCTCATGCTCATGCTCATTATCGCATACCCTTAATGACGACATCGACCAATGTTGGGAAAATCTCAAAATCTCGAAACTAATGAACGATTTAAATCAAACGTGAGTTGAAACGCACCCGTGATTGACAGCACGATAACGAGATAAAAATATGAGTATGGAAAATGAAGTGATAACATAATCACCGGAGATGAAGAAGCTTTTTAACTTTACGATTCGTATAAACCTAGGTATTTCGTTTTTCTGACAGAAAACAAAAATAGGCAGAGAAAGAAGCCCAGAATCATGTACGTGTACTTAATTTGTGCATCATGTCTACCACAAATACTTAATTTAGACTATTAGATTATTCTGGCAGCAATTCTAAAAAATGTGGCACGCATGACAGGAATATAAGATTTGTCAAACCACAGAGATAGAACCAATGGGTTTCAAAGCATATCAATCCACTCCAGGGACCTACTATGGAGTTGTTTAGTATCCTTCAAAAGCAAAAAAAAATCATAATTTTTTTTTTCAATAAATAGGAAATATAAAAAACGCACGATAATTTACAACCGTAGAGATGATTATTTCGACACTCAAACAACAATATAGCTTTTTACGTAGCACAACTTTTCACGAATAAAAATATTTGTGGTTTTAAAATTAATGTCTTACACATGTTTGATGCACATGCAAATATACGTAACAACAAATTGAACTGCTATTCCGAATCGACATGAGTTCAGCTTGTAAAAATCCATATTCAATCTGATGAATGTCGTATGTTAATTTGCTTGAAACTTCAGTTTCTGTTGTTGAATCTTCAATACTTTTTGCTGTGTATGTTATTTGACTGTGTCGTGTTGATTTGCAACGCAAAAAGCAACCAGCTAAAAACATAACAAAATCTGACTTCCTCTCAGATTATATTCCACCACACCATCGCATCAGCCAGCACGAACACGAACTGGGTGACTAATGATCTCCAAGCGGATAATCACGATCATTTGCATTTGAATCATAATGTGTATCGCTGTGCAAATTACGTATCAGACTGGCAACCTGTATGACATTCGACGGTATATTTTTTTGTACGATTCGTTGGAGTTTCTGTTCCACGTAGAGGGAACTTAGGAATCAAATGCGTTTTAGTATTATACTTGACATCAGTCAATATGATTGGCCTCATTGGCCGGAATTAGGTTTTGAATCTATCACCAATCCTATATGCTTGTTCCGCGGTTTTCTTCGTTTGCTTGCATGGGTCACGGTACCATTAGTGGAGGTTTGAGTAAATCTATAAAAGAAAATATTATTGAAAATTCGTCAAAATCAGTGAAATTTACAGCTTAATACCATAGGAAAAAGATAAAATAATAAATTTTCTAATAATAATGAGTTAGATGCTATTTAACATCAACAACTAACTAACTTTGTTTCCCATAGTCAATTTTATTAGGGAAATAATTGTTTTCAATAGGACGGGTCTCTAGTTAGCTTTGTGGACAAAGGCATAAGATTGCATATCCGGAGATGAAGTTTGATTCCCGGTCCGGTCAAGGATGTTTTCGGGAGAAAACTATTCTTGACTACCTGGACATAGTGTATCCATTGTACTTGCCACACAAGATACATACTCATGCAATAGCGGTCATAGAAAAACTTTTAATTAATAACTGAGGAAATGCTAACAGAATACACAATTGATAAGCAGGCCAAGTTCCAGATGGAATATAGCGCCATAGAAGAAGAAGAAGAAGAAGAAAAAGTAGGAGAAGAAGGGTAAAATTACCATAATAGATTAAATCGGAAATACTTAACCAACCTACATGAAATTAGCTCAAGTATGCGAAAATCCGATAAGAAGCAAATAAAGATTCGGCGTTTATTTAACCAATTAAAATGAAAATTTTAACATCTTTTTACAACCTATTATGTAGGTTGTAAAAATTTGAAAACTTCCAACGAAGTGTTGGCCAGCCTACTACCCTCAAGCCGCTATCACATTCACGGTGATTATGGTGCTGATCGGCGAAGGAATGGCAGACCGCGACACGCAGCCCATCGATGTTGCCGTGCAGAAGGGAAATTAAATCTGGTTCAAGCGACTATGTAGTGCAGTGCAAGTTGTTGTAACCGGTAATATGTACCTAAACAAAAACAACCCAACCTGCGCCAACGACGCGGGTGCAAATGCGGATGGATGAATGAAAGACACAGAAATATGCGAGTTGTGTATTATGCATGTTTTGAAGCGATTTTGAATCCATCGGAACAGATACCTACCTCTAGCCGTCCGCGTGCCGTCGTCGTCGGCAACCGGGCGATCATCATCACCAAATGAGACTATTGCGTGTATGAATGCCCCCCCGTCCCCGGTGGAGAAGAGGAGAACCCTTGCATGGCGGTGGTGGTGTGGGGCAACTGATTCCGCGTGTTGATGTGATGTTGTTATGAAATTTAATTAGAAAAGTGTGTGATAGACATCTGGTCGTCCGATGGAGTGATGCGAATAAACAAAGCGTTTCGATTCATTGTATTACATGGAAACACAAATTGGCTCGAATGCGGGCTGGGCATGCCTCCATGCCGCCGCATGCAAGATCGAGTAATAGCTGTCAAGGTCGTTGTAATGTGGAGCGATCGAGTGATGTAATACGTCCGGATGAGCTAGGCGCGAACCAACAGTGAGAAAGTAAATAATAGTTCTTAAGTGTAAACACCTATCGCAATTCGGTCAAGCAATTTTTAAACCTCGAATCAAACACGAGTACTTCGGTTCACCAAACTAAAATTATTATGAAGATTTACGGTGACCAAAACCTAGGGCCAGAACTACGGGAGGGGTGAAAGCATAATTCAAAATCTATTACATCTACGTTATATTCGAACAAAATATTCGTTCGGTGAATTGTTATTTGGGGAAATTGCATTCGGGGAATTGTCGTACAATCGATTTGGGCCCCCTCCGATAGCTACCTCGTGCACTAAGCCGCTCCTATTCAGTTTGCATCGTACAAAAGATCCCACTTAGACATTAGGTCGAATGAAGGAAAAACCCATAATATAGCTAGAAAAGATGCATTTTAATTTTAATTAGATTTACACCTCAGTTAGCGCAACTAGCAACTTTTGCAATCCCTAATCTCGCAAAAGAATCTATAAAGTTCAATCTTCACTCCTCCATTCCCATGATAAACGGTAGATGAAAGCTCGATAAAGATTACAAAATTGATACCGCATGAGATGCAACTTTGCAGCATACCTTGCACCGGCTCGTGCATCATACACAAACGAGCCGCATTGAAAGTGAAAAACGTGCATTTATCAACCTACAAAGCTCCGATTAGTGTGCCGATCGTTTCTGCCATGATTAAACTGCACCGAGATCTTCCCTCCCATTTGTAGTTTCTTTCTGCAGCCCTCGCACACTTGGCGGGCGGTTGGACTTCGTTCAGCAACTTTATCGTGCGTTGCGTCACCGCGGTACTGCCTGCCTGCGTTCGTTGATCATTGATAGGATCGTGAGTGTGTCAAACAGTAAGTACAGAAGGAGGGGTACTGCCGTGGAACGTTTGTGAGACTCCTTGACTTCTGAAACCGAAGTCGCCGATGAATGGCATGCACGCTGTAGCCAAACTCGCGAACGACTCCCAAATACGACACACCATATTATTGGTCCGACCGAGGCGACGACCGACGGTTTAAGAGGTATCAAGTTCGCGAAAGGAATTTCTCGATCTGCGGTTAAACTTCTTTCCCCCGCTTCACTCTTCCAGCGTAACTTAACTTGGTTAAGGTTTAAAGTTTAAAGCTATCACAGATCCAGAGAAGGTATTTCCACGCGTTGCGAAAAAGATAGCGACTTGTGCCAACCCGCATGACCAAAATTAGCATAAGATTGAATTTTTTTCCGTTACTATCATCTATTGGCGGTTTTAGAAGGTTGATAGAATAAATTAGCTATCTTTTGCGGTGGCGACGCTCGGTGATACAGGTTTTACTGGCGCGATGATGAGAAGAAATTTTGTCGATGCTTGAGCTGCAAACACGACGGGTCATTCACAAACAACGTAGGTATATTAAAAAAAAGGCATACATATTTTTCCCCGTCTGATGGATTTGTATTTTATTAAAATTGATATCAAGTTTGATGGTTACTGTTAGAGCACTTCGACATTCTGAACATCTGTAACGCTAAAAGCTGAAAGCAATCACAAAGGATATACCATGCTGACGAAGTAGAAATTGTTTCCTCCCAGAACACATTCTAGACTGGTTCATTTTGTTAAGCGCGATTTCCAAGCGAGATACAGGCGGTTTTTCTTATGAAAATTAAATCAAAATTATTGGCTGCTTTGTTCTATCCTCTTGACATATACCTAGGCATATTTATAATCAGCAGTGACATCAACCGTATGAACATAAATTAACAAAGCACGTGTGAAGAGCTCATTGCAAATATGTACCTTGATCCTATCCTAACGATAACACGATAATGAGCTACTACATTCCCATTGAATTTGGATCAATGTTGTTAAACCTCTATCTAAAATGGTCCACTGACGACCATTTTATGCCGATTGTTACGTGACAGATGCTGTGATACCATGTGATAAAATATGCTGACAACATGCGACTGATGAATCATGATTTCGTATCAATAATCCATATGTAATATGCAAATTCCGTGAGAACTGTGTTGTTTTAAATAATTACTGAACATCTGTAGGTATATGATGAATGAATAACGATAAACATTGGAATTTCAGCTGAAGTAATATTTTAAAAACTGAAATAAAAAGAAAGAGTAGTTCGAGCAGACTAACGTGGAAATTTGAAACTAAAATCGTAGTTTGAAACTTTTGAAGTGTTTCAAAAATGCAGCTTCCAACATGGTCGCAAGCTGCAACTACGCATGCTACCTATAACCAATTGCATCTATAATAATCGATCGTCACTTAGTGCTTGTATCACGCTGCGCTTAACCATCTATAATGCGATTATTTTCATGCCAGTCCGGGTTGGTTCGTCTTTTGCGCACCGTAAGGTTGCTTCCCCGCGCGGGATACCGTTTAGGCATGGTTACATAAATTTCATTTTTTTATGGTTAGCACAATACTATTAGCCAAGCAATAAATAACAATAGGAAATTGGAGAAGGTGTGTACCAATGTCGCACAACTTGGGTCGATGTGTGGTCAATGGATTTGTTTGCGAACAGTGTGGTAGGTTTGTGTGTAAGCGAAGTATGTTTACGGTTATCGCAACGGTTCATCAGATACGCACCCCGCTGACGATTGGGTTATGGTTGCTAGCGTAAATAAGGTTATGGGGTGAAAATTTATCCAATTATGTGAAACAATTGAGTGTCGATTATTGCTAGTCGACGGCGATGGTGTAAAAAATGCTTAAAGTACTGGCGACTAGGTGAAATCCGTTTCGACCTTTTGAGTGAAAAGTCAATAAACTCTGATTTCAGTGATGAACGGATGTTTCAGAAATATGTAATTCAAGTGAGGGCAATAGGTTTAAATAACATGATATGTGAACGGTATTTGCGACAAGCTAGGGTTTTTGTTGGGGCCTTCATTAGTCGTGCGGTAAGATGCACGGCAACAAAGCTTACGTCCAGGAAATGTTTGGGTTTGTAAATTTTCTCGATATCCCTAGGCATAATAGTATCATCGTATTCTTATGATAAACGAATGCAAAAAGGGTAACTTGGCTTAGAAACTACGCAGTTAAATACTGCGGCAGTGCATAATGAAAACTAAACTGCACGACGGCAATGTCCCAGTCGGATGTAATTCCGAGAAGAAGAAGAAGAAGGATGTTTGTTAAAATATATAAAACAAACTTCTATATTTACTAACACTTCTATTATTTATCATCATCTCATATCAGCCGAGATGCTCAAAGCCCAGTCAACACAAGATAGTATATGATGTAACATGTCTGGAGTAGGTCAACGAATTCCAAGAGTCCCTTTACTCGGAATTCATTTACTACGAAAAGGCTTTCGACCATCTCAATCACGAGAATATGTGGGGCATCCTGAGACGCAAGGGAGTTCATGAAAAAATCATCGGCCTAATCGAGGCACAGTACGTGGCCTTCTCGTGTAGAGTGCTGCACAATGGGGACTTGTCCGACCCTATCCAGGTCGTAGCTGGTGTGAGGCAAGGATGTATTCTATCACCGTTACTGTTCCTCACCGTAATCGACGAGATTCTGTTAGCTGTTAACCAAACCGCGATCTGCTAGTGCTGCCTATAACCATGGAGATATTCAGGCGCTCAGATATGCAGAGTAACCTCAACGACCTTGCCGAGCGCTCCTCTTCGGCAAGTTTAGTCATTAACATCAGCAAAACCAAATCGTTGAATGTAAACACGGCGACCTCTTCCAGTATAACAGTAGCCGGTCAATCAGTGGAAAATGTAGCAAGCTTCCAATATCTTGGTAGCCAAATTGCGTCGGAGGTCGGTACCAACAGAAATTCGGAACCGGAAGTGGAAACCAGCATGGACACCAGTGGGACATCGCAGCAGAGACAGAACCAGAGGCTTATGGCGGCGAAGCCTCAATTAAGATATAAAAGAAGTCGACCGAAATCTAACCTAGTAACAGGCTAAAGCGATAGCTGGACATCGCTCAGGATGAAGATCTTTCATGTCGGCTCTTTGCAGAGGACCCATGATAGAAGTAAGTAATTGGTGCCATTTTCTTTTTGTTAACGCTCAAAGCCTGAACGTACGATTCACGCTTTCATATAATCACAAAAATCATATTTTCTGCATTTCTCAAGCGATTGTGACAATCAATTCCTCAAAACATTCGCTGAGATCTCTAGTTTTTGGAAATGGGATAATATTTTGGATTGGCCACTTGGTACCAAAAATATTCCGGGGTGTACTGGGGTATTTTTTGGCACCAGCAAGAGCACTAGTTAAGCACTTCTATAAGTTAACGTGCAACATGACAAACTTCATTATTTTTCAAAATAAGATCATTTGAGACCATCCTGATAGTTTTTGAACAAATTGGAAGTGTTCGGGAATGTTCCGGAAACCTGGCCATTTTCTATCAGTAATACACTCTAGCTTGCGTCATCTCAAACTTCATGATTTTGCAAAACAAGATTGATTTGTATACAAGTTTTGGACAACTAAGATGGACATTGATCATTTGTAAAACCTTGCTTTCGACATCTCAAACTTCATGATTTTGAAAAATTCGATTGATTGAGCTCATTTTGGGGAATTTTGAACAAGTTGGACATGTCTTCTAGGATCTTGAGCTTCAAGAAAAATGGCCAATTCTATTAGATTTGAAATCGCTAGTGACTTCTCTTACTTCATGATTTCGCAAAGCAAGATCGATGTAACTTTTTTTTTGTGATTTTGTACACGTTGGACATGTTCCAGAATTTTCTGGACATCTGAACAAAATGGAATTTTTCGACCTTTTTCAAATCCTCGCTTGTGACATGTTATTCTTCATGATTTTGTGGCCTTTGAGCAAGTTGGTCATGTTTCAGAATCATCCGAAAGTCTGGATCTAACCTAAATAACAGAAAAAAAAAACAAAATGTTCTTACATCCTTTTTAAATATTATTAAATGGTCTCTTGACATACCGTAGGCAGGGGTTTGAAAATAATAAAAATGGGTATTTTCTCTAGAGGAACAGTAATCCGGGATATTTCGAAACATGTCAAATATGACGAATAACTAACAATGTCGTAAGCAAGGCTCTTTAACTGATACAAAAATTGGCGGTTTCCTTTCCTCAAAAAATTAACTACATTGCTTGTGGAGATGTCACAATCGAGGCTGTATAAATTATAAAATATGGCCATTTTCCCCGGGGGATCCATTCTGGAAGATTCCGGAACATGTCCAACTTGTCCAGAAACCCTCAAAATGAACTCCATTGGTGTTGTTTTATGTCGTTTTCGGTTTTAGACCTGGGTCAGGTCCGACCCCGACTCTGAATAACCGAACGAAAAACGAATCGGGATCGAGTCAGTATGATGGTGTTAGTGAGAACGCAAGCCCTATCATCTGTTTTGTTTTTAGTTCGCACTTTTATCAGCTGGCAGAAATATAAATATTTTATCAGATTTTATACAGATTTTATCTTTTGAATTTTGTTATTAGTGTTATTTTGTTTCTTATTATATAAATTGAATGGGGAAGTCAGATTTTCTTCTGTTAATTGTTTATTTTAAAAATGACAGTTAATCCATCAATAAATTTATGTGATTAGAAGCTGTGATGAATGGCGACGGCAATGTGGATTGCCGTGAAGGAATTTTGGCGCTCTGGAACATTTCCGTTAATTATGCCAATCCGTGTTTCCCGATAAACTGTTATACTGGTTCTAAGTGGCGTTCTGGATAACAGTGATTCTGTTACATTTGAATTATCAATTATGCCATTCGAATGTAATAGAACAAGAAAATATGGAAACACTTTGTAAAAAATCCAAAAGAAAATTTATTGAGATTTGGGGCCTTTTATTTTAAAACAAAGAATCAAATCGCACAAGAGTTGACTAACATTTTTGTATTTTCCTCCCAAGAGGGGAACCTTTGGGATAAACCGCGATTTCGCCAAAACTGCAAAAACCAAATATACAAGAAAGGCAAATAATTTTTCTCTACATAAATTTCCACTAAATAACAGGAGATTCAACATAATAAATATCAACGAGGTAAAATATGTCTTTGTCGTTTTTTTTAACGAATTACAACTAAAAATCTTTCTTCCACTCTAAAATTATGCTCAATTCGTATAAAACTGTTTCTAAATTTACATTTGAATTTATTTTCTGGCCAAGTATCATCTGGAGTGTTACTAAGTAGCAAATATACTCTCTACAAGGTGAATAATTAATAAAACTATTGTAAATAATCAGAAAAACGTATCATTTGTTGATGGCAATATAGTTATCACTGCCTTATAAAGGGTTAATACATTATGATTATATTCTTCAAATCCGTAACCTTAAACAAATTATTCACAGAGCTGCAATAACGAATAAAATAATAGTATGAACATTTTAGTACAAATAATAATCCGATACTCCGGTACGCTATTTTCCCATTGAGGAAGCAATTATACTTAAAGCATATCATTGAATACACAACGTAATAGTGAATAAATAGCAGCTACAGCTAACTTCTCGTCACTGCATTTATCAATCACATTTTCATCAAAATTTTTAACCATCATTTTGTTTATAACGGAGCTACCGTCTGAAGTAATCAGCAAAAAATATGTCGGTATCTGAATCCATTTCACCATCAGAGAAACTTGAAGACAACACACAATTAAAATAATCCATTTTTACGTGGAAGACAGCAACAAAATTGATAAATTCAACAAATGAAATAAAAACGATTAAAAGTCAAATACCCATCCGCACCCTTCCGTGTCTTTCATGTTTTCATTTTCCTTTAGCGTAAACATAAACACCTGTTTGACAGTTTGTGTTCGAATGTATTGGTGAACCTAGGTTCGATCTCGATAAATCGGCAGAGCGAACCTCATTCGTTTTGGGTCGGATCTGGTGCGGATCGCGATCCGACCTGAACGAATAACCGAACGTTTTGACAGCTGTTAGAGCGGATCCGGGGCAGAACTAGGTTCGACCCAGCAATAACCGAAAACGACATTACATAATCATGAAGCTTGAGATGTCGCAAGCGAGGCTTCATAAATTATCAAAAATGACCATTTTCCGCGGGACACCATTCCGGATGATTCCGAAACTTGTTCAACTGGTCCAAAAATCCTCAAAACAAGCTCCATAGATCTTGCAAAATCATGAAGTTTGAAATGTCACAAGCTTGTGTATCACTGATAGAAAATAACCATTTAAACCGGCGGACCAGGTTTCCGGAACATTTCTGAACACGTCCAACTTATCAAAACTATCAGGATTGTCTCAATTGATCTTGTTTGGCAAAATAATAAAGATTGGCATGTCTAACGTTGACTTATAGAAGTGCTGAACAGGTATTCAAACTGTTGACGAAAAACCTACCACAGTACACCCCGGAATATTTCCGAAACCGAGTGGCCAATCGAAAATATTATTCTTTTTCCAGAAACTAGAGATTTGAGCAAGAGGTGAGCCCCAGGGCCTTTCTAATAAAGACAAAAAAAAATCTGAGCGATTTTTTTGAGGGGTTGATTGTCACAATCGTTTGCGATATGCAGAAGTTATATTTTTTTAGTGTGAATCATATGTACGTAGGATTGGATTTGGATTGGATTCGGATTGGATTTGGATTGGATTTGGATTGGATTTGGATTGGATTTGGATTGGATTTGGATTGGATTTGGATTGGATTTGGATTGGATTTGGATTGGATTTGGATTGGATTTGGATTGGATTTGGATTGGTTTTGGATTGGATTTGGATTGGATTTGGATTGGATTTGGATTGGATTTGGATTGGATTGGATTTGGATTGGATTGGATTTGGATTGGATTTGGATTGGATTGGATTGGATTTGGATTGGTTTGGATTTGGATTGGTTTGGATTTGCATTGGTTTGGATTGGTTTGGATTGATTTGGATTGGTTTGATTGGTTTGGATTGGTTTGGATTGGATTTGGATTGGTTTGGATTGGTTTGGATTGGTTTGGATTGGTTTGGATTGGTTTGGATTGGTTTGGATTGGTTTGGATTGGTTGGATTGGTTTGGATTGGTTTGGATTGGTTTGGATTGGTTTGGATTGGTTTGGATTGGTTTGGATTGGTTTGGATTGATTTGGATTGGTTTGGATTGAATTTGGATTGCGTTTGGATTAGATTTCGATTGGTTTGGATTGGATTGGATTGGATTTGGATTGGATTGGATTGGATTGGATTGGATTGGATTGGATTGGATTGGATTTGGATTGGATTTGGATTGGATTTGGATTGGATTGGATTGGATTGGATTGGATTGGATTTGGATTGGATTTGGATTGGATTTGGATTGGATTTGGATTGGATTTGGATTGGATTTGGATTGGATTTGGATTGGATTTGGATTGGATTTGGAGTCTGACTATCGGCTGTTACTGACGCGCGCTTCTGATTCTGCTGCAGTGGCTTCCGCTTTGGTTACTTGTCACCTTTGAAGATGATTTTCTTAACCTTTGCTTCCATTGTCCGTAGCAGCCCTCGTCGCTGCCTTTTCACCGCCGGTGTTTTCGGAGCCATTAATTTGGCTGTTTGGTGCTTCGTTTCGGTCGTTTAACCGATTCTGTCGCGAAAACCAGACCTCGGCTTCCCAGTAACCAATTGCCATGCAGACTAAGGCCCCACCACTTCGGCGGCCACTACCATTGCATTGGCATCAGCTCTCTGGCTCCACCTTCCGTTCGTTCGATGCCAATTCTTCCGGGCGAAACCAGGGTCAAGACATTGTTTTTTTTCAAAGTGCAAATCATAATCGCAAAATCGCGGAATCCGAACAAAACCCAAAAAAAAATTGTACGTTTCGCGAAGCCCGTATTTTTTCAAAATTATCCACATTTCATATTAAATGAACCACAATTTGATGATTGAAGCTTGTAAATTTAATTTTTGATGGGTTGTGGAAGATAATGCTCCCGAACAAATTTGTGTGGAAAAAGAAAATTTGACTAAACTTTTTTCGGGAAAGATTCGGAACGGTATCTGGTATCATGTATTTAAAACTATTTTTTTGTTCACTTTACGGTTTTTCGGTTTCTGTTTCCTTTTGTTCCCATTAATAGTGGTACATGTGCAATTTGTTCCAATAAACTTGAAATTTGTCATAAACTTCGCTTATTTTTCACTACTATCTTTAGGCACATCAGTCATAACATGTTGGTACAGTTTAGTTGCAAAAAATTGCAAATATGAATTTATTATTCGATGTTTTTGGGAAAATGCGTCTCCTGAAAAATTTACTCAATGTAACATGTACCATTTTCGCTGGCACCGGTTCAATTAGGATGCTGTTAATGCTTCAGACCTTGAGGCTTGCGCTTTCAGACGTACTCAAGTAGCATAGTATATGTTAAATAAAAATTCTAACCTCAAAATGAATTTAGCATTCTCTTTAGTGAAAAAATCGAGCAACATATTAGGCTTACGTCGGCTTGCGTTGCGCTCATTGGAGGAAGATGCTAACATTTATTCTCATGGATCTCACTAGATTCTGATTCCTGCTTAGTTGCTTTTTTTATTGGAAAGGCGCATTATTGAAAACAAATCTCGCTTAACTTTTCAAAAGGTCCTAAGTAACATTTTTTTCATGAATTCTAGACCAACATTTGAAAAGGGCGTAACAGCCAAAATTTATTCCTTCTGATTCTTCGTCTACATATAAAGCTATATATGTAGACAAAGAATCAGAAGGAATAATTTTTGGCTGTTACGCCCTTTTCAAATGTTGGTCTAGAATTAATTTGAATAGCGCAATCAACAGATCAACATGAAAGCTTTTGATTGCAATACTCAAATTAATTCATGAAAAAAAAATGTTACTTAGGTCCTTTTGAAAAGTTAAGCGAGAAATCTTCTCAGAACCATCATTTTACACCAGGGTAGGTTTAATCAAAATGAATTTTCTTCAAAGTGCAAATCGTAATCGTTTTTTTTAACTTATTTTATTTGCTTATTATCTAATACATGCATTCATCTCTTAGACTAGGTGTTCCGTGTTTTTTAACACTATCATCCTTATTTGCTATGTTATTTTTAAGTTATTATTAAAACATTTCAATTGCCTCTGGCAATTAGGATTTTCCTCAGGTTGAATTGAACCATGTAGGAATTACAATGTTTTCTACTTAAACTAAACTTAACCTAATTTTTACTAAGGGTACAAGGAGCTAATCGTTGCAATAGAAGATTGCAACGATTTTTGTCAAAAATTGGAAATTATTTTGTTGGACATTTGTTGCAATGTCTCAATATTAGAAATTCTATGAAGTTCATTGGTACTATACCACGGAGGCAACTTCAGAATCATTTTCAAAGTTTTATTTTGAATCCTCTGAAGTGCCTTCTTTCTGGTATTGCAGCAACTAGTCCATATTGGCACAGCATACAACATGGCTGGTCTAAAAATTTGTTTGTAAATCAAAAGTTTGTTCTTAAGACAAAGTTTTGATTTTCTGTTTATAAGTGGATATAGACACTTAATATATTTGTTACATTTGGCTTGAAGGCCTTCAATGTGATTTTTAAAAGTTAATTTTTGATCTAGCAGAAGTCCTAAATATTTAGCTTCATAGACCAATTAATTGGAACCCCATTCATAGTGACAATATGTCTGCTAGAAGGTTTCAAATAAGAAGCTCTCGGCTTATGTGGGAAAATTATAAGCTGAGTTTTGGAAGCATTCGGGGAAATTTTCCATTTTTGCAAGTAAGTAGAGAAAATATCCAAACTTTTTTGCAATTTACTACAAATGACACGAAGGCTACGCCCTTTGGCTGAGAGACCCGTGTCATCTGCAAACAAAGATTTTTGACACCCTGGTGGTAAATCAGGTAAGTCAGAAGTAAAAATGTTATACAATATGGGCCCCAGTATGCTGCCTTGGGGAACACCAGCTCTAACAGGTAATCTATCAGATTTAGAATTCTGATAGTTTACCTGCAGTGAGCGTTCTGATAAATAATTTTGGATCAGTTTAATAATGTACAGAGGAAAATTAAAATTCATCAATTTTACAATCAAACCTTCATGCCAAACACTGTCAAATGCTTTCTCTATATCAAGAAGAGCAACTCCAGTCGAATATCCTTCAGATTTGTTGAGCCGAATTAAGTTCGTAACTCTTATGAGTGGTTGAATGCCCATGGCGAAAACCAAATTGCTCATCAGCAAAAATAGAATTGTCATTAATATGAACCATCATTCTATTTAAAATAATCTTTTCAAACAGTTTGCTTATTGCAGAAAGCAAACTGATTGGGCGATAACTAGAAGCCTCAGCTGGATTTTTGTCCGGCTTTAAAATTGGAACAACTTTGGCGTTTTTCCATTTATCTGGGAAGTATGCCAATTGAAAACATTTGTTAAATAAATTAACCAAAAAGGATAAAGAGCTCTCAGGAAGTTTTTTGATAAGTATGTAGAAAATACCATCATCACCCGGGGCTTTCATATTTTTAAATTTTCTAGTAATAGATCTCACTTCATCCAAATTAGTTCCCGACGAAGGGTCAAAAACATTCTCTTGATTGAGAATGTCTTCGAAGCTCCGTGTAACCTGATCCTCAATTGGACTAGTGAGACCTAGACTAAAATTATGGGCATTCTCGAACTGCTGAGCTCCATTTGTTAATAAATTTTTATTTCCCTCTTTAAGCGTTGGAATTGGCTTTCAAGGTTATTTTTAAAGAATTTTCGTTAATTTCCAAAAGGGTTTCGAACTAGGATCCAACTTCGAGACATTATTCTCAAAGTTGGTATTTCTCAGAATAGCGAAACGTTTTTTAATTTCATTTTGCAAATCTCGCCAAATAACTTTTAAAGCGGGATCGCGAGTTCTGTGGTATTGCCTTCGCCTCACATTTTTAAGACGGATCAGAAGCTGAAGATCGTCGTCAATAATAATGTAGTTGAATTTAATTTCACATTTAGGAATTGCAATGCCTCTGGCTTCGACTATTAAATTTGTCAAAGATACGAGCGCATTATCAATATCACTTTTGGTATCCAAAGGAATATTACCATCAAAATTCCTATCGATATATGTTTTATATAAATCCCAATCAGCTCTATGATAATTAAAAGTAGAGCTGATTGGATTATAAATGGCTTCTTGTGAGATTTCAAATGTCACAGGAAGGTGATCAGAGTCAAAGTCAGCATAAGTTACCAATTGACCACACAGCTGACTTGAATCCGTTAAAACTAAATCAATTGTAGAAGGATTTCGACTGGAAGAAAAACAAGTAGGGCCATTGGGATATTGAATAGTATAATATCCCGCAGAACAATCTTCAAATAAAATTTTGCCGTTGGAATTGCTTTGAGCATTATTCCATGAACGGTGTTTGGCATTGAAGTCACCAATTACGAAGAATTTTGATTTGTTGCGAGTCAGAATTTGAAGATCAGCTTTCAACAAATTCTTTTGCTGCCCATTGCATTGAAAAGGCAAGTAGGCTGCAATGAAGGAAAATTGTCCAAAATTTGTTTCAACAGAAACTCCCAAGGTTTCAAAAACTTTGGTTTCGAATGAAGAAAATAATTTGTGTTTGATACGTCTATTAATGACGATGGCGACCCCACCACAGGCGCTGTCAAGACAATCATTTCTGTAGATAAAATAGTTTGGATCTCTTTTAATGGAGAGTCCTGGTTTTAAATACGTTTCAGTTATAATGGCAATATGCACATTATGAACTGAAAGGAAGTTGAATAATTCATCTTCCTTACCCTTTAGAGAGCGGGCATTCCAATTTAGAACTTTCACACAATTATTTGGATCCATTGAAACGGAGTCCGATAACAATTTTTGTGTACTTTATACCAACCTGAACAGCTTCAGGAATGGTATTTGCTGAACATTGCATCAATCATGTGATGCAATTGTTCAGTTAAAAAATCAAAATCGGAAGCAGTCATGCTACCTGAATCGGCAACATGACCGTTATTTTCCGTTGGGACATGGGTATAAACCTTATTTTGAGAAGAGAAATTTTGTCTACCAGCAGCGATGTTTGCATACGTAGGTACATTGGAAAAATTGGAATTTACTGAAGTGCTTGCTACCCGTTGACAAGCGGCAAAATTTGTTTGTGAATTTTGGTGGGTATGAATTGCTCGACCGGTAACTGGTTTGGAAATTTGAGCGTTTGAAAAATTTCTACCCGTCGAATCTGGGATCCGATTGGAATTTCCCGTCATCATTTTTGCACGGGAATTCAAAACTTTTTTGAGTGAAGGGCATTCCCAGAAATTGGATTTATGATTGCCCCCACAATTTGCGCACTTAAATTTATTGGAATCTTCTCTCACAGGACATGCGTCCTTGGCGTGAGAGGTTCCACCACAAATCATGCATTTAGCATCCATGTGGCAATGTTTGGTTCCGTGACCCCACTTTTGGCACTTACGGCACTGAGTGGGGGTTTGGAAATTTCCCCCAGGCCTGCGGAAATGTTCCCATGTAACACGGACATGGGACATAATACAGGCCTTTTCCAAACTTTTCATATTATTTAGTTCACTTTTGTTAAAATGAACTAAATAAAATTCTTGAGAAATGCCCCTTTTGGAAGTACCAGAGTGAGATTTCTTTTTCATCTTAATTACTTGGACTGGCGCAAATCCAAGTAATTGAGAAATTTCAATTTTAATCTCATCCAGTGATTTGTCATCACTGGGGAGACCTTTCAAGACGACTTTGAACAATCGCTCAGTTTTGTCGTCGTATGTGAAGAATTTATGGCGCTTCTCAGTTAAATACTGAAGAAGACGTTTGCGATCGTCAAAGGATCCCGGCAAAACGCGGCAGTCACCCTTCCTAGCTATCTGAAATGAAACCTTGATCCCCTGAAGGTTACTCAAGATTTCATTTCGAAAGCCAGAAAACTCGGCAACAGATACCACAATTGGCGGAATCCGTTGTTTCTTCGCATGAATCGAATCACCTGGGCTAAAGGTAGATTCGATTTGCTCAATTTCATCATTAATCAAATCGAACTGATTGCTCAGTTCGATAGGAGAAGAAACAATGTCAACATTAGATTTAGAAGGAATATCTGAAGTCTCCAGCTTCCTTCTATTTTTTCCGCGCTTGGGCAGGACGGTCTTGAAACCTTGTTTCTTTGAAGGAAGTGGAGAATTCAGAGACTCCCCCTTCCTCTTGTTTTTATTAATGCTCATTGCTGAGCGTGGAGACGTGACCTTCTAAGAGTTTTTTTCCCAGAACGGTGTCCCTGCAGGATTACCACCGCTTGCCGGAATTTTACTTCCGCAAACGGGTCCAACGTAAAACGAAGGCACGGGTCCTTGCAAAGATCGTAACGGGATCAGTGGGTACAAATAGCGCTAAGAAGCACCGTTGAAATTAAAATAGCTTCGGGTAGTATTAAAAACTTCCTTCCGCAAAGAGAGAAAGAACCGCACAGCACGAAAGCACGATGCGGTCTGAGACCAATTAATTGAAACCCCATTCTTAGTGACAATATGTCTGCTAGAAGGTTTCAAATAAGAAGCTCTCGGCTTATGTGGGAAAATTATAAGCTGAGTTTTGGAAGCATTCGGGGAATTTTTTCCATTTTTGCAAGTAAGTGGAGAAAATATCCAAACTTTTTTGCAATCTACTACAAATGACACGAAGACTTCGCCCTTTGGCTGAGAGGCCCGTGTCATCTGCAAATAAAGATTTTTGACACCCTGGTGGTAAATCAGGTTAGTCAAAAGTAAAAATGTTATACAATATGGGCCCCAGTATGCTGCCTTGGGGAGCACCAGCTCTTGCAGGTAATCTATCAGATTTTGAATTCTGATAGTTTACCTGCAGTGAGCGATCTGATAAATAATTTTGGATCAGTTTAATAATGTACAGAGGAAAATTAAAATTCATCAATTTTACAACAAACCTTCATGCCAAACACTGTCAAATGCTTTCTCTATATCAAGAAAGTCCAGTCGAATATCCTTCAGATTTGTTGAGCCGAATTAAGTTCGTAACTCTTAACAACTGATGAGTGGTTGAATGCCCATGGCGAAAACCGAATTGCTCATCAGCAAAAATAGAATTTTCATTAATATGAACCATCATTCTATTTAAAATAATCTTTTCAAACAGTTTGCTTATTGAAGAAAGAAAACTAATTGAGCGATAACTAGAAGCCTTAGCTGGATTTTTGTCCGGCTTCGTAAATGGAACAACTTTTTTCCAGCGTTTTTCCATTTTTTCGGGAAGTAAGCCAATTGAAAACATTTGTTAAATAAATAAACCAAAAAGGATATAAAGCTCTCGGGAAGTTTTTTGATAAGTATGTAGAAAATACCGTCATCACCCGGGGCTTTCAGATTTTTAAATTTTCAAATATTCAGTCGAAAATCGTATTTAATCACAACAGCGACCAAACGGGGGTAATCTGAGATCAGCGTCGGTAAACATGTTGAGAATTTCAAAATGAAATCCCTTACACTTTACGTAATCCTACGTCCAATTGACAATCGTGTCTCGGATACAAGCTACTAATTTTTTATCTAATTGAATCATATAAAGGGCTTGACCGTTTGTTCGTAAATCGTCGAGTTTCCAACAAGCGCGCCTGAGTATTTATTTTGTCTCGTATTTCGCAATGATTATCGGACATTTTCGTCATGACATTTATTCTAATGAAATACTTCACTCGTTTGGGTTTGTTCAAAAAAAAAACATAAACTATACTTAGCTAAAACTTACGAGAACAGATTACATACATAAACCATCCGACCATCATGCATCGTTGAGCAAACTCCTCTCTCTCCACGCGGACTTTTTTGCATTCTTCAACCCCGTTGACCTCACGAACCATTCAACCAAAACCCCCGGCTGCCATGGCATGCCGGCTCCCAAACAAAACCCGCCGAAGAATTCTCTAATGAACACATAAGCTTTTGCGGTTTCCTCGACAACATGGCTTCTTTTGTGAGTGTTCTGCACCGCGACCATCCATTCCACCGTCCGTGGTGGTTGCGTTGTTGGTTGCGGCGGTGACTTTCGATCTCCGAACGGTGAGCCGCGAATTGATTTATTTTACCGACTTCGTGCCGGCCAACTGCGACAACGTCCGATGACGGTGGGATTTTATTGCACGTCCGACCGTCAAGCGCAATAAAAGACCGCGAAAGAAAGTGAAATTTTCGAATTTTTTTGATACCATAGCTCGACCTCATGGTGCTGCAGCTCGTTCCAACTGTTGAAGCAAGGTGCTTTTGGGATGCAATCGGTGCACTGGCAGAGCGACGTGTAAAAATCTGACAATAAGCCGAATTTACGTGGTTTGCAATCAGGTAGTGGCAGAAGTCAGCGCGCGATGTTGGCCAAGCGATGGAATTCCGACTTTTTTTTTCTTGAGCTTCCGACAAGTTCGATACACTTGGCGAACTTTTCGCGCTATACTTTACGCGGCACATTTTTCATTGCTAATAACATGGCACTTCCTTCAAATTGTCGCAGTTATGAAATAAAGTGAAAAAGAAGTGTTAGAAGCATTACGGCTGGGCCAGTTCGACGAAGACGACAAACTCTACCGCATTTGTATAATTATCGAACGCGAAGGCCCAAACTCGTTTACGATTTTGTTCCCATGAAGGAAGCGGACGTATTTACCATATCGTCGCGTCGTATAAAACCCTTTCTTTCAAATCTTGATGAAGTTTCACTTATGCGTTCGCATAACTGACTACGTACGACGAGGATGCCTAGTGGTGGCCCTAGCTTTGGGCTAGGCGTGGACGCGTACTGTCGGGGGTTGGTCTTTTCCTGTATGCATTTATTAAATATTTCAGTGACACCTTACCACGTTGCGCAGCAAGTGTGCATCAGTTGCATCGTGGCAGTTACCTAACCTAATGCCACCCTGAGACGCACCACGATGCATATCGTACTGCATATCATCATCGGTTGGGTCTGTGCATAAACTGTGAACATAACCTGTCATTGGCACTGCATGTGTAATTACAAATATAGGAGCATGCATTACCAGACGATGAAGGTTCAATATCTTCCCAGTGATTTGTTTGCCATTATTTTTTATATATTTTTTTTATTTTAGTTCTTCTATATAGAAATCTGTTCAGCAGATTTTCTTACAGACTTAAATATAAGTTTATGGTATAGCAATTGATTTCATCACTTTAGTTGAATTTTGACGTATTCTAATTTAACTAATCACATATATCACAAATAGCGATGCAGTTTCGCCAAAAGTGTGTAGAGGGCGAAAGCTCCGCAGTTCTAAATGAATAGTGCATTATTAAGTCTCTCGGTCAATTTGGCAGTGAGATGAATTTGTATGTACGATTAATAATTTTAGTCGCACTGCACAAACTGAAACAATGATACTCATCCAAATAACTGCAATTACCGAAAAAAAATACAATGAAGTAATCACGATCCTTCCTCGCCGAACCGCAGTCAGTGTCAGGCTCTTCCCGGGAAACAATTCAGTCGGCAGTTTCCCGCCCCAACGAAATTATTGTCATTAAAAGTACAAGCCCTGATGCTTTGTCGGATAATCGTTACCCCGATCCCCATGCACCAATCACCCCGATATCACACTTACCTTTTTGTTTCAGGACGTATCCTTTCTTCCAGAGCCACCAGGCCAAAACGCCCAGCAGCACGATCGCAAACAGCGTTCCGAAGATGGCACCGGCAATGTCACCTCCTCCGTAGCAGGAAGCCCCCATCTCGCTATCCATTTTGGACCAAAACTACAAGAAGCACACCACTGCGAAACAACTTCACGGATGAAAAGAAAAGACTTTAGCGTGCTTCAATGGGGTCCTTTTGGCGTTCTCTCTGTGCAGAGATGATCCACAAATTTGAAGCAACAGGAATTCACTTCGACACGTATGAATTTTCTTTTTTTGCCTTTCCGTTTCGTGTCCACAATAAAAATAAATGTGTTCACTTTTTTACTTTTGTGCTTTCGGTTTCTTCAATTTTTCCTCACGAAAATCGACTCCGTTTCCCAGTTATGCAAGCATTATTCGTATCTGTTTCTTTCGTTTGGTGTTGCTGTGGAGTATGGCCGCGTGGTGATTACTACCATTCACATCTATTTTTTAACTGCTTCGGTTCAATTGTTTAAATCCCTTGCTGAAAAGAGAACAATGAAATGAAAGAAGAAAATTCGCATTAGTAAGGTATTGATGGGAGTTCGTTCCATTTATATTGCCTTTCTCGTGCAACAAAGTCAAATTGAAAAGTTTTCGTATCATTCCAAAACTCAATGTTTATATAACTAGTAGCTAATTGATGAATTGCTTGCTTCTAAAGGATTAGTAAATTTTTTTAAAGAACGTAATTGATTGTTATCTTGAATTTTGGAGTGGCGAATGTGCTTTCTCAACCATTATTTTGGTCAACATTTGACGTATTTAATTACAGATAGAATAGATTTCTTCCTATTCAATTAATTAAATTAAATGCGCAAATATGGTTCTCTCCGTTTCAAATTTCAAGGTCCATTGACAAAAAGCCAGTAGATTGATTCTACTACCTACTATGGAACAAGTGAAACATTTGCTTTCAACATGGCCAAACGGAAATTTATCGAGTTTTAAATTTCAGCAATTAGAGTTGCAAATACTCGAGTAAGAACCTGTACTAAAAATTATTATTTAAATTTCAACCTGTCCCTTATGCGCGATCCAACTGTTTTGTGATGCTGCAGGAAAGTATGACGATTGAGATTTTTAATGCAAAATCGTATTTTTTTACTCAATTTGCGAACAAATCATTATGCTTCAAAATTCGTAGAAAAAAGAAGTAGGTTTTTAATTTATTATTTGAAAGATTAGGTATCAGATGGTTTTTACAATGAACAATAGCCGTCACTCTATATGTACATTGTGCAACTATAGATGGAGTCTAGATTAAACCCGAGAAAGGTTATTCAAGGACCGGATGAATCAATCAGAGTATTTTTTTCATTGTTTTGGTGCAGTTTCGACTGCACTTCCAACGGCCCTTATTGTTGTCGTCATCGAAGCGCGGAGGAACAAAACGATCGGAAATTACAGGTTTTATTATTCTACGCTCAATGTTTTCGTTTCGTTTGCATTAGGCTTACATTCATTTCAGGTTGGCCCCGTAGGCCGGCCGGGTGTCGTTTAAGTTCCGCACGTTTTCATCCATGATTGAGTTGCATTCACGCGTGTGATTTCTCTCGACCCGACCCAACCGATGTGGTGTCGGCAGACAGAGAAACGCCGAAGACCGAAATTTGAAGTAATGGTCTTGTGAGATAATTTACATTTCATTGCAACAATGTTCATCTTTTATCGAAAAGCTTAGATAATCATTTCGAGGCTTTATGGGAAGTAGAATAGGTACTTATGCATTAATCTAGCATCATCCTGTTGATAATAGACAGCTCCTCGGTTACTGAAAAAAATTTTTTTAATGATATGTATATGTAAAGAGAATGAACGCATTCCACCTCGTGTAAGTATGAGCACTCCTTTGCAAAATACAACATTGATCATACAAGGTGGTACTGCAAATATTATTTCTTGGTTGATAATAACTAGGGATTCCCGAAAACAACCACATATAGTTGTTTCTCCTGGGCTTTATCTCATAGCTCCTATGTTTATCCTAAAAACAACAGCGCAATGAAAAAGAATTTGAACTATTTTTCTTATGTTTGTGATTTTTTCAGCAATAAACATGCATGTTAGCAAAAGAAGCGACGAAATTGTTGCAATATTTCTTTGTTTTGATGAATATGTGTTCGATGAGATAAAAAAAGGAACAGATCCCCTAAATTATAGACAGAATCTCGCGCAAAATTAAAAAAAAAACAAATCTAGAGAAACTCCTGAAAATACAGAGATTGTTCAATTAACTACGAAACAAAATGTACTATATTAGTAAAATATTGATATAACATGAAAATAACTACAAAATCTATTTATAAGGTTTTTGCCTTTCTGATTACTCCAAAACCAATCTTTTGATAGAAGACTCGGAGACCCATAGTGTTATATACCAATCGACTCAGCTCGACGAATTGAGGTGATGTTTGTTTGTGTTTTTTTATAGAGGGATGAAGGCAAATCTGCATACAGACACCTGAAATTATCACTCAGGGAGTGGGGTTGGCGCGGAAGGCAGAAGGCCAGCCCGCCGGACCCACTAAACCCACCCAAGCAACAGAAGGTTACTTGAGTTACCCTCTCTACTACTACCCTGGTTCCCCCAGGAACTGCCTCCCAGCATTTCTTCTGGGGGATAGGCAGTACTTAATGTACTCGCTCATTCACGCTCACACAGGTACTCATCCCGTATGAGTCTTACTTGGGTGCTATCTCTAACACACCGTCTGACATACCCTGACGCACCATATGAGTCTAACTTGGGTGCTCACCCTTTACGCGCCATGTGAGACTAACTTGAATGCTCACCCTACCACCTAATTCACGCTCTAGCACACAAATCTGAGCCTTTTGTGGGTGCTCACTCTAGCACACCCTGCCACTGCTCCTGACACACCATGTGGGACTTACTTAGGTTCTAACTTCGGACATGCCATATGAGTCTGACTTGGGTGCTCACCTCTAACATGCCACGCGAGTCTGACTTGGATGCTCACTCTACTCACCTCTGCCATGCCTCGAGATGTCGATAGCGATAGGTACCAACAGTTCTACGCTACGACCCTCCTACCTCGGCATATGCAGTCCAAACTAGCACTTATGCGGTTACTCTTGTGCCATGCCTCGTGGTGGCGACTGCGGTTGCCACCCGCTGGGACACTCTTACCTCGACATGTGCAAACCTCTCATTCACTTCCCCGCGCTCAGCCTGTTTTCGCTCTAACTAATCAATCACAAGCAGAGGCGCGGTCGGGTTCCAAGACGTGGGTAGGACAAAATTTGTTCCAACGATCATTTAAGAAAACGCCGAAGCATTAATAGTTTCACACACAGCTCTGAATCCTGATCGAATTTATCTGTGTTCAGTCTAATATCCTCCATTATCATATAATGATCAGAGTTAACCGACAAAATTCCGTAGAATTTACGAGAAAGCTTAAAAGCGTTTCTGTAGAAAATTTTGAAAAGTTTTCAAAATTAATTCCGTAGATTTTCCCGATGGATTTCTTAAGAGTGTTTCGTGAAAATTCCAACCAGCTCGTGGAGTTTTTCGAGGCAATTTCGAAAGCTTCCCGATGAAATTGTAAAGAGTTTATCCAAATTAAGTACGTAGATTTTTTCGATAAAATTCCGAAGAGTTTCTCAAAGTAACTCTAAACATTTTACTGAGGAACCTTCGAAGTATTTCCCAACGAAATTTCGAGGAGTTACATGAGGATTTTTCGAAGAACTTCCTGGTAAAATTCTGAAAAAAATCCCTTGGGAAGTCCGAAGCGTTTCCTGAAGAAATTACGAAGAGTTTCTCCAGAGAATTTGAAAGCGTTTCCCGAGGAAATTCCGAAAAGTTTCCCAAATAAATTCTAAAAAGTTTCTCGAGGAAATTCTGAACACTTTTCAGAGAAGCTTCCGAAAAGTTTGGCAAGGAAATAACAAAGAGTTTCTTGAGAAAATCTCTGCGAGTTTCCCGAGGACATTTCGTAGAGTTTGTTTAAAGGAGAAAATCAAAATTTCCTTTGGAAATTCGGAATCGTTTCTCGAGGAAATTCCGAAAAGTTTTTCAAAGAAAACTGAATAGTTATCTGATCCGAAGAGTTTCCTGAAGAATTTTCAAACAGTTTTCCATGGGATTTCCGACGAGTTTCCCAAGGAAATTTTTATAAGTGTCTCAAATCAATTACATGGATTTTCCCGGGAAAATTCAAAAGTATTTCCCGAGGTTTCGCAAAGCAATTCCGTAGATTTTCCCGTAAAAATTCGAAGTGTTTCCCAAGTAAATTCGTAATTTAGAAGACAAGGAAGACAACAGTCGTTTAAACCGTGTAACATTTTCCCCTTAGAACCTCGCAAATAATTATTCAACAAATTTCTACTTGGAATTTGGAAGAGTTTCCAAGAAAATTTCGAAAAGTTTTCCAAAAAAAATCGAAAGGTTTCCCGATAAAGTTTTTATAGAACATTCCGACGAGTCGAGCACATTCCATAGAATTCTTTTTGAGGAGTTTCCCGAAAACAGTTTGAAGAAACTCACAAAGTAATTCCGAAGTATTTCTCGAGGAAATTTTAAAGAGTTTCCCGATGATTTTTACCGGATGGACTCTTCCTTGGAAATCCGGAAGCGTTTCCAAAGGAAATTTTTGAAAGTTTCTCCAGAGAATTCGGAAGCGATTCCCGAGAGAATTCCGAAAAGTTTCCTAAAGAAATTTCGAATTAAATTCCGAACAATTTTTCGACGAAATTTCAAAGAATTTCCCGTGGAAATTCCGAAGAGTTTTCAAAGAAAATTTTGAAAAAATCTATGGAAATTCTGAACAAGTTTTCGTGAGAATTCTGAATTTGTTTTGCAGGAATTTTTAAAATGTATTGCTGGAAACTCGAAAAAAAAACAATGAGCTAACATGTTCTTCATGACAGATGATTGACAAGATATACATAAACTGTAATAAGTAACGTTTAATTGCCCTTAATCTAAAATTTTCTCAGGGAAGATCAAGAGAATAAACTATTTCGAATTGCTTTGAAATGAATGATGTCACTGACAATGAAGACAAACCATACGTTTGAAAGCAAGTGCTAGTGCCAGCAGATAGAAAATTATCCTAAAAATGGGAAGCAGATATTAATGTAGCACATACTGCAGATTGTTTCATTTATTGTTTGTTATCTCTTTAGAATCATGGGTAGGACAATGCTCAGGTTGTCCTACCCATGATTTTTCGTGCGTAGGACATGTCCTACCTGTCCCACCCACTCCCGGCGCCACTGATCACAAGTTAGTCATGCTTGTCGACTGCTGCTCGGCGCGCCAGATTCTCTGCAAGCTGCAGGCAATCTGAGTGGTTGCAGTCGAAACTGCGTTCCACTTCTCCACCGCTTGGCACATCCTCTGGATAAGGGTATCCGGTGTGTCCCGAGCACAAACGTCTAGCATTGCTCTTCTTTCAACGTCGAAACGATTACATAGAACAGTATGTGATCTGCAGTTTCGTCAACACCCGGGCAGCCCTGACTAGGGCACTCCGCGTGCCCAAACCTGTGGAGGTACTGCCGGAAGCAGCCATTGCCTGACAGGAATTTAGTCAGATGGAAGTGAACTTCCCCATGGGGTCTCTCCACCCATCTCGATATGTTAGGTATCAGCAGGTGGGTTCACCTACCTTTAGAAGATGTATGCCACTCGCGCTGCCATCTGGTAACCGAAGTCACCCTGATGCGTTTGCGGGCTCCTCTGGTGCCACGTATCTCGAAACACTCCTCGTCTTCCGACTGGCATTATGCTCGCAATCACGCAAGCTGCATCGTGTGATATCGAGCGGTAGGCAGATATCACTCTGAGACACATTAAGCGGTACGTGCTCTCCAGCTTCCGCAGGTAACTGGTTACACCCAGAGCTCTCGCCCAGGACGGGCCGCCGTACCTAAGATAAGATACGGCAACGCCTGCCAGTAGCCTACGTCTACTGGCATGTATGTATATTTGTGTGTGCGTGTTTTTTTTTCTTCCCGAGCAATGGAGGGGGAATCTGCTCAACAGACATTCTGGATTGTCCAGGAAGTGCGGGGTTAGGGACTACCTCCAACAGAAAACGAGGAAGGCAGAACTACATCCCCGACCCGCTAAACCGTTTCCATTTCCGCCAAGCCCATAGTCCCGTCGGTACAACCAGAAAGTAATGCTTCAAAGGGGGGCCAGTGCACAACGCACCCTCGAGGTTAGCTGCGTGTCCTTGCAGCATCGAACATCATGACTCGCTTTTTTAGAAGAACACCATGGTATCGTGCTAGTGCATTGCCGGCTTTCCAGGTAGCCTTACCACGCCCTATGTCTTCGGAAGGTGGGAAGGGTCGACTTCGCGCCTGCTTCCCTCTGCACGACTGGTATCAAGAATGATGATGCCGCGTGCACCCCAAATTGACCTCTCTGCGATAGGGTCTATTCGCCAACACACAGAGGGACTTGCCGGCGCGGTGCCTACGCCTGCCCCAGCCTTGACGAGGAGCCCTTTCCGTCCTCGGGCTCGGAACCCGCCCGGTTGACCGTCGCCGCGAAAGCGACGATACCATGTTGTTCTTCGCGCGGCCACTTGTTCGATAAAAGGATTGAGTTCGACCATAGGGCACCGGTAGACCCATGAAGCCGACTCCGAACCCTTGGACCACCTCTTATTTGCGCCTGAACTAGCCATTCCTCGAGTCCACGCGCCACCTTCTGTGTAGCTCCGAGACGATTTGGACGATAGCCGATAAAACGGCGTTCCAGCCAACTTCATCTTTACACATCCTCCGGACTAGGTTGTCCGGGGTAGTGTTCAGACCAGTACTGAGATTTTTATTTTCATTGAGAGAGGTCACGCGATATTTACATTTTATTCTCTCCCGCTTTCATAGAAAACTTAAACAATGAAAGGAATTCTGCCATATTTTCACGGATTTTTATTTCATGAAAGCGCATTAAACTATTGTAAACAAGCTGTTTCTTCTTCAATAATGTTACTTCTAACACGAAAATCAAAAACAATACAATCATTTTATTGACTAGTCATCGTTATTTGCACAGATCTATTAAAATTATATAGAAATTTATAATTCAAAACAAAGCAACATTCCCATCATGACTGCTTGTAATGTGACAGGTGACCGGGAGACGGCTACATTTTCATTTGGTCTCTTGAAAATGAAAATGCAACTGTTTTCGCTTTCACATGAAAGTCACGAAAACTGCCAGTACTGGCCCAGACCACAACTGGCAAGCATGTGGTCACGCATTGTGCGAAAACGCGGGCACACGAACAACACGTGTTCCGCCGTTTCCTCTAAACCTGCGCACACCGGACACTCGGGCGATGCTGAGTATCCGAACCGGTGTAGGTACTGTCTGAAGCAACCATGGCCTGTAAGGACCTGGGTCAGGTGGAAAGTGATTTCCCCATGGCGCTTCTTGACCCACGTACCTATCTCCGGTATCAACCTATGTGTCCATCTACCCTTAGTGGAACTGTCCCACGCACGCTGCCATTTGACCATTGAGGCCACACTGACAGTTCTACGGATGCCTCTCGTGCCGCGCATTTCGGAGCACTCTATGTCTTCACTTATAACGATGTCAATAGGCATCATACCGGTGATGACGCAAAGTGCATCGTGCGACACGGTACGGTACGCGCTCGCAACTCTTAGGCACATGAGCCTATACGTACTTTCTAACTTCGTTCTGTAGCAGTTAATACACAGGGCCGTGCCCCAAGCTGGCCCCCATACCTCAGTATGGACAGAGCAACGCTAGCCAGAAGCTTGCGCTTGCTGGCATAAACCGCAGAGCTATTGGACATCATCCGGGACAATGCCACTATAGCTGTGGAGGCACGCTTGCAGGCGTAATTGACGTGGCTACCAAAGGTGAGCTTATCGTCGATCATTACCCCCCAGAGTTTGATGGAGCGTTCAGAGGTGACCGTGCAGTTGACTGCCCTTATCACCGCTTGTTGCTCCAACTTTCGGTTGTTAACAACAACCACCTCAGTCTTGTGGTGAGCCAGTTCTAACTTCCTGGAACTCATCCACTCCTCCACAATTGCGATCGAGTGGGCTGCAGTCAACTCCACCTCTTCGATCGATTCGCCGTAGACCTCCAGCGTAATATCGTCAGCGAAGCCGACGATTACCACGCCCACCGGGAACTTCAACCTCAAGACACCGTCGTACATGACGTTCCATAACACCGGACCCAGTATGAAACCTTGCGGAACCCCTGAGGTTATGTCAACGCACTTCCGACCCGCCTCCGTGTCGTATACCAGTACTCGATTCTGGAAGTAGCTTCCGAGAATCTTGTACAGGTACTCGGGAATTCCAAGACGCAGGAGCGCATCTGCAATAGCTGCCCAACTGGCACTATTGAAAGCATTCCTCACGTCGAGAGTCACTACTGCACAATAGCGAACTCCCCTCCTCTTACGCTGGATTTGGTAACCGACAAGATAGCGTCTACGGTCGACTTACCCTTTCGGAAGCCAAACTGGTTACTCGATAGACCATCCGCACCCTCCGTGCGTATCAACAACCTGTTGAGGATGATCTTCTCGAGCACCTTCCCCGCCGTATCAAGCAGGCATATTGGTCTATATGCCGACGGATCCCCCGGTGGTTTTCCCGCCTTTGGTAATAGGACCAAGCTCTGCCTTTTCCATGCTTCAGGGAAGACTCCCTCGTCCAGGCATCTCTGCATAACAGATCTGAACATCTCGGGAGCCTCAGCAATGGCCGCTTTGATGGCCAGGTTCGGAATACCATCCGGTCCTGGCGCCTTACCTACACTAAGGGACTGTGCAATCCCCGCAAGTTCCGCCACAGTTACTCTTCCCTCGTCGGCCACCCTGACCCCTGGCAGCTCCACAAAGGGGTGACGTGGGAAGAGCCCCGCGATGATCCTCTCCAGCATCTCTGGAGACCGCTCTGTAGGGGCCATCGCCCCACGTGTCTTGGCCATTACGACCCTATAGACGTCACCCCATGGATTCGCGTTGGCACTTTGACACAGGCCCTTGAAGCAGGCTTTTTTGCTTGATCTAATCTCAGTCTTCAGAGCGGCTCTGGCAGCCACAAACGCCACCCGTCGTTCAACACGCTCCTCTTCTGTGCATGCTCGCTGCATCCGCCTCCTTGCCCGTAGGCAGGCGCGGCGCAGGTACGCAATTGCTTGAGTCCACCAGTAAGCCGGAGGCCTCTCATTCCTAGGGTGGACTTTCCTAGTCATGGTGGCATCGCATGCACGCGAGGGTACTATTACCAGCTGCTCGCTGCTCAGACTGAGAGTATTGTGCTTGCGGCGGAGCGCTTCCTTAAACACCTCGTCGTCAAAGTATGATGTCTTCCACATACGAGGGCTAGGCCTCACCCCTTCTTCCGTCCGCTGCATGCTGGTCGAATAGTCGATACTGTAGCGAACCGCCAGGTGGTCGCTGTGAGTGTAGCCATCATCTACCCTCCAGTTCGAACTACTCGTTTGGCCAGGGCTCCGGAACGTAACGTCGATAATCGACTCGGCCCGTTCCAGCTGTAGGTACTTTTGGTACCGATATTAGCCAAGTCCACATCCAACATGGCCAGTGATTCCAGCAGGATCTGCCCCCGTTGATTCGTGGATCGGCTTCCCCATTCCATCAAGTTAGCCGTCAAACAATCTAGCATTCGACCGAACTGCTCGATCGACCATCGAGGAGGCGCATAGCAACTGCAGAAGAAGACCCCGTTGATTTTGCCAATGACAAAGCCCTCGTGTTTCGAAAACACTAACTCTGGGACTGGGTATTTCCCCGTTGTCCATATCGCCGCCATTTTAGACCCATCGGTGACAATTACCGTTCCTGGCGGGTACCCGGTAAGGATCTGCTATGATGGCGATATCCGTCCCCCATTCAGCAACTGTCTGGCACAGCAGTTGCTGGGCTGCATCACAGTGGTTCAGGTTTAGCTGCGTTACCTGCACTGTGATGGGGTGCTTGCTGACGAATATTCATGTCCATCAATGTATGTGTATTTGTGTATATGTATATGTGTATACGTTAGTGTGTGTCTGCTTTTATGTGGGTGCATGGGTGTTTAAATAAATTTACGGTTTATCAAAACCTTACCACTCCTCATTTATTCTGACGCTGAACATGTTTGAGCATTTACATAGGCTTGATCGCAATATTAGCAAGGGCATTGCTCTTGATAACAATCGTTCAGCTCTTGCATGCACGAACAAGGCCGCGTCCTCAGAATCTGTATCACTTTTTTATTCATTACACATTTCTTTCGACCGCGGTCACTGCACTGGTTCTATTGTTCTACTTTTAAGCGAATCACCGCACAAAAGTAGAGCGAAAAAACCATCCGCACTGGAAGACGGTCGAAACGAGACTCAATTCAATTATTGAAAACCATTTTAGTATAAAAACATTACAACAAAAGTCAAATTTCGAACAAAACCCAACAGAACAAAAATCAATTTGAAACTAAATCATATTCAATCCTCTGATTTTGAAGCCATCTAATGGAACTTCCGGTGGATTCGATTCCTCATGAATTGTGCTCCACCGCTACCGCTACAAAAGTTTTACGGATTTTAGAATTTTAGCGGACATTCTGAAATATTTCACGTTGAATTTTATAATAGTTCATCGTGGAATTTATTTTCCAAATTTTGAGCAATTTTCTGTGGAAAATCCAAAGAATTTTCTACTGAAAATTTCGTTGAATATCTTATGAAAATTTTGGATAAATGTCCATGAAAACTACAAAAGCTTTCCAAAAAAATCCAAAAATATACCAATGGAAATTTTAAAGAATTTGTCAGGGACTTTACAAAAAATGTCCAGCGAAAATTCTGAAGGGTTTTTTTTTGTGGAAATTCAGAACTCCCCATGTAAATTTCAAAAAGCTTCCAAGAATTCGTAAATTCTGCATAATTTCCCGTGAAAATTCTAAAAAATGTCTTGTGTAATTTCCAAAGAAGTTTCTAAGGAAAGTCCAAAGATTTTCTCGTGGAATCTGCAAAGAGTTTAGAGTGGAAAAACTGCAAAGTTTTCGGAAGGATATTTTAAAACACTCAGAATAAATTTCTTGCTCAACACATAAAAATTTCCTAGAAATCGGGAATAGTTTTATACCCAAATGCAGACTAACTTCAGTAAAATTCATTTATTTTTATCCTGGAGAAATTAAAACAAAATTCTCTTGTTTTCTCTCTCCTTGTTACGCTTTTTGCCACTATTATCTAAAATTATGGCCATTATTATTCGGTATGTACGTTATGGATGGTCTAAAAAACTTTCAGCAATTTTTTGAACTTCATGTCCGGCACTAAAAGGGTCCTTAACTTCTTACAAATTTTGCGTATAATAAAATATTACGACAGAATTAAGCTCGGTGGTCTAGTGGCTACCGCTTCTGCCTTATAAGCAGGAGGTCGTGGGTTCAATTCCAGGCTCGTCCCTTTCCTACTTGTATTTCTATCACAGTTCTTTCTGTGTTTCACATTCTACCAACACGATTCCTACTGTTATAACCTTCCACACTAACAATCCCAAAACCTCCCGTGGCACCTATGAGAGGTCGTAGAGTTCTCTGCATCTCTCTTAAGTAGGTGTCCGACTAACCATCCTTCCCCTTCCCCAGCATTCGCAAGGACGTGGCCAGGATAGATCTGGACTATTGGAGAGTGCATTGCTTCCATCTAAGAGATAGTGATTAGTCCCAAATCAATATCTGTGGTAACGGATGAAAGTGATGCTACTCTCATACAATAGTCCAGGCTTGTATCACCTACGAATTTGTGCGAATTGCTCAATGCTAATGCTAATGCTAATAAAATATTACGACAGAATTTGAAAAATACCTAGTACTGTAATTTCTCAATTTCAATGAGAGATCTCATGCGATGTTCACATATCTGCTCCTCTCATTTTGTATAGGAATGCGAAATATCAATGGCATGCTATAAAAATCTCACCAATTTATATTCTTCTGCAGGACATGAAAGTATGTAAAATCTGCTTTATTATTGTGTTTATTGTTGATCTTCCAGGGGACCACCGGGAGGTCAAAACGGTCCTTGTGGGGATCACAACATCAATTATATATTCAGGTTTCGATATCAATGGGTTAAAAAAACCGTTGCGCTCTAAGATGAAATCTCCGAATTGACCATTTTTACGGATGTTCCGAATCTTTCAGTTGGCTACAATGGTCCATCCGTCGATGTCGTCCATGGTTGGGAATTCCGTGGGGCAGCAATGAAACCATCAGCGCAAGCACAATTATGTTAGCAACATTATGATACTAAGAAAATGACGTTTACTGATATTATTGTTCTTTGTTGTTTTGGTTGGAACGAATGTTCGTCAGACGGTTGTAGAGACTGAATTGGCCGGACTAACTTGGGGTGGAGTCAAAGTTGTACAACATGTCGGAGCGTGTATGGGGCCCCTTACAAATGAGTCTACGAACTCGAATTACATGAAAAAGGCTCTGAAAAACGCATTGTAGCGTTCTACAAAGCACACAAAAGCCCTGTGTGCTGTAAACTTTTGGCCAGAGATGGCTGCCACTACATTCGAAAGAAACTGCAGTGCAGTGGAAGAAATACAATAGGGAGGCTTTCATCAAAAATTAGTTCGTAAATGCGAAACACAGTAAAAGGTAAAACAAAATAAGCAATCAGTTAAATCATTCTTAAAGGACTAATTAGACAAACGCATGTCGTTTTTCAAGACGCTCACATCAATTAAAATCAGATAAATTCAAATTAGAAAGCGTCTAATGCAAAATTTGTATAAGAATTTGGCATTATTCCATGTGTCAGTTCTTATACAGGTTTTGGTAGGTTCTTATAGTGAATTGTTGGAAAATCTAACAATCACCGGTCGGGTGTAGGCATTGTTTTCTTTAACAAAAGTTTGCATTTCTGGAGCTTTACTTTAGTACTATTAACCAATCGATATTCCTTATAAGTCACAGTCAGCATTCCGTGTAGCACTTCAAAAGCAACAAACATGTTTCCTGTGTCAACGTATCGTTCAAATCTTTCATTGTTGGCGCCTGATCAATTTTGTTCTTCCTCAACAAGTTTCAACAAGTACACTTGTGCTTCACTATACATACGCGCTCGAAACAACTCTCAGCGTCATCGATATTGATGGTTTGTAACATTGAACTACCAAGCCTTACTCTTTCACCGTCAACATAAGTAGATACGATGAGCCCAGTCCATTGGTGTGCTGCCAATCCTACCTCTTACTCCACCTAAGGCACCAACCCATTCGAAAATAAATATACATACTAAGAAAACATATAAACATATTATAGAGAAAGTATCAACGGCCGGTGCCCATCGACGACGACGACGATGACGATGGAACGGTTGGTGACCATCGAGAGCGAGTGAGAAATGTATCGATTTCTTTTCCGAAATGAAGAAATCGAAAATAACGTTTCTTCTCTGACCATCATCAGCAGGCTATCTGGACCAAGGGTTGTCTCACAGCGCGTCGTTACAACACACGTTGGAATCTGGAAGCCGCAACCTTCCTCGGTGGTGTCCACACTTTCGCCATACATTTGACACTGACCGCAACCGGAGAGTTCGACCGAACAGTTCATCACTCTTCGATGCATAGCCCCAAAGAGCACAGTCACATAAACCCCTGCGTAATCCTGCTTGCAGTCGTCTAAAGTTGAGGAAAGGTGGTACAATGTGTACGTTTTATGGTTTATGAATGTTTTGCGAGAAATATCCATAGAATGATCGCAAACTATGAGAATTGTGTTGCTTTAGGGTTTATTGCAAACTTTGCTAATTCTGATCAAATTGAGCAAATTTTTCTGATCTCTGTCTATAACATTTCTGATGATAAGTGAATTAATATCAGTTCTCGTGCATCAAAAAATGTGAAAAATTGAAGTTTATTATTTTTTCAGCACCCCAAATACAGTGAGCCCGAAAAGGACGAAGATCAATTGCAATTCCAAGCAAGCATCACCGGTTTTACTGTGCTAAAACAGCTGATCTGTCCATCATAAGTCCGTATCAAATGCAAATTTAAACTCATAAAGTAGATGTTTGTCCCACCGATTCTGTTTAGACCACACACCCCTATGGATAGGGGGAACTGTGTGCGGTGGGTTGATACTTGAGATCGCATAATTTTTGTTTCAATCGGCCGTTGGGTCGTCGAGATGGTCCGAATGAATGTGTGCAATGTTGACGGTAGTGGGCCCCAAACATAAGTAGTTGATGATTTATGATAAACACTTACCGCAAGACACAATAACCAACTATAGCGTTGTGCGATGGTCATGAGTGAGGCTTAGAAACTTGGGACGGAACCCGCTGCGGTTGTGGTGTGATGGGATTTTTTCTTCTCCAATGCATATTTCATGGTTAGAGAAAGGTTGCCTAGTAGGTGTATGCAAACTAGCGTTCATTCATAATGGCTTGCACAAAGTAGTTGAGGCAGTTTGATATGCTGGAAGGCACAATGCAATCCGAATGGAAATTCATGCACGATAGTAACGTCGCCGATGGGAGCCAGGATCATGAAGTGTTTATTGGCTCGGTAATGGTACTTTCTTATTTCTGATTGCAGTGAAATCAACTTGAATTGGATTTTATTTTTATTTTAAATACCTCAATATCATTAAATAACTCTGCTGGCAAAACCACGTCTAAAAACTTATAACATTGGATTCAATTTGTTCGAACTCTACCTTTATCAGTGATGATGTATCAGTCAAATTTTTTGGCCATTTGTCTTCTATAGGCTTGCACCGTTATTGGTCTCTGTAATAATTGAGTCATTGAAACTTGCAATGATTGACCGTGCTAAATTGTTCCTTGTATTTTTAGTACCTCTGTAGGTAGGTAGTATACACAAATTAACAAAAATACATATTCGAATCATTAGAAAACGTTTAAAAAATCAAAGCTATAATAAAACGACTTCCAATATTACGAATCCGAACTGAATTTCTCATCGTGCAGTATGTCCATTAAGCAATTAATCATCTAGTTTTCAACAGCAGGCCGTATTCAGCTCAGAAACATTAAAACTAAGCCGAGTAATTGCCAATCACGTAAGTGTGCAATAACACACATACTGAATATTTCGACGGTAGAGCAAAAAAAAACAAACCAAAACAAAACTAATAGCCAATCTGATTCATAACGATCGTTCTCAATGAGAACCATCAACATTCCCCATGGACCCCTGGCGGATTGGCACCACCGAGCGTACGAATTCAGGTGTGATACTCATACCAAACATTCCCGCTCCTCATCTGACCAGACTATGTTGATGCCGACCGCCTCCGTTACGGAGTGGATAGTTTCCATAGCGGGCCCGATCGTAACTTAAACCGCCACCTCGCCTGGTTGCGATGTTTACTACACTAGTTCCACTCTACCGTTCAGTCAGAGCTCAGCTGTTATTAGTGGTCATATATGTACGCCGAGCCACGATTCGCTTTATTCTGGGAACCTCATACCTGTTGTGATTTTTATTTTTGTTTGATGTTGATTTCTGTCGTTGAATTTAGCGGAATTCGAGTAAGATCCCCACGGCTTCACTTCTATTAACCAGAATACTGCAGTTCAATCACGCGCGAAGTTGATCGTTGCACAGCTACGTAGAGCTATTATTGGTGCCATGACTATGATGACGTTCGATTTGGCGAAGCAAAACACGTTTGGATCAGCATTCCCGGTGGTAAGCGAACTGCTTAGCTAAAATTATTATATGCCGTGCTGGGGAGGTACTTAAATTGTTTACTAGTGAATTATTTATAACACCTTTCAAAAATAAGTAATAAATTGGTTGATGTTTTGATTATTGCAATAATTAATTCTTCCAAAAGTATATATGTTTCCATTTTGTTCCTAAAATTGTTACACAAATCCCTATGATCAACTCAAAACAAAACAAATTGAAGAATTTAAACATTTTCAATGGATCATACTAATTAGAAGGTCAAGAGCCCACGATCATGCCCAAAAGAATGACATTCTACCTCAACCAAAAAAGTTATGACAAATCAGTTACATTGTGATATAAATTTGATTTGTGTATATAGGCGAGATGCGGTCAATATGCGCCCCCTAAGCTAATCACTTAATTTAATGGTGATTTCCTCTGAAAACACGTATTTTCGAAGTGTTTATCAATAATCTAATATAGCAGTCATTATATGTTTAAAAATATTCATATAAAGCTAGCAATATTGCAAGAAAACCATTTTATTTAGTCTGACCAGATCATTTCGGAGATAAAACGGGACAAACGCGCTTGCAAAACGGAACGTGTCAAAAACCCTTATCAAGAGCTGTGAATATTTCAAAATTTATTGGCCTAATTATCATTTTCCATGTAAGAAATTAGAAATATTTTAGAGCGGATCATTCACCATCATAACCTTCTATTGTATTTAGTTAGTTGTGGAAAAATACTAAACTACAAATATTTCACTCTTCAAAGCGACGCGGACAAAAACACGAAGGAACAGAAAATTACGCATCTATCAAGATTTAAAAAAAATAGAGAATTCTGAAATTTTATTTTAATCTACTCTTAGATGAATTAAGGATTTTATTATTAACCAATATCAAAAACTTTTACAATTCTGAACAATTGAAAATAACAAATAATATTCAAAGTATATACAAAGCTAAGAAATAATATTTTTTAGAAAAAATGTTAAAATACTAATGCGAAGAGAGCAATCGGGTGGGATTATTGGTTTTCCGTTTCCAAAAAAAGGAGAGAACATTAAAAAATAAAATGTTATTTTAAATATTTCCATGAATATGGTTGGCGCATTAGAATAAATGTCAAATCTAATCAATTCACAGTCCTTTTTAATTGGTATTGATTTAAATGACGCTAAAAGTAGTCTCACACCTTGGGAATCTAGTTCATTGATTGTGCTACCAAAAACAAGCGAAACTCATGCAATTTCTTCGTGGAAAGTTAAAAAATATCCTGGCCAATTCTCGCTTAACTTTTCAAAAGGTCCTAAGTAACATTTTTTTCATGAATTAATTTGAATAGCGCAATCAACAGAAAAACATGAAAGATTTTGATTGCAGTACTCAATTTAAATCATGAAAAAAATGTTACTTAGGTCCTTTTGAAAAGTTAAGCGAGAATTTATAGTCTGGTTTACAGTTTGGACTCTCAGAGATTTCCGCCGGATTGTATTTTAAATCGGGCCGAATTCCTACACAGATAGAAAAATCCACTGAAATTTAGCGCAGAGATTCATGCACTTAATTGAACGCCATTATTAGCGTAATACCACACGGGATGAAGCCTAAATGTGTACAATATTTTACGTGAATCGTAAATATTGCATATAAGTTGGAAGAAATCTTGTTAGGAAGAGGACAATTTCAGTGTGGAAAGGCGTAAATTTCCAAATGTCAAGTTTTACGCGCTGTTTATTTTTCATTATTCTTTTCTGTGTAATTTTTATAACGTTATCCCATAAATCTCGTCCACACACATGGGAGCGAAATCTGCAGACAAGCTCAAGATGTGTGAACTCGCATTAAAGTATGTGGGTACCTGAATTCTAGACTTTAATCTGACCAAATTTTCCCTCGGTACGAAACTGCCTTAAACTCGATTTTGGTCAGTTGATAAGAAATTGTTTTTTGTTGCAATTCCTGATAAAAATACCTGGTTTACAGTTCGTCTTTGAGTCATAAAACGGCCTACTTTTCCACTTGCTGCAAAGAACAATCAGATTCCATGCTACCGTGCCACATGGCATAGTTCGATGAGCCGTGAAGCGATAAATTTTTGATGCAATGTCCATCAAAGTATTTCATTTATTACGCGACGCAGATAATACACTATTTGAACACTTCCCCTAGCTCATTAAGCAAAATAAGTCATGTAACTACACTAGGGTGGCTCAAATTAGTATGGGAAAAACTTTTTTCAATTTTGTTGATGAGCCGCCCTCTCATTCAGTTCTATTTGATGCCCTGATGCTCTAGACAAAATCTCAGCCAAATCGGTCAACGTTTGGGCGGTGCTAAGCTCTTTGGAAGTTAATATGCAGAAACATCCAAAAACAGTGAATTGCAATTGGATGGCACAACCTACGATGAAGAACTATGATACTCATTCAGATCTTGAAGAATTTAATACATAATGTTATGCAGAAAACCGCGAGAAGATTAGAGTTTTCCCGGCTAAGTTATTAGCATTTCTCTGAAGTGGGGTATGAGCAAATTTCGTTTCTTCTACCTTTGAAAATAAATAAATTCACCCCTACAACACTCCAGTAAAATACTAATATCTTCGCCCAATAAACTCTAATCTTCTCGCGGTTTTCAGCATAACATTCTGTATTTAATTCTTCAAGATCTGAATGAGTATCATAGTTCTTCATCGTAAGTTGTGCCGTCCAACTGCAATTCACTGTTTTTGGATGTTTCTGCATACATTTTTGCATATAAACTTCCAAAGAGTTTAGCACCGCCCAAACGTTGGCCGATTTGGCTAAAATTTTGTCCAGAGCGTCAGGGCATCAAATAGAACCGAATAAAAGGGCGGCCATCAAAAAATTTAAAAAAGTGTTTTTTGAGCCACACTAAACTACACAGAAAAAAATAATGAAAAATAAACAGCGCGTAAAACTTGACATGCGGAAATTTACGCTATTCTACGCTGAAATGGCCCTCTTTTTAACAATATTGCTTACAACTTGTTTGCAATATCTTTGCAAATTTGCGACGATTCACGTCAAATATTGTATACATTTGAACTTCTTCTCGTGTGCAAGTACGCTAATAATGACGTTTTGTTTATGTGTTTGCAAATTTGCGACGATTCACGTCAAATATTGTATACATTTAGGCTACTTCTCGTGTGGAAGTACGCTAATAATGACGTTTTGTTTATGTGCATGATTTTCAGCGTAATTTTCAGTGGATTTTTCTATCTGTGTACTGTTCTGATGTTGGTTTTGCATCATAGCACTCAAATGAGTGTTATAATGAATATTATGAAACCCATTTGAGTTGCATAATGTTTATTAAAGCACCCATTTCGTTGGTATGGAAAAGTAGGCCGTTGTATCACTCAAAGACTAACTGTTAACCAGATATTATGATCAGGAATTGTAAAAACTCCTATAATGGGTGTTATAATGAAAAACCAACATCGAACCAGTAGTTACATGACTACATTTTACTGAATTAGCTTGGGTAAGTATTCAAATACATAGTTTCAATAGCGTCACGTAAAAAATTGAATAATTTGATGGCCAAACATCAGAATTTTCCAAAGGCTAGTTCATCTATCGCTTCAAGGCTTGTTAAACTATGCAATGTGGCAGGATAACATGGAATATGATTGTTCTTTGTGGCAACATGATTTGTTGGTAAGAATGATCATGTCATGTTAAGTAAATCAGTTTGTACCGTTTGCTACAGATTTATCATATTAAAGCCCATTTTCGGCATTGCAAAAAATAGCGTTTGCATCTCGTTGCAAAACTCGATTTTCTCAGCACTCGTAGTATTTATCCAACTCGGCAAGCCTCGTGCTGAACAATTCGTGCTGAAAAAATCATCTTTTTGCAACTAGTTGCACAAACTACTATTTCATGCCATCGTTTTTTACAGTGGATGATTTCGAAATATTCAGAATTATTCAGAATCATTCAATTCTTAATATTTTGGAAAGAATCAAGTGATTGAACAATATGTGGTAAATCAGATTTGAAAAAAAAAAATAATTACCTACTTCGGAAGATTCAAAAAGAATAATCGAAAATGAACTTAATCTGCAAATTAGAATGTCTGTCCCTGTGCCTCATTTTATTGACGTTGGGGCGTGACTTGATTTTCAGGAAATACTTGCCTACAAACATTAATAACACACTTTTTTATGAGTTTCGTCCACTTTCTTTGTTGAAAGATGAGCCAGCCGAGGGCTGAAACACTTTCTATGTATGATCAATGTAGAATCGATGAAAAAACAGGACATATTGAAGAATTTTTAGATTACGACGGGACGGCAAAAAAGGTCTAAAAAAACGGGACTGTGCCGTTGAATACGGTACATATGGTCAGCCTAATTTTATTTGAAAATTGAGAATCTCAATCGAAAATGAACGATGCTGGGCAATATGTGCTTCCCAAAAATGATATTCAAAATATTCCAATATTTTTCACCAAAATTTTCAAACTCTTTTGCACAAGACTTGTGTCAACTCTATCCTTTAAGTTAGTTAGTGTCTCAGACTGATGGTAATAAAGAGAAAATATTTTGTGTGTCTAAAGAAAAAGCATTGAGGACGTAAACGCCGAAATTACGTTGGAATGAGTCAAAATAATATTTTATTTTTTTAATTTTTAATACAGAGTTTTTGACTGAGTTTTTTTTGTTTGACGGCATACAATTTTTTAGACTTCAGCTGCTTACGATGTTGAGACAAAATCTGGGTTATAAACCAAAAAAAGATGGTGGCGCATTTTAAATTTGTAGCCCCAAAGGACCTTGAGAGTTAATTATTAAGCTTCGTTGGATTTCTTTATTTTTATTTTTATTAAGTCTTGACTCACGACTTAACTGCATCGTAATCGGTTGTGGTCGGTTGTCGGCACCCTTTTGTTTTTGGTCCATAACTTTCGTACAATTGCACAATGTGGTGATCAGGGTAGAAATATTTCACAGTCAATGCAGTGAAAAACATGGATCTCAGTATAATCTGCAGTCGCCTTCATCGCCGCCGTGGTGAGTGCGACTGGGTGCAGCCGAAAAATCATTTCCAACACCGATTGTTCCACTCACAAGTCGCTCTGAAAGGCTGCTCAGTTCGCGCCTTACCGTATGACTGTGAGTGGCCCATTTAAACGCGTGGTGAATTTTTTCAATTTGCTTGGTGAATGTGTATATTTTGCTGTGGTAAATTTCATCTTCGCGACGCAGTGGGTGATGTGAGTTCTGTTGTTTACTTTTCTGCCTCTCCTTGAATGTGAGGTTGATTTCAAAGCAGGAAGAAAATAAAAACATGATATAAAAAAACATCACCTTCATCCAGTGCTGCCGAAAATTTACAACCCTGGTGGTGATAATTGCATATCAATGGAAGCATAAAGGCATAAGCTAATAACTGGGGGAGAGATTTGTTTTATTTCATCTATTGGGGAAAACATATTACCAACAACTAAGCGTTGATTTTATGCCGTTTCGAAAAAGGTGGTCGATTGTCGGCACCCTAAAAACCCACTCAAAATGAAAAACTATGAAGTGAGGGCGTTATGGCTGGAAAGATCAAGATTTGTTATGTCAATAGCAATGAAATTTATTACATTTTAGTACATTATACACTTTTTATAAAGATTTCAAAAATTGTTAGTTTTGCTAACAACTTGGCCTATAGCCTGAAATAAGGCAATAAACTGTTGATTTCCCTTGATAATCACCTGGGTGCCGACAACCAAAATAAGTAACCCTTTTGAAAAATGAAAATAATAGTTAAATTGTGACCGCTACGGTGGCATTCAATATTGCATCAATACGTAATGCGCTCACCATTTCGATCGTTTCACTACGGTTTATAGCACTAAGCAAATGACCAAGAAAAACTTTGGAGTGGATTTTCATTTGACAAAAAAAGTGTTTTCTCTGTAGAACGAAACAAAAGTTTCTATATGCTTCGGAAGTGTTTACAACAAGATTGTGCTTACATGGCATAATCTGTTTTCTGTCAAAAGTTACGACGGGGTACCGACAACCGACCAGTGCCGGCAACCGACCATCCCCCCCACACTTACGATGCAGTTCACATAAGAGAAAATTCTGTTGGTAATCAAACATATGTGTCTTTTCTGTAATATAGATCGCTTTTTTTCCTAAATCATTAGAGGAAGAATCTAACTACATAAGCAATTTATATGTATTTAGAATTAGAAGACATGTCACTGATGAACGACTACATTTCGTCATAGAACTATTTGACTTGGTACTGTTTCCACTTTTCTACAAGTTTCGTAATTTGAATAGCATAGTACTACATGCATGTTAAAATAAGATAGAAAAATATTGAGAAATCAAAAACGATGAATATCCAGATGTACTCGACTTGCGGTTAGCAGCAGCCTTACCCAATAGTGCTTTGCAGTGAATGTTCTCTATTCGATGTGAATAATATCTGCTCTCATCGTCATCTTCATGCTGATTTGAAAAATAAAACTCTGTATTTCATTATACTCGAAAAAATATGTAAGTAGAGCTTCTTTTTTGGAGTGAGAGTAAACGGACAAGTAAACTTGAAGCTGACGGAAGATTTGGCTTCCGCCAACACGCCTTTCGCTCGGGATACGGGGCCAGCTCATACTTCGTCGGATAAGGAGACGTACTGCAAAGTGCCTTCGACCAAGAGAAACACGCCGATCTAGTTTCTCAGGATATCTCGAAGGCGTTCAACCGCACCTGCACCCCACTAATGCTGAAACAGCTAGTGGACTGGGGTTTCACCGGTAACATTTTATCTTTTGTTAACAACTTTCTCTCCCGCCGGTCCTTGCGGGTCCTTATCGGCAGCTCCGCCTCCAAGACATACCAGGAGGAAACAGGAGTCCCGCAGCGCAGGGGTCTGTTCTGGTGGTGACCCTGTTTCTGGTTGCAATGAACGGGGTCTTCAATGGGCTACCGAAAAACATCTACGTCTTTGTCCACGCGGCCGACATCCTGCTTGTGGTCATCGGAGACACTTCGGAACGAACGCGTATTCGAACCCAAGCAGCGGTTAGTGCAGTCCATGTTGGTCGGTTTCACCATGTCGGCAGGGAAAAGTGTCCGCGGACATGTTTGCAACGGGCGACATCGTCTCTCCGGCTCAAGTCTCAAGATTATTGGACAGCCGATCCCAAACTGGAAAGTCGTCAAGGTCCTCGGAGTTTCCAAAGACAGAGGACTGTCTTTAGTGCCTCATTTCCAAGCGGTCAAAACCGGCTGTAAATTGAGGATTAACCTTGTTGAAACCTTATCAAGACCGCATAGCACAAACAACAGGGCCACTTGGTATCATATCGGGCAAGCGTTGATTGACAGCAAACTACTCTACGGGCTGGAGCTGACTTGTGTAGCACTTCAGGAGCTTGTCAGCATTCTTACCCCAGTTTTCAACCAGTTCCCCCGCAAAGCCTCCGGACTTCTTCCCTCTACTCCTGCGGAGGCTGCCTGCGCCAAAGCGGGTGTCTTCCCAGGCGGCTATTTGCCGAAAAGCAGCAGCATACGATTCCGCCACATCCGGAAACCACAAGGTCCCCCCACTGAGGGGTGCCTGGAAACATCACTGCGGATACTCTTGCTTGAGTCGGACACCAAGCTCGGTGTTCCACGACATCAGTTTCCCATTGACGTTAAAGTCTGGATCAAAAATATCGACAGACAGGATTGGGAGAACCAATGGGCAGCTTCCAGGACCACGCAGCTACGAAAGGTCAAAGGATCCACGGCACTCTGGAACGACATACCCGGTCTCAAGGATCATCAAGTCATCTCCTGCCTTCGCACAGGGCACACTCGATTCTAACATAATTTCGGCGAAACGCCCTTTAGGGTCGTTTGTGGAATTTGCGAAGTAAAAAACTCAGTAGAACATGTGATCTGCCGTTGTCAGACATTCCTCGATCCAGCTACGGAATATCGACGAATATACGAGATGCCGTGGCTGACGATACCGCAAGCCTATCAGCCCTAATCTGCTTCCTCAAAGATGGAGAGCTGTACTACCAGATGTAGACTTACCTTGGGCCTCCCGGGTGTAAGGAGGTATGCGGGCCTCCCTGGTTATTTAAGGGTGTAAGTCCCTCCCCTCCTAGTGACCAGGCAACCTGGGCACCTCAAACCGGGACATAAGTCCTCTGCTCCTGAATCATCATATCTACTACACGCAGCAAAATTTTGTATGATTCAACTAGTCAAATTTATTGTTGAGATAATAATCATCCTTTTGTTGAATTAATCAAAAAATATTAACAATTAATTGCATATTATTCGGCAACTCGGCCGTACGAAAACCATTTTTTTGTTAAATATCTTGGCTGTGCATATGCACAGCATATGTTTCGAAATGAACAAATTGATATGAAATTTGCGAAAAAAAATCCACGTGTCTTGGAGGGACTCGAGCCCTCAACCTCCTCTTCCCAGTAGGATGTTGAGGGTTCGAGTCCCTCCAAGACACGTGGATTCTTTTTCGCAAATTTCATATCAATTTGTCCATTTCGAAACATATGCTGTGCATATGCACAGCCAAGATATTTAACAAAAAATATTGTTAAAACTACACAGTAAAAAAAATCTTAAAATTACACGCTATGTGAATATTAACCTTTAATTTTACATTCAACTTTTTCTTGTACGCAATATCGACGACCTGTAACTTTAGAAAGTGATGGAAAAATGAGTCGAATCGAACGGAGCATTTTTGTTACATATATGCTGTAACATTTTTAAACTGTGTACAACATTGTGTACAACAGTGGTGAGGCACTGGCTAGATCGCTGCACTGGGTCATTACCAAGGTTTGGGAAGATGAGGTTCTGCCGCAGTAGTGGATGGAAGGTGTCGTGTGTCTCATCTATAAAAAGGGCGATAAGCTGGATTGTAGCAACTACCGCGCAATCACATTGCTGAACGCCACCTACAAAAACTACATGATAGGAAGAGGTTCAAGAGAAGACAATGTGAGCCACCCACCTCGAGTTTGCATCGGTGGTGACGAAATCGAGGTGGTAGAAGAATTTGTGTATTTGGGCTCACTGGTGACTGCCAAAAATGATACCAGCAGAGAAATTCGGAGACGCATAGTGGCTGGAAATCGTACGTACTTTGGACTCCGCAAGACGCTCCGATAGAGTTTGCCGCCGTACCAAACTGACAATCTACAAAACGCTCATTAGACCGGTAGTCCTCTACGGATACGAGACCTGGACGATGCTCGTGGAGGACCAACGCGCACTGGGAGTTTTCGAAAGGAAAGTGCTGCGTACTATCTGCACGGTGGGGTACAGATGGCGGACGATACGTGGATGAGGCGAATGAACCACGAGTTGCATCAGCTGCTGGGAGAACCATCGATCGTTCACACCGCGAAAATCGGACGACTATGGTGGGCTGGGCACGTAGCCAGAATGTCGGACAGTAACCCGTTTAAAATGGTTCTTGACATCGATCCGACGGGTACAAGAAGGCGAGGTGCGCTGCGGGCAAGGTGGATCGATCAGGTGGAAGATGATTTGCGAACCCTCCGTAGACTGCGTGGTTGGCGACGTGTAGCCATGGACCGAGATCTGGAATCCCATCTAAATCTAAACCTCGCCCAGTTTTTTTTTTGCTGCTACGATGAATCCATTGTTTGTCACTACGGTACTGCATCGGCTTTTAGATCTAATCATCACTACCCTGTATGCATCTGCCCAACTTGTATCGTTTGACATCGTGCAAAGCTATTTTTTTAAACCACCCTAAGGCCGTTACAAATATTTAATTAACTTTTTGTCCTACTGGTCTCCGAAAGGTCAAGGGGGGATAATAAAAAATAAATATTAAAATGAAAAAAATAAAAAAAACTCCTCGGATTCGTTAAAGAATGTTTTGAAAATCCTCAAAATTATCCGAATTTTATTTTGTTGCCCCCTAAAAATATTATTTTTTGGCAAAAAAAATCCGAGGAGGGGGGAGAGATTTTAAATATTTGTAATAAATAAATTTTATTCATTACTTGAAAATGGTTGAACTGATCAAAGTTTCCCTGGATTACGGTACTTAAGCAAAGTAGCATCAATTGTAGGGAGTCAATTTTGGTCCTAGTTAGAAGCAAAACGCATATTTTGGAGGTTTCCTTTCAACTGGCTGATGATCATATTTGTGGGCTCCATAGTCGCACGCTTAGCGACGGCAGTCGTCTATGTAGATGCATGTGAGTGTGACGAAGACGGTAATTGTATTTTTTTCCTTTTGGAATGGAAGATTTTTCGGATTTTATATTTAACACAATAATTTGTTAATTTAAATTTTCATAATCCTTTAAGCGTTACGAATTTATCATACATTTTCCCCGAACTTTTCGAACATTTTCAAACACTGTCCGGAATAACTCACATCAAGCGATGTTTCAAACAATAAAAACAATACTTAATAAAATGCTAATAAGAATTCTTATTAGGGCAGCCTAATGTAGACATTGTAGAGCCATTTCATTAGCAATCAAAAATAAGCAAATCCTCATAAAATCTATTGGTATTTATAAAAGACACCACCCTAGCCACGCCGCAGCAACCGAGGTGACGGGAACCAGGTAATCAGTTGCGAAAGAGATTGGTGACCGGTCGAGAACAGAAAAACAAACCCTGGCCTAACCGTAGCGACTACTACTATCGGGAATTGCAAATATGCAAATAGTAAACTTTTTCCACTTTCCTCCTCCCATGTACACATATGTACGGAAGGGACGCCCATGGATGCGGGTAGTTACGGACCCATTATCCTCTGTTGTCGTCGGTAGCGGCGCAAACAGAGTGTAGTTATAAAGCCAGTTTTTCGACCGTTTGTTTTAAAATGTGGCTGCTCTCCGACGACGATCCGTCTTCCATCGGCGCTCGTACGACGGCCGAGCCTACCTCCTCGCTAACATAACTATTTTGCAGTTAGATTGGATGAAACCCAAGGAACCGCCCGATCCAGTCTGCTCGGTCGGACTAGCGAGCCTGGGAAAGGGGAGAGATTCGTTAATGTTTTCTGTTTTTTTTTGCTCACATGGGATTAAGATTAGCGCGTCTACTACGTAAGCATCCGAATGTAGTAAACAGACGATTAAGCCACAGACAAAGCAGCGGACCAGGTTCGTTCCTTGCCAAGTGTATAGATAGATATGGCGGATTGATGGCTGGGGGGCCTGCTGGGGAAGGCTTATCATAATTTTGGGATCTCGAACTTTTGGAATGTGCTTCGGGTGACCACCATGTCGAGCAGTACCACCAACCGGTTGGTTAGGTGCTTAGTTGGGCAAGTGCACCACCATAAACGTATTTTGAACAAGCGAACAATTCGCGAAACGAGTAGGTGAAATCGAACTTGATTGTCTGGTTCGAGTGTGATAAATTTGATGTTTGATCTTGATTATTTGCTGCCGTTTATGTGAGCCGTCGTCGTGTTTGATGGCCAAATTGGGATTTGCTCATAACGGCCAGTGTCTGATCTACTAGAACAATAAATCTTGACCTATCTCAGCTTGGGCATATATAACCAGCAGGTGCCAAATTTTATAACAATTCTGTAAAAACAATCTTATGAGCCTGTTTGGAAGCATGTCATATACAAAATAGTTGAATTCAGAAGCAGAAGTGCTCGCACATGTGGATTATTTTTAATGAAATTCGAATATGTTTTTATTTTGTTTAGCTGGAAGGCGCATGGAGAAAAATTTGATCGGATCACTTATATCAACTCCCATAGATTATTAAGGATCTATCAGGTATCAGAACGTCGGCTCCAGGGGCACGTTCACCTCAATTTGGGAGATTTGTGCCATCGCCTTCACAGCCTTTTTCATCACACACCTGACGGAAAAGGAAGTGAACAAAAAGGAAAGGAATGTGGATGGGAGAACAAAGGGAATGTTTGGAAAAGGGCCCTTGAAGAGAGCATACAACGCATAAGCGTACAAGAGCTTATAACTCCTTACCACAACGGGTTATGAACAACAAAATACTCTGAAGGTTCAGGTTTCTGAAGTCAATTTCACTAAGTAAGTGTTTACCAAATATTTGGAAGCGCAATTGTGCATAGACTGGGCAGTTACATATTAGATGATAAGAAATTCCTTAATCGGATTCACAACTATCACAAACAGATGATTCAACGCGTTGAATATTTGCCATGTGATAGTTCAGTCGGCAGTGACCTGTCAAGGCATTGACTAAGACACTGCAATTCTGTTTAGACAGCTAAAATAGCTTTTAGCTAGCTAAATAGCTTGCTTCTACCGGAGATGGCTGCCGGATGTACAATTTTGTTTGATGACATGAATCCAGACTACTCCAATGCCATTTGTGCTGAGTGACAGCCCAAGAGTTGATCAAAAGCTTCACCCAACACTTGGATATTGGAATAGCTGGCTCAGGACCAATAAAGTCATGCGATGCTCCATTACGAGCTAACTCATCAGCCAATTCGTTTCCAGCTATGGAAGAATGGCCAGGTACCCATATAAGGAATACTTTATACCTGAATTAACTGAATTCAGTTCCTCAATTTGAGTTCGACATGCGATTACTAACTTCGACCTTGAGTTGGCCGAGGCGAGAGCTTTATTAGCTGCTTGGCTATCTAACAGAAGTATATTACTTTGCCCAAAAATGCGTTGCAGCAGTGCGGATTGCACTCCACACATGATGGCAAATATTTCCGCTTGAAAGACAGTGCAGTGTGTACCCAGTGAGTGTGACTGTTCCAATCTCAGCTCACACGAATAGACGCCTACACCTGCTCTACCTTCGAGGAGGGAGCCGTCAGTGTAACAAACAATGCTGTCCGACATACTTCTCTCCAAATAGCCAGATGTCCACTCATCCCGCGAGGGGAATTGTGTTGAAAATGTCCTATAAGGAAAACTACTAACGTTTGTGAGATCACTTGGAGCAAGGAAAATTTTGTCCCAATTAACCATAAGCGGTAACAACGAAGTGTGTGTAGAACTGCGGTTTACAGGATTCTCTTCCATAAAACCGAGTACCCATAGTCGGTAAGTACAAGAAAATGCTTCTTGTTTGAGATGTATGTGTAGTGGGGCCACGTCGAAGAGAACTTCGAGAGCAGCCGTGGGAGTTGAAGAGAACGCACCAGTCATTGCCATTAGGCACATCCTTTGAAGATGGCCTAATTTAGACTGAATTGCCCTCACTTCCCCCTTTTGCCACCACACAATACATTCATAAGCCAAAATTGGTCGTACAACTGTTTTGTAAATCCATTTGATATATTTGGGTTTAAGACCCCAAGTTTTACCAAAGGTTCGTCGGCATTGGCCGAAAGCCATACACGCCTTTTTGATTCTGAACTCAATGTTAGGAGTCCAGGAAAGCTTTGAATCCAAAATTAGACCCACATACTTTACTTGATCAGTTACATTGATTTCAGAACCAAAAAGATGTAATGGACGAATACCATTACGGTTACGTTTTTCCGTGAAAAGTACAATAGATGTTTTATTCGGATTGACCGAAAGGCCATATTGGCGACACCAACTTTCAACTACCTGAAGAGCATTTTGCATCAGGTCGAATAAGGTAGTAATGCACAAACTCACTATCAATGTTAGATAGTCGTCGGCAAATCCATAGGTAGGAAAACCGCCATTATTGAGTACTCTGAATAGCGTATCTGCAACGAGATTTCACAAAAGTGGAGATAATACTCCCCTTTGAGGGCATCCGCAGACATTTAATTTCCTTATCGCTGCTTGACGTAATGTCGAGCCAAGATGTTGGTTTTTAAGCATCTGGTGAATACATTTGGTTGACAATGACAACATGCGGCTTCCAATATTGCATCAAAAGACACGTTGTCAAAAGTACTCTCAATATCTTAGAAAGCACCCAAGCACGATTGCTTTTGAGCGAATGCTTTCTCGATATCGTACACAACCTTGTGTAGAAGAGTCACGGTGGACTTTCCAGATTGGTAAGCATGTTGATTAACATGAAGAGGCATGTTTGCCAAACAGCTATCATTACATTTCATGAAATTTCCTGCAGTTTTATTGCTTTTCTATATTTTTTTATTGGAAATTTTCATATTTTTTTGCTATTCAATATTTTTATTTTGTGGAAATTTTCTATTTTTTTTTAAAAAAAAACATTTATTTTATAAAAAACAAATTGTAATTTTTTATTGCTAATTTTATTTATGAAAATATTGTTTTTGGAGTCTCGTTTCGGCCGTCAACTAGTGCAGTTGACTTTTTGGATCTACTTTTGTGCGGTGCGATTTTTTGGAAAATGTATTGGAGGTAACTACTTTCCTCGGACTCGAACCCGCGACCCTCAGTGAACTGATGTGTTGATTGTTTGCAGTGTACATTCCGATAACACCCCCCCCTCCTATTTCGATATCTCTGTATCTCGTTGTGTTCTGGACAGAGCATTAAATAATCGACTGTTCACGGCCTCCTTTGCCACCCTCACTTCGTAACATATTAATATTCTGCCTAGCACTGTCAATTTCCGATCAAATATCAGTCGGTAAGTATTTATTTGGATTTCATAAACTAATAAATGAATGTAAAGCTGATCACTTATATTATGATTTAAACCATTGCCCACACAGGTCCGTTCCCAACGTTTTACTGAGGGAAACTTCTAGCGTCAAAAGTCAATATAACCTAGGCTAATTGTGTTTTCTTCGAACGCAGTGACCATTCAAGGTAACATTCATATGAGTGAATCTGTGAAGAAGTAATATGAGTAAGTCATTTTATGTTTTAAATAGTCATGCGACGTTTGTCAAAATTCGGGCCGAAGTTGATTCGTGAAGGTGAATATTTTATGCTCTGGTTCTTGGGTTCTGGTTATATTTTGCTCAGGATTCACTCTCCCTAGGCCGATGCATTCAAATTTCTATGCTACTAGATTGTCCAAAGATGGGACAACAGCAAACACATCAACAAGTAAAAAATTTATTTATTTTTTTTTTCTTGATTGATGACTTGTGAGGGAAGTCAGATTTTTTCTTTTTTTGGAAAAGATGTTTAATTTTGATACACATAGTTAAGTTTGCCATCTTAGGGTGTTTTTAAGAGATATTGCGAAAAAAGATTCGGCTGCCGGTGGGACTTGAACCCACACTATTCCATTTAGTACACGGACGTATTACCAATTATACAACAGCTGCCCTTGCGAGAAGTTGTTCCATAACCAGCTAATAACGATGGGATATCAGTCAATTCCCCGTATCTATCGAATCTGCTTTGGCAACATTTCACACCCTGTTCTCTCTACCCAACGTTATTAGCTGGTTATGGAACAACTTCTCGCAAGGGCAGCTGTTGTATAATTGGTAATACGTCCGTGTACTAAATGGAATGGTGTGGGTTCAAGTCCCACCGGCAGCCGAATCTTTTTTCGCAATATCTCTTAAAAACACCCTAAGATGGCAAACTTAACTATGTGTATCAAAATTAAACATCTTTTCAAAAAAAAAAAAAATAAAAAAAAAAAATTTAATGACATTTGTTTTGTTGTCGTTTTCCACGACAACGAGCTTTTTTCGATCCTGTACCCAATGGTTCTTCCACTTCTCGATCTCTCTTTATCTCGATGGTTCCATCAATATCGGGACGTAGAGTCGGCTGTATCATAATAATGTCAACGAAGTCAAAACACCTCTTTAGGGAAATAGATCACATTTTTTTCAATATTTTTGCAATTAATAATGCTTCTCTCGTGCATTATAAAATATATTGAAAAAAAGACATTAGAAAGGTCAAAAAAGATCTTTAGGGAAACAGATCACATTTTTTGATCATTTTGCATGTTTTGCATTGATTAAAATGTATTGCCACCATTTTCGAGATTTTTTTTTGTGAAGGCTGAGATTAGATCAAGCAAAAAAACCTACTTCGAGGGCCTGTGTCAAAATGCCAACGCGAATCCATGGGGTGACGCCTACAGAGTCGTAATGACCAAGACACGTGGGCCGATGGCCCCTATAGAGCGGTCTCCAGAGATGCTGGAGAGGATCATCGCGGGGCACTTCCCACGTCATGACCCAAGTCCCTGGTCTTACTTTGTGGAGCCCTGGTCTCATTTTGTGGAGCCTTGGTCTCATTTTGTGGAGCCCTGGTCTCACTTTGTGGAGCTGCCAGGGGCCAGGGTGGCCGATGAGGGAAGAGTAACTGTGGCGGAACTTGCGGGGATTGCACAGTCCCTTAGTGTAGGTAAGGCGCCAGGACCGGATGGTATTCCGAACCTGGCCATCAAAGCGGCCATTGTTGAGGCTCCCGAGATGTTCAGATCTGTCATGCAGAGATGCCTGGACGAGGGAGTCTTCCCTGAAGCATGGAAAAGGCAGAGCTTGGTCCTATTGCCAAAGGCGGGAAAACCACCGGGAGATCCGTCGGCATATAGACCAATATGCCTGCTTGATACGGCGGGGAAGGTGCTCGAGAAGATCATCCTCAACAGGTTGTTGATACGCACGGAGGGTGCGGATGATCTGTCGAGTAACCAGTTTGGCATCCGAAAGGGTAAGTCGACCGTAAACGCTATCTTGTCGGTTACCAAATCCGCGGAAATAGCTATCCAGCGTAAGAGGAGGGGAGTTCGCTATTGTGCAGTAGGGACTCTCGACGTGAGGAATGCATTCAATAGTGCCAGCTGGGCAGCTATTGCAGATGCGCTCCTGCGTCTTGGAATTCCCGAGTACCTGTACAAGATTCTCAGAAGCTACGGGGCGGAAGTGCGTTGACATAACCCCAGCGGTTCCGCAAGGTTCCATACTGGGTCCGGTGTTATGTAACGTCAGGTACGACGGTGTCTTGAGGTTGAAGTTCCCGGTGGGCGTGGTAATCGTAGGCTTCGCTGACGATATCACGCTGGAGGTCTACGGCGAATCGATCGAAGAGGTGGAGTTGACTGCAGCCCACTCGATCGCAATTGTGGAGGAGTTCCAGGAAGTTAGAACTGGCTCACCACAAGACTGAGGTGGTTGTTGTTAACAACCGAAAGTCGCAGCAACGGCCCTGCGTATTAACTGCTACAGAACAGGCTGGCCTCAATGGTCAAATGGCAGCGTTCGTGGGACAGTTCCACTAAGGGTAGATGGACACATAGGTTGATACCGGAGATAGGTACGTGGGTCAAGAGGCACCATGTGGAAATCACTTTCCACTTGACCCAGGTTCTTACAGGCCATGGTTGCCTTAGACAGTATCTACACCGGTTCGGACATTCGGCCTCGCCCCAACACTCGGGGACCCCAACGGATCCTGGAATAAAGCACAGGAAATGCAAATAGAAAGGAGCATGGAACAGGCTTCTGGGAAGGAAGCCTTAGAAGGGGACTTTTTAATACGCTAAAGCCGAAACACAGAGTAGACTGTAAAAAACGTATACACGGAAGAAATGATAGAGAGTTTGTGTAAATTTAAACTATTTAAGGTCCGAAAACGATCGCATTTCCGATTTCATTAAACCAGAAACTTGTATATGATTTAAATGGTAAAAAGACAAAGCGAAAACGTTGAATATTCGATGAGCATTGATAAAATGTGTTTGTTTTTTTTCCTCTTGGATCTATATAAACTGGTTAAGCTTTAAACGTTAAATAAAACGAAGTTAATTACAGGACTTTCAATTAACTTCGTTTAGTTCCTTGAAGCCACCGACCAAGCAACTCTAGAGTCGATTTTTCACAATCAATATGGAGTTTCTGAAGGTAATCCAATCCACTCCAAAAAAGGGGTTTTTATTTGTCTCGGTCCAATATAGCTTCAAGCTCCGACCAGCACATATTTTTTTGGCTTAACTAGATCCACTAGTGCGTGAATCACAAAAAGGAAGTTCGGATTTTTTTTGTCAAGAATCCGCAAACTACTAAGGGAAGTGTACCGGTTTTGGCCACCTTAATGCCTAATTTGGCCAACCCTGAAAAATGCATATTTTTCAAAAACTATCGAACCTTCTCCACAGCGGAGAAGCATAATAAGCATAATATTCGTAAAAATTTCAACGGATTGTTAGGAATTTTAGTAAGGAAAAGTAATGCTCACTTCCTACCTCTATAAGGTTATAGAAGCTTGAGGAATTCATAAAGAAAATTCTACACCACGCAACAAATTGATTTTAAATCTTCCTGATTTTAACGCGCTCTTTGTTTTGAACATCTGCAAGATAGTACGATGCGCCAAAAAAGTTTCGCCATGGGCGCCGGGAGTCCACGCTACGGCTCTTATAACATAAAATATCTATTTGGCATGAATTTCAGATTGATTCATTCGTTCATAGGAGTGGTAAGATGATTTGTTTTTAAAAAGAAGCTCAAAATAGAGAAAATAGATGGAGGGGCTATCCTGCCTATGATCGCATATCAGTCCCATCTTTGCAGGATTTCCTATTCGTATGGGACAAATATGTGATTGTGGGCAGTATAGCTCCCTGGTATCGAGTTACGCCAATGATTTTCAACCATAAACTCAAGAAGTTTTGTATTCGGTACACCCAGTTCTTTTTTCACACGGGTGGTTTTTAGTCGATTAAGACTTTTAGCGTTAATGAAAATATGAGTTGACCCTAAGAAAAAATTCACAAAAAATCAAAGAAAATTCAGGTGGTATTTAAAAAGCAGTGAAAAATCAGCTTAACCGGGATATTGAAGAATACCAACCGTGTAAAACAAATATGGGTGTATCTTGTTTTCTATATCCTACCAACTACCTACTATTTTTCCTACCAACTGTCCTCCTTACCACCCCCCTCCAATTTAACTGAATTGTCCTCCTTTCGAAAATTTTCATATGGTCACCCTGCATGAGAATAGCATTTTCTATATGATATCTAACCTACTGTCGTCGGTGATCACAACGATTCAAATGGGGGTGAGAATAATTGATCACTACTTTAACAACAACTGCAATATAGAGTAAATATATTTTTAGAGTGGGGCGTCATGGTCATTTTTTCAAATCAATGTTTTTTTTTAAGCCATTCTGGGTCCTGAACAACTGTGCAGAATTTGGGACCGATTGGTTGCTTCCTCGCTTTCCGCATCGCGTTTGAAGTTTGTATGGAAATTAGTATGGGAGAACGTATATTTTTGCATTTCTACTACTAGAGGTTTCAGTTCATCGTAAACCAAGTGGCACATTGCGTTAAAGTATAACCCAAAGGATGCCGAAAAACTTTGCTGGAGAAGGCAAGTTGCTGGAACGTCCACGAAAAAAGTTATAACGCTTCGAACATTGAGTGTTCAAACCATATGCAAAAAGTCGTTTATTCAGCCAGCACTGCCGTAGTACGTAGACCAATAATTTAACTGAGTGTTATTTCAAAATTAAATAATTTTATAGGGCTTTAGAGCTAATGGGAGCTATCCGGAATTATTTCGCAAAGACAAAAATCCGACAAGAAGGAAGATGGGTTTTGCCCTTCGATAACCATAGGTTGTCCGGTAGTGCTGGCAGAAACATTGATTTTTTGATTATGGTTTGGACAATCAATTTTCGAAACGTAATAACATTTTTTGTAGACTTTCCAAATACATACCTTCTTCGGCAAAGTCTTTCGGCATCTTCCAGACTATATGCTGACGTATTGAGTCACTTGATTGATGATAAATTGAAGCCGCTAAGAGCAAAAATGTAAAAAGTACGTTTTCCGATACTAATCTCCATGTAAATTTAAAACGCGATGCGGCATGCGAGGTTACAACCAATCGAGCCCATATTTTGCACAGTTGATTGGCGTCCCAAAACGATTCAGAAAAACCTTGATCTCACTTGATCGGACGAAGTTTGTGTTTTTCCATACAACTGTGCCCCACTCTAAATTTATGTAAGAACATAAACAAACCTGAATTATGAGTCTGTTCTGAATGATTTTGATATCTCCAGACTGACCAGACTGTATGTGAGAGCAATCACCCAGTCTTACCCCAAAGACCAATTGTCAACCCCTTATAAACGGTACTTAGTAAAGTTGATTATGTTAAAACAACGTTTTGAAACAATTCCTAAAAAGAAAAAAAATCCTAACATTCGATGCATAGAGATTTATCTGAAATTGGTCAACATTGCTGTAAAAATGAATGAATTTTCTCAATAGGCGTTAGACAAAATTTTGCATCATATTGCGTTTAGCATCGTACCACATTTCGGGTAAAATTTAAAAGTGTTCCGAATCGGACAAAATAAAGTGTCCTAATGGTGTTTGAAGCGAAGTTTCGTCGAATAAATTAGTATTGGGAATAAAAACGGTAGCTCAGAAATTGCTACTGGTAGCGAGAACTAAAAACGATAAATCACAGCTTATTGCACTGGGGTATACTTTTGGCAAATGAGACATTGTAAAACAGGATAATCAGCATGCTAACTGTTTTCGTCGACAAGGTTTTCATGCACGAGGTTGAAGTGTCAGCTCTAATATGGTTGGGGTTCAGTCAAACTGCACCAAGCGGCATTTTGACTGACTTCTAATATTTTGTTCCTAAAGGTAAAACGGGAATTAATTCATATCTATTCTTGCGTACATTTGTTGTAGGATATCCACAGTTATAGTCGGAGCTAGGGATATCCGATACGATCTGAGCAAAAATGGTTAATAATTAAGAATAATTATGAATTATTCTTCATTGGCGCTTGGTGCGATTTGGGAAAACCCCGGCCATACATACACAGGATTTTTTTTAACGCGATAGATTTCTTCAATTTTTCGGTCTACCTCAATTCCCAATACCACCTAATTTAAAAACAATATTTTTGTGAAGTTTCATTGTGGTCAATTTAATATTTTACTAAATTCAAACATCCAAAGACAAATTGCGTAAAGCGACCCCTAGTGAAGTAAGATGAATGTATAAGCTAGACGCTATGATGTCATCACATCTTAGATCTGGGGATTCTAACTTCATGTATAGACACACAGATAGACGAAGATACATGATAAATAAGCGAATGAATAAATCGAATAATAAACCATTGCATAAATGTGTTCGCCGCACGACCTTACTAAGAAACGATTAATATCTATTAGGTCAAAGAAGGTAGGAAATCGGGTTTTACAAAAACAAAAACTTGAACTAACTGTTCGTGTAACTGCTCAGATTAAAGGAAGCAGGCATTTTTATATTTTAGGTACTAATTTCTAAGCTATTTTAAGTGCTTCCCATTAATTACTCCTTCGTTGAAATTTATCATTTATTCCAACATTTTCTAGCTTTCGTCAGAATCAATCCCATACTTTGAACTGACACACACAAAACGCCAAATAAATCAAATTTTGCAGGCATCTCCACTTCCGTTCAAATGACCTAGTCTCAAATCCATCAAATCATTCCGTTCGTTTTGCCCAATGTGTAGCTTCCGAACGAGTTTTCTTTTCTGGAGCATGTTTAAAGCTCTACCCATTATTGCCCTGTGTAAATACATTATCTCACTCACTTTGAAATTACCGATCTTCTCCTGGTTCACATATTCCATTCAATACTCAGCAGCGCTTTTATGTGATCGCGATCTTTCCGGCGTGTATGTTTCGTTTTTTTATTCACCTTTCTTTATAGATCCAAAAGCACCAAAAATTCGCACTTATACTCTTCCACTTTTCTCTTCAATCTATCATTCGCATCCCATTCGATTACGAAACCTCAAACCAATTTCAGTTATTCTCCAATAAAGCACACGGGTTTGGTTTTGATTCGCTTCTGACCGCACTCCGTTCTCCGAACGAAATCCGCTCGCTCGTACACTTCAGCCGAAAATTTTCTTTCACTTGTTTACAAACTTCGCTGAGATGCTTCAACTCGGTATGAACTCCTGGTAGCAACAGTGCATTTCTCCGCAAATCCCTTTCTTGCAGTGCACAAATTAGCACTTCCAATCACAAATGAAAGACAATACCCACAGTACGCCAGAATGTTGCACTTGATCCAATTTCGGCAAGATCCAGTTCGATCCCTTTATGCCACTGGTACACGCCTTTCACACACGTGGATCAATTTCGAACTTTCCTCTTATTTCAATTCACTGCCAGGCTGAGGGGTGCGCGAAAGCCTTTCTCCTCATTGATATGCGCGCGCACAGCCAAAATCCGCATACACTCTTCGAACCCGCGCAGTTTCAGTTCCACCTCGGGGCAATCACAAAACACCAAAAAGAACACAAAAATTCCAAACGAACAGCGCAATTTTTGCGTTTGCATAAAGCGCGTAGATCGCAAAAGATAGACACAGTCAGACGTACCAAACCGTTCACCTGAAGGTTCGAAATCGAACTAAAGGTGGATCAGCAATGCATGCAGGCACACATCCTATCCGCGATCTCCGGTGATCGTCGATGGCTGGGACGGGAATCGAGCAGTTTTTCACTTCAGGTTGCTGCGATTTCTCCTTAGCCTTGCGATCGAGCAGTGCCACACGATCAGGTCGCCGTCGTATGCTCACCGCAGGTAACAACACACACACACACACATATAGCGAAGGTGTGCTCCCATGAGCGAACAAGAGATCGATCGGTGCCAACTTTGACTCACAGGTGTCTTGCGTTCGCGCACTCTATAGTGCTGGTCTGCATGCTCGGAAAGGTGCAACAGCAATGCTTATACGCATAGACGCATTGGCAGGCGGATACGCTTGAGAGAGTGCGCGTCAATGATTTCTCTCTCGGGTCTCTCCGTGAAGTAAATCGACAACTCCTGAAACAAACAACGCAGCTGTTATTATTAATTAGTTAAGCGTTTGACAAGTTTAAGCAGTGTCTTATTTGATAATTAAATACCAATTTTGTGCGTTGTGCACTTCAAACGTATCATTTTTGTTAATGTTGCGATTCAATGCTGCGAGACTTTGTGAGTTAAATTTTCTTTATATTTTCATTTACATTTAATAAAACAATCACATCACTTCATCATCGGTTGATCCTACGTCGTTTTGCATTACTGCATTCCAAACCTTTATGAACAAACCCGATCGGAAGCGAATACAAACTTTGCAGGGTTATTATGCGGCATTCTTACAACATGTCCAGCCCATCGTATCCTTCTAGTTTTTCCAACCTTTTTCCGCCGATCGATAACTGCAACGCGTTTTCAGATTGAATGAGTATTTATTTCGATTTGGCTTTATTTGGATTGGATTTCATTCGAACTGGATTTCAATTAAATTTGGATTGGATTTGGATTGAATTCGGATTTAATTGAATTTAAATTAGATTTGAATTTGGATTGGAATAAAGATTAGATTTGAGTGAGTAATTGAATTTGGGTTGAATTGGATTTGGTTTGAACTTGAATTGGATTTCCAATGATTTCAGATTAAATTTGCATTAGATTTGCAATAGATTCAGATTAAAACTGGATTGGATTTAAATTAAATTTGAATGAGTATATTTCATTGGCTATTGCTGGATTTTATTTATTTCATATGATTTGGTTAGATTTGAATTGGATTTTAATTGTACTTGAAATTGGATTGGATTTGATGTGGACTAAATTTGGATACGATTTGGATTGGATTTAGATTAAATTTGGATTGGATAAAGAGACTTGAATGAGTATTTATTTGGATTCGGCTATATTTGGATTGGATTTGCTTCGGACTGGATTTGGATAAAATGTAGATTGGATTTGGATTGGATTTGGATTATATTGGATTTGGATTCAGATTGAATTTGGATTGGAATACAAATTAGATTTGAATGAGTAATTGAAATAAGATTGAATTGAATTTGGATTGAACTTGAATTGGATTGGATTTGGATTGAACTTGAATTGGATTTTTAATGGTTTCAGATTAAATTTGCATTAGATTTGCTAATGATTTAGAATAAAATTGAATTGTATTTTGGTTTGGATTAGATAAGATTCGGAATAATTTTTATTTACTTTGAATTGGATTTGGATTGAATTGGGATGAGATTGGACTTGAATTTGTTAGCGATTTAGATTGACGTTGGATTGGACATTGGATTTGGATTGTCTTCGGTCCGGATTTAGATTGAATTTGGATTGGATTTGATTAGGTTTTGAATTCAGATTAAATTTGGATGGGATAAAGAGAAAATTTAAATTATATAAACAGAAGCTGTACGAGTAATCAGTTCAAATTCAATTTTATTGGCATATCGGTCTCGATGCTGCTCGTATAGAGGAAAGGAGCAGCGTGTGTGCGAAAGCAGATGGGAAAGAAACGGAATACGAATGTTATCGCTAGGCAGCGACAAGTGTGAAAATGGTTTGAAAGGTGTTGAAGTTTGCGAGGGCCAATGAGTAATTGGATTTGGCTATATTGGGATTGGATTGGATTTAGATGCGATTGAGCATTTTATTAAATTTGGCTTGGATTAGGATGAAGTTTAATTTGGATTGGATTTGGAATCGATTGGAATTGGAATGAATTAAAATTGAATTTGGTTATCTGAACATTTTTGGGCTTAATTGTGTTACGTTTTAAATAATTTTGCATAATCATTTCGTGATTTTTTAAATTATACGTTCATTACATCCCTGTAGAGTAGATAAGTAAGGGGCCCTCTTTAGCCGTGCGGTAAGACGCGCAGCTACAAAGCACGACCAAGCCTGGGTTCAATTCCCGGTGCCGGTCTAGGCAATTTTCGGATTGGAAATTATCTCGACTTCCCTGGGCATAAAAGTATCATCGTGCTAGCCTCATGATATACGAATTCAAAAATGGTAACCTGGCTTAGAAACCTCGCAGTTAATAACTGTGGAAGTGCTTAATGAACACTAAGCTGCGAGGCGACTCTTTGCCAGTGTGGAGATGTAAAGCCAATAAGAAGAAGAAGGAGAAGAAGAAGAAGAAGAAGAAGAGTAGATAAGTGGAAGAATGTAGTAGATAAGATCAGGTCTATGAAGTGTCGGAAAAAATATTTACTTTACTTCATTATGTTATTGGCATTCAGTTATTATTCAATTCGCAGCGTCTCTTGAAGATGGTTGGAGAGAAATTCGATCCGCCATTGGTAGCACCGCAACCGCTGCACTTGGCACGGTGCCCCCGGATCAGAAAAACGACTGGTATGACGGCGAATGTGAGCAGTCAGCGGAAGAGAAGAATGCAGCATGGGCGAGACTGCTGTAACACCGCACGAGGGCGAACGAGGCACGATACTATTTTAAACAGCATAAACTTAGCCGTACAGAATCCTGCTAACTGTGGTTTTCGTGAGGGGAAATAAATAAACGAACCGACTCCGTTGGGTGGATGATTAGAAGAGGCCTTCTGGCCTTGTTTATTGCGATTAGATAAACTGACAGCAGAGTTGCGCGCAGCGCTCACTGCTGTCGTGCACTCATAAATAAATCTATTCAGATAATGTTTCATCAGATACATTCACCCCCCTGGCGTCCTATACTATCACAAGGGGTTTGACAATAGCCACCATGTCCACGGACGGTAGCTCATTACCGTCCGTTGTTATTGTACGAAAATAAACATCATGTGTTTTGTTTACTATTTGTTTTGGTTAAATCTGAAAATTGTTTTCAAAATAATTTGCAAGATTTAATCATTGACCATGGGAATTATGTTATTTGATGATAAAATATAATAAACTTACGAATTGGAGGGAATCTACAGGTGAAATCAAACGCTACACGAAATCATATTTCGCAACTTGTTTTCCCGCTCCGAATCAAACAAAAGATATTATTATTGTTTATACTGTGACCAGCATCACAGTTGAATTGGTCCGGGAATGCAAATCAAACAACATTCATTAGTGAAAATGAAATGAAATATATGGTGTGCTGAAAGATGTTTTAGGATTATATTTACATGTCCATAATAACTGGTATTATTTTTGACCAAATTGAAAAAGTGTAGCCAACAATATTTTGGATAAAATCCAGTTGCTTGTAAAGGCACGATTCGGGAGAAGTACTTTTCAAAATGTATGCTGGACATATTCATGAAGATGTTCGCTACGCTGAGAAGCAGCTCTTGCCACGGGGCTGGATACATTAGTTCTTCCCCTTTTAGAGATAACAATATTCCGAATGAACAGAAATTCATTACATTAAAAATATTCATAATCTTTATCTATGTTAGTTCTTCTGGCTCGTTTAGAGCGCCTCGGTAGGCCAAATAGCTCTACCGTATCTAACGGATTTTTTCTCTTCCTATTTCTATTTTCACTCAACACATTACTTTCAGACTGCGTCGAACTTCTCCGATCTGGTAACTGCCAGACATCGTTCTCGATCATGGGTACGGGTGCCATCGCGGGTTCAACGGTAGTCGGAAGCGGCCGACCAGAACCAGGAGTGTCGTCGTCAGTCGGTAGCGGCCAACCATCCTCGACAACACGCATCGCTCGCCTTGGCACGCCCGATGTGCCACGTCCATCCTTAGCGACTCTGATTTGAGTGGGATGGGCGGTGGTTGTCGCCTCGTTTCCAACCATGATCTGTAATAAGTTTTTAGAAAAACGTCTTAGAAACGATGCTTTTATCCACTTTTCACGTACATGTGGCATGTTATGCTTGTACCACACGATGTCCCCAGGCATCAGTTTATCTAAAGGATCTGGTAGATGATCCTTGTTATTACGACTAGTTTTTAATTCATCATCAGGGGAATGTGGTACAAGCATCTGCTTATAATGCTTTTTAGGGTTAACCAAATCGATTAACATCTTAGGTGTATAAGCAAAGACTTTTTCAGAAGGAAAGTTTCCCTCCATCGTCATGTTACTTCTATAGTTAAATAAAAACAGATTTATCTGATCTTCCAAATTCAACTCTAGCATTTCTGATTCCAATAAGAACTTCTTTAGAACATCTTTCACAGTTCTCAGCCTCTCCGCCTGACCATTACTAGCCGGATTGTATGGAGGACTGTTTAGTACCTTTATCTCTTGTCTCTCAAGAAATCCTTTGAAAGAATGCGAGCTGACAGGAGGACCGTTGTCAGACACTAGAACGTATGACAATCCAAAGCTATCAAATTCAAACATTGCCCAATTTATTAGCAGGTTGAGAATTTTCTTAAACCGCTTTACCTCCACCCTTTTAGAGACACTGTCCACTACCAAGATGTTTTTAGTAGCCACCCGCTTCAAAAACTTTAAAACAATATGCTGCTTTGGATTTATTGCCTCACTTACAACGACGCCAAAAGCAGTAAGAAAATTCGTGTCTATTTCCAGCAAATTATTCACTTGATTTATTGATCTTTTTAACCTATAGACACCAACATGGTTGCCATACACAAGTTCTAAAAAAATTTGAATTGTATTGCATAGATCATTATTTGCTTTGTCATGGAACAAAGAAAACTCGTCAAAAAATGTAATAAGTGATTGATTTGCCAAATTTGTTTTATATTTATCAGTTTGACCTAGCCTATCAGAATGGACATTTTCTTGCGGAAACGTATCATTATTTGCTTCTCTGGCAATGACCAAAGATTTAGCAGAAGAGCTATTTACTTCAATTATCACAAATTTATCACATTCTGTAGAAACTGACATATTGGACTGGAACCGCGATATCAAAACCGCAAAAATCACACTTAATGACATTCTAAACTGGGTGCCAGAATCAATCAACAAATATTTGAAATAATTCACCCTTACAAAACAATGAACGTCTAAATCCTTATTGAAAATAAGAAAATTGTTTTCTAAAGCCAAATCTGCTTCACAATTATTCACAGGCACACTCAAATTATTGACAATTACATCAGCAAACTTCAGCTTGATATTTGCAATTCGTGCATCATTTGATTTGTCCAATAAATTGTTCACTGGCATAGAATTACCAAAAAAATTTCTCCAGTTGGGAAAAAATTCATCCAACCATGTTCTTCCTAGCAATGGAATGAACTGGTAATCGCAATCAAGTATCAACATGTTTAATCGAGCCTTCTTGCCATTGAATTCAACCAATACCTCCACTTCGCCAGCAATCTTTAACCTGGTACCATTAACCACTATCAAATGCTTCAAACTTTTTGATAAAGGAAGGTTGAACTTAGAATTGAACATATTTTTTCCCATAACTGTGACCGAAGAGCCACTATCAATCTCCATCTGTATAGTAAGGTGTTCAATAAATACATTTAATAAACATGGATTACTTATTTTGTTTATAGAGGAAACATGCATACATTCTAAGTCACCTGAATCATTACCATCCGAGTCACAATCCATGGACCTCAATCGTGTTAATCGCTCAGCCAAGCTACCAGTACTGGATGCAGCTGCAAGAGTATCGATGTGCTGCACAGTCCCTCTCTTTTCCTGCTTCAGCTTGTAGCACTTCCTCCGCACGTGACCTCTGCGCCCACAGTAGTCGCAAATACGCTGATCTACCCGTTGTTGATCATTCGCTCTGTTTCGCTGATGAGACGGACCAGCTGACTGATCCCGGCGCTGTGCAGTATGTGATGGGAAGCGAGGCCGCGGCGAATAATGATGGCGCTCCTCAGCAGTTCGAATTTCTGGTCGCACACCAAGTCGACTCTTCACCGGACGACGGAAACCTTCGGCTAACTCCTTCATCCGCCGCACTAACGCGCCTCTTCCTCCAGTTAGAGGGTGACGATCATTCATGGAAGCTACCAATCCGATGTCATCATTGTTCGATAGAACCCTGGTGTGAGTTGCCGCCATTTCCCACGTAGCGATAATTTTTTCGGCTTGCTCAAGCGTGAATTTAGAACTATCCTCCGTGAGGAGGCGATGTTTAAGATTGTTGTCCGACAGTCCAACCAGAATCCGGTCAAGAATGAGCCGATTCTTCTGATCGCCGAACTCGCAATTCTCCGCTTGCAGCTTGAGCGTGAAAATAAAATCACTCGCGGTTTCACCAGGCTGTTGTACCTTGGTACTGAAATCGTACCGCTGAATGAGGACCGAATCGGTTCTATCGAGCCTCTCCTTAAGCTTCTAGACTAGAGTCTCATACTCCACCTCTTCCATTAAAGCTTCCGTGGGATACAACTTCTCTGCAAAGGAAAAAATAATTTCCACCGAGAATGAACATTTGGACCTTTTTGTCCGCATTCTTGACCTTGTTCGCCCGGATATGGACCGCTAGACGCTTGATCCAAGTGGCAAAAGTTTGGCCCTTACGGTAAGGCTCAATGTTTGGGGCTACAACAAACGACATGTCTGCCAAAATCTAAGCAAAAAAACAATACACAATGTTTGAAACCAATACACAACACAAATTGCAAATAAAACAATAAATCGGTTCAATAATTTAAATACATTCACTGACAATTAATCAAAATAATAATTACTTTCAATGCTTTCACTGACAAACAATCAGAATTATTATTATATTGTTTACTTATTGTGTTCTATTCCTTTTGTATAATTAACTAAAGCCAAAAAGCATTATTGTTCACTCACTGTTCTCCAAAATGAATAAAAATGCGCCTCACTTTTCTTTTGTAATTATTGCGCAACTTTTCATAAACCAAAAGGTAACACAATTAAATAATTAAACAATCTATTTAACAATTAGCATGCAACACTCTGTGCCATTTTTTTTTCAATTTATCAATTAATTACGCACTCAATATTTGGCAATAGCGAAAAGTAGAAATTAAACGCCAATGAGGACCAAAATTGTGCTACTCACCCGATGAATTGGTCAATCTCACCACGAAACAACCGAATTTCCAATGAAACCGAAGAGCGGATCCGTTAATTTATTGTTTGCCGCACAAATCTCCCACTATGTAGATCGTAAAAAAATATCTGTTGAATATAAAAGAAACAATCTTAATAACTTGTTATATAGATTTTTAGCACTTTACACCATTCCCTAAAAGGAAAAAACGTATTATTAGGCTTCAATATTTTTTTCTATTGCGGGAAAAAAACCACGCCGAAAAAGCAAATGGCGGTTCGGCTGACAAAGCTCAAAGCAAAGTTGCTTCAGCCACCTCCAAAACAACGCCAACTATCACTTCATGTGCACCTTTTTTTCACTTTATCTTCCGGCCAACTGGGGCGAATTGTGTCTCCGACTGTGGTTCGAAAAACAAAACCGAAAAAATTAGCTGCCGCACCGAAACCGAATTTATCCTCGTCGCCACTATTTTAAACAGCATAAACTTAGCCGTACAGAATCCTGCTAACTGTGGTTTTCGTGAGGGGAAATAAATAAACGAACCGACTCCGTTGGGTGGATGATTAGAAGAGGCCTTCTGGCCTTGTTTATTGCGATTAGGTAAACTGACAGCAGTGTTGCGCGCAGCGCTCACTGCTGTCGTGCACTCATAAATAAATCTATTCAGATAATGTTTCATCAGATACATTAGATACAAACGGGCGTGGAACAGACAAAACTCGATTTTCCGGAGGAAAAAGGGCCAGCAGGAAGATCGAGACCGTGAAGAGACGGAGCAACTGTACCGCGCTAATGACACACGAAAGTTCTATGAGAAGTTAAACCGTTCACGTAAGGGCCACGTGCCACAGCCTGATTTGTGTAAGGACATAAACGGGAACCTTCATACGAACGAGCGTGAGGTGATCCAAAGGTGGCGGCAGCACTACGAAGAACACCTGAATGGCGATGTGGCAGACGAAGAGGACGGTATGGTGATGGACCTGGGAGAACGCGCGCAGGACATAATTTTACCGGCTCCGGATCTCCAGGAAATCCAGGAGGAGATGGGCCGGCTGAAGAACAACAAAGCCCCTGGAGTTGACCAACTACCAGGAGAGCTATTTAAACACGGTGGTGAGGCACTGGCTAGAGCGCTGCACTGGTCATTACCAAGATTTGGGAGGAGGAAGTTTTGCCGCAGGAGTGGATGGAAGGACGCCCGCCCGGCAAGAAACAGCGATGGAACGATGCAACCATAAATGGCTCTCACGTCTTACAACCTCGCATCCATCAACATCGGCACGACCACGAACCCCACAAAACTGAACGCACTCCGAACCTTCATAAGCAGCCAAAACCTCGATATCGTGTGCCTGCAGGAAGTCGAGAACGAACAGCTTTCCTTGCCTGGCTTTGTCGTTTTCGCGAATGTGGACCACACGATGAGAGGCACAGCTGTATCGAGCAACCAGTTTGGCTTCCGAAAGGGTAAGTCGACCGTAGACGCTATCTTGTCGGTTACCAAATCCGCGGAGATAGCTATCCAGCGTAAGAGGAGGGAAGTTCGCTATTGTGCAGTAGTGACTCTCGACGTGAGGAATGCTTTCAATAGTGCCAGTTGGGCAGCTATTGCAGATGCGCTCCTGCGTCTTGGAATTCCCGAGTACCTGTATAAGATTCTCGGAAGCTACTTCCAGAATCGAGTACTGGTATACGACACGGAGGCGGGTCGGAAGTGCGTTGACATAACCTCAGGGGTTCCGCAAGGTTCCATACTGGGTCCGATGTTATGGAACGTCATGTACGACGGTGTCTTGAAGTTGAAGTTCCCGGTGGGCGTGGCAATCGTCGGCTTCGCTGACGATATTACGCTGGAGGTCTACGGCGAATCGATCGAAGAGGTGGAGTTGACTGCAGCCCACTCGATCGCAATTGTGGAGGAGTGGATGAGTTCCAGGGAGTTAGAACTGGCTCACCACAAGACTGAGGTGGTTGTTGTTAACAACCGAAAGTCGGAGCAACAAGTGGTGATAAGGGCAGGCAACTGCACGGTCACCTCTGAACGCTCCATCAAACTCTTGGGGTAATGATCGACGATAAGCTCACCTTTGGTAGCCACGTCAATTACGCCTGCAAGCGTGCCTCCACAGCTATAGCGGCATTGTCCCGGATGATGTCCAATAGCTCTGCGGTTTATGCCAGCAAGCGCAAGCTTCTGGCTAGCGTTGCTCTGTCCATACTGAGGTATGGGGGCCAGCTTGGGGCACGGCCCTGCGTATTAACTGCTACAGAACGAAGTTAGAAAGTACGTATAGGCTCATGTGCCTAAGAGTTGCGAGCGCGTACCGTACCGTGTCGCACGATGCACTTTGCGTCATCACCGGTATGATGCCTATTGACATCGTTATCGGTGAAGACATAGAGTGCTTCGAAATGCGCGGCACGAGAGGCATCCGTAGGACTGTCAGGTTGGCCTCAATGGTCAAATGGCAGCGTGCGTGGGACAGTTCCACTAAGGGTAGATGGACACATAGGTTGATACCGAAGATAGGTACGTGGGTCAAGAGGCGCCATGGGGATATCACTTTCCACCTGACCCAGGTTCTTACAGGCCATGGTTGCTTCAGACAGTACCTACACCGGTTCGGACACTCGGCCTCGCCCGAGGCGTAGGTTTAGAGGTGTGCGTAGGTTTAGAGGAAACGGCGGAACACGTGTTGTTCGTGTGCCCGCGTTTTCGCACAATGCGCGACCACATGCTTGCCACATGTGGTCTGGACACTACCCCGGACAACCTAGTCCGGAGGATGTGTAAAGATGAAGTTGGCTGGAACGCCGTTTTATCGGCTGTCGTCCAAATCGTCTCGGAGCTACACAGAAGGTGGCGCGTGGACTCGAGGAATGGCTAGTTCAGGCGCAAATAAGAGGTGGTCCAAGGGTTCGGAGTCGGCTTCATGGGTCATACCGGTGCCCTGTGGTCGAACTCGATCCTTTTATCGAACAAGTGGCCGCGCGAAGAACAACATGGTATCGTCGCTTTCGCGGCGTCGGTCAACCGGGCGGGTTCCGAGCCCGAGGACGGAAAGGGGTCCTCGTCAAGGCTGGGGCAGGCGTAGGCACCGCGTCGGCAAGTCCCTCTGTGTGCTGGCGAATAGGCCCTATCGCAGGAAGGTCAATTTGGGGTGCACGCGGCATCATCATTCTTGATACCAGTCGTGCAGAGGGAAGCAGGCGCGAAGTCGACCCTGCCCACCTTCCGAGGACATAGGGCGTGGTAAGGCCACCTGGAAAGCAGGCAATGCGCTGGCACGATACCATGGTGTTCTTCTAAAAAAGCGAGTCACGATGTTCGATGCTGCAAGGACACGCAGCTAACCTCGAGGGTGCGTTATGCACTGGCCCTCCTTTGAAGCATTACTTTCTGGTTGTACTGAAGGGACGATGGGCTTGGCGGCAATGGAAACGGTTTAGCTGGTCGGGGATGCAGTCCTGCCTCCCTCATTGGAGGTGGCCCCTAACCCAGCACTTCCTGGTCAACCCAGGATGTCTGTTGAGCAGATTCCCCCTCCATTGTTTAGGAAGAAAAAAAAAGAAAAAAAAACAGCTGTTGCGGTGAAGGAGCACATCCATGTCACTCACGTGGAGAAGAGCCTGGACAGCCAACTAATCGCGCTGCGAGTGCACGACACAACGATCTGCAACTTATACGCTTCCTCCAGCACTGCTCAGCGCGCTGCTAGAGAGGAGTTCTTCAATGGCACGCTTTCCTATTATCTCCGCCACCACACCGAGAACGTCATCGTAACTGGCGATTTCAATTGCGTGCTGCGTGCGTGCGATTCGTCCAGCCCGAACACCAGTCCATCTCTTAAAACCGCTGTACAGCAGCTGGAGCTATATGATGTGTGGGAGAAGCTATGTCCACGTGATGCCGGTTTTACGTATGTCTGTCGAAACACGCGATCTTGCCTCGATCAGATATACGTGAGCCGCAGTCTTCGCGACAAATTGCAGTCCGCCTACACGCACGTTTGCTGTCTTACAGACCACAAAGCGCTAACGCTCAGACTATGTCTCCCTCCACTGGGACATGAGCCCGGGTGAGGTTTCTGGGCTCTTCGACCGCGTCTTCTAACCGAAGAAGACGTTGCCGAGTTCCGATATAAGTGGCAATATTGGACCCGGCAGCGCAGAAACTACGGGTCGTGGATGGAATGGTGGCTGTCGTACGCTAAGCCAAAAATCAAGTCCTTTTTCAAGTGGAAATCTCGAACCGTCTTCGAAGAATTCCACGACGCGCACCAGCACTTTTATGCGCAACTACGGCTAGCGTACGACGGCTACTATCTGCAGCCACAAACCATAACCACCATCAACCGGCTGAAAGGAGAAATCTCGCTTAACTTTTCAAAAGGACCTAAGTAACATTTTTTTCATGAATTAATTTGAATAGCGCAATCAACAGAACAACATGAAAGCTTTTGATTGCAGTAAGGTACACTGGGGGAAGTGGAAAAGGAAAAACCGATAGTGCATATTTGAATTAGTGTAAAACCAGTTTAAATAATCTAAATGGGTTCAATCAAAATGGGCTATCAAAAACAGTCAATTTTGCACCAACTGTGCGGTAATTCATACCATTTTGGTCGCTTGAAATTTATGGAAATAGATTTTAAAATTAGGAGTTGTTTTTCCACTTACCCTAGTGGGATGGGGTAAGTGGAAAACCCATTTTACCTTGATCTTCAATTGTGATGAGTAGTTACATATAACTAAAATCAATACAATAATTGCTCTGAGTATCTTTTGTGGAATGATTTCATTACCTTAACGGAATAGATACTCAAGGAATTCTCGTAATAGCTAGGGAGGGCTGGTTTTGCCTTCTCGAACACTAAGTGAACGTAAAATCTATATGTTCGCCCCAAAGATGAACTTTTTATAGGAAAAATGGGACTTACAGGGTTATAAACTAATCAACTTAGTTTAACGAATTGAGATGATGTCTGTATGTGCGTATTTGTATGTATGTGTGTGCGCAAAGCACGTTCAAAATTATCAGCTATTCTTAAGCACTTGTCCTTAACCAATTTGTTCGCCAAAAAATTGCATTCAACGGCGATAATTGTTATGAATAAAAATTAATGTGAATTATAGAATATATTTACCTATCAGTGCTATTTTTAACTATTTTATACATTTTTTTTTCATATGTAAAACATGTGAAAGGCATAAATACCGATAGGTGGATTAATCAGGCATTTTCTCATTTATATTAGTCCAATTACCACTGGAATCACAATGATAACAAACAAGGAACATATTAAGATCCACAGCTATCGAAATAAACCCTGGAGGGTCAACTTTTCGCGAAACCTTAAATTACAGTTCAAGCGTTAACCGTGTTAGTGTATGTATTATACAAATTTCAACATAGTATTAGTGTGAGCATCAAAGTATATTCTTGCATAATGTTATGATGTGGTAAAAACTGTAAAGTATGTACAATTCTAATTTTTCGAGTCGATTTTTACACTTACCCCCTTTTTCCACTTCCCCCAGTGTACCTTACTCAAATTAATTCATGAAAAAAATGTTACTTAGGTCCTTTTGAAAAGTTAAGCAAGAAATGTTGGCACTGCAGCGTAATTTCTCCCACATGTTCATGCGCATCAACGAGACGCACGTGGCAGGGGAGCCAATGTCAATCTTCCACTTGGGGGATAGAAGACGGAAGAAAACCACGATCACGCAGTTACAGACTGGAGAAGACGAAATCATTGTCGACCCTCAAGCGATCGAGGCAAATCTGTTTTATTTTTTCTCGAGCCTCTAGTCAGAAGAAACAGCAGAAAATGACGGCAATGCCAACAACGGGGACGATTTCGCTTGCGAACGTGTTATCCAACCGGACGACCCACTGAACGAAGCGTGGATGGAGGTGATACAAACAGCAGAAATTCTGTCTGCTATCAGGGCGAGCGCACCCAAACGATCTCCCGGTGCCGACGGGATCTCACGAGAATTTTATCTCCGGATGTTCGATGTCATCCACCGTGAGTTGAACATGCTTATGAATGAAGCACTCAACGGAAATCTCCCCCATGCCTTCGTGGAGGGCGTCATCGTGTTGGTGAAGAAGAAGGGAGGTGACAACACAGCCCAAGCGTACCGGAACATATCGCTGCTCAACAGCGATTATAAATTGCTCTCCCGCATCCTGAAAAACAGGATGGAACGAATTATGCAGGCCCACCGCGTCCTAAGCAACGGACAGAAATGCTCAAACGCAGAGCGAAACATCTTCCAGGCCACTCTCGCTTTGAAAGATCGGATCGCCAGTCTCCGTCATCACCGTCGCGCTGGTAAGCTTCGATCGGGTGCGGCACTCGTTCCTCTTCGATACCATGCGGTCGCTCGGGTTCAACAAGGAACTCATATCTCTTCTCTCGAACAAAGCCAGTCGCGGTCCACATCCCGGCTGCTTATCAATGGGCACGTCTCTCGATCGTTTGAGATCACACAGTCGGTGCGGCAAGGCGACCCGTTGTCCATGCATCTGTTCATGCTCTATCTTCATCCTCTGGTGTGTAGGCTTGAGCCAATGTGTGGGGATGATCTACTCGTTGCCTACGCCGACGATATCACCGTGGTTGTGACGTCATCGTGGCAAATAGAAGCGATGAATGAAATATTTCGTCGCTTTGGGCTTGCCGCCGGCGCAAAACTGAATTTGCGGAAGACGGTTGCAGTGAACGTTGCCGTTTTCGAAGGTAACGAAATTTGTACCCAGTGGCTACAAACAGCCAACGTAGTCAAGATTCTGGGTGTTACCTTCGCCAACTCGATTAGGCTGATGACTACACTCAACTGGGATGCGCTGGCGGTCAAGTTGTCATAGCAAATGTGGCTGCAGTTCTTGCGCACACTAACTCTTCACCAGAGGGTGTTTATGCTGAACACGTTTGGCACATCGAGACTGTAATACCTTTCGTCTGTACTGTCTTCGCTTGGTGTCCACACAGCGAAAATAACAGCAACTCAAATTTTGAGTAGCTCACCCGTTTTACGAGTTGAGTGAGATTTCCGTGGGAAAAAAAGAGACGGCAATACAATTTCACTCAGTCTCTGAGTAATTTGAAACGGCTGTGTACACGCTCATTTTGATTTTACTCACCGGTGAGTAGTTTTTTATTGCTGTCTCTTTTTTCCCACAGAAATTTTACTCACTTTTTGAAAAAAAGTGGAACCACTTGAGTGGTTTAATTTTTAATAAAAAGTGAGTAAAATTTCTGTGAGAAAAAAAGAGACGGCAATACAAAACTACTCACTATTGAGTAGAAAAAAATGAACGTGTAGATCCTACAACAATAACGATACCACGTATTGTAATCATATATTTCTATTTGAACGTAATTATTTGCAGTATCTTTCGCCCCGTGTAGAATACCCTGTCTGTCAGCTCACCACGTCATTGATACGTAATGACGTTTCTAAACGTCAGAAAACGATAACAAACAGACCGGAATCCGAAGATTTTTTTATGTGGACATCGATTGATGAATTTTAATTTAAAGTTTTATGTGTCGGTTTATTTGCAAATATTTTATCCATTCCTATAAATAATGTACGCTGAGCAAGCTGGGCTTACAAACGAGTGATTGATACAAGATGGGATTTCTCGAGGACACGTTGATAATTCTGATTTCGCAGGTTCGTAGTGAAGTTTGGTTTGGAGTTTGGTATTTCAATATTTACCGGCTTCTTCCGATTCTAGGTATGTTTCTTCATCGGTGGTTGGATATTCTTTGTGAAGCAACTGTTCCGAAACTACGAAATCCGGCATGTTTTCGTGCAACTGGTATTCTCGATCACATTCGCTCTGTCGCTGACGATGTTCGAGCTGATCATCTTCGAGATCATTGGATTTCTGGACTCCAGTTCCAGGTACTTCCACTGGAGGCTGGGGCTGACGTTGCTGCTGTTTATGGTCATTGCGTTGATACCGTACGTGATACTGTACTCTTCTATTAACAACATTCGAATAGGTAAAGTGGTTGGGGTTTTCACCAAAGGTGCTTGTATTAGAATGACAAAAAAATTCTCACTTTTCAGTGCCACAGAGATGGGTGCAGCCGCTGAGTACTATGCTATGGTTTTGCTATCTGTATATTTTCTGGAGGATTGGAGATCCATTCCCACTGTTGAGTGTTAGCAAAGGGATCTTTACGATCGAGCAAGCCGTATCCCGGATAGGAGTGGTCGGCGTAACGGTTATGGCCATTCTTTCCGGGTTTGGTGCGGTAAACTATCCGTATACAAGCATGTCATATTTCATTCGGCCAGTGTCACAGAGCGATGTGGCAAATATCGAACGGAGACTGATGCAGACCATGGACATGATCATAGTGAAGAAGAAGCGTATCGCTCTGGATAAGAGGAGAACTAAACCGAACGCGAAACCCGGGATATGGGGTATGATCAGCAGCGTAACGCAGAGGCCACCGGGAGCAGAAAGTAATGTTAAATGAAGCATTGCAAATAAGCAGTTGTAAGGATTGAATTTATTTTTTCAGATATTGGACAATTGAGATTAGAAATATCAGCACTCGAAGAATTGTCGAGGCAACTATTCCTAGAAGCACATTCTATGAAAAATATGCAGGAGAGAGAACGATGGGCTGGCACCTTGCAGGGAAAATATTTCAACGTTTTGGGTCATTTTTTCAGCTTGTATTGCTTGTGGAAAATCTTTATAGTAAGTATCAGTTCTACTTCTTCTTATTATTGGCATTACATCCCCACACTGGGACAGAGCCGCCTCGCAGCTTAGTGTTCATTAAGCACTTCCACAGTTATTAATTGCGAGGTTTCTAAGACAGGTTACCATTTTTGCATTCGTATATCATGAGGCTAGCACGATGATACTTTTATGCCCAGGGAAGTCGAGACAATTTCCAATCCGAAAATTGCCTAGACCGGCACCGGGAATCGTACCCAGCCACCCTCAGCATGGTCTTGCTTTGTACCCGTGCGGTAAGACGCACGGACCCCTCAGTTCATCAGTTCTACTACCATATGAAATATTTAGTACGTGAAAATATGGCTATGCTATGCGCTTAAGTTTGAATCGATATTTATCCTAGTTTTTGAGACAAAATCAACTGTGATCAGTACTAAATAGAATCATATTAGTCTGAATACTACTATAATTATGGGTTTCGTTGACATGTCCAATTATGAAACTTTTGAGCACTACCCGTTTTTTAAATTCGAAAAGTCGATTTTCATTGGCACCTTAATATTTATATTCCTATTTTGAGTTATATTACATAATATTTTCACTTTTAGTGCACAATTAACATCATTTTTGATCGCGTGGGCAAGAAAGATCCTGTCACAAGAGGCATAGAAATCGCCGTCCATTGGTGCGGATTCGACATGGACGTTGCCTTCTGGAGTCAACATGTGTCTTTCATTCTGGTTGGTTGCATTGTCGTAACCTCCATTCGCGGTCTACTGTTGACACTGACTAAGGTAAATCATTAGCATTTAAAATAAAATTAATTGTTAAAACATAAATTTTACTTTTAATTTGTTTCAGTTCTTCTACAAAATATCCTCAAGTAAGTCGTCCAACATTATCGTGCTCTTGTTGGCCCAACTCATGGGAATGTACTTCTGCTCGTCGGTTCTATTGATGCGAATGAACATGCCCGCCGAATACCGTGTCATCATCACCGAAGTCCTAGGGGGCTTGCATTTCAACTTCTACCACCGTTGGTTTGATGTCATCTTTCTGGTGAGTGCCCTAACGACCATAGTGATTCTCTACCTTCTTCACAAACCGCCAAATGTCGATACGAGTATGTAGTTTTTAAGGAAGAAGTCAACCTGGACAAGCGAATATTGCTGCTGTAAATCTTCAAAAATGTTTATAAGTTATTGTATTCATTGCGGTTCCATGCTTATAGGAACTTAATTATATTAAATCATAATGAAACGTAATGAAAGAATGAATGAGTAATGAAACGCTAGCTTTTTGGCCATCGCAGAGTGACGACATTGATTCCACTAACAGCCAAGAGCTGACGAGCACAGATCTTTGCTAGTGATCTCACTTTTCAGAACCGTACTGCAACTCGAACAACGCGAAAATAATGACAACACCGCAAAGGGTGTGATTCGCAATTGGGTGTAAATATTTTTCTAGGATAAACAACACGTGATAGGGAGACTTATGTCGAGCTGAAATAAAATAACTGTCTATACGAATGCAAACAAGAGCTCCATTTTTAAAATACTTCTTTCTGTATTTCTGGGGTTGCTTTTTACGCGGAAAGATTCCATTAATTTTTAAATTCGCCTCAATTTCTACAAGTTTCAAAAAATCTCCTAGTTTTACTTTGATTTTTGTGGAACTTAGAGTGCGGGCAAATCTTTGTTTCGCAAAATCCAAAGGGCAAAAACAAATCGCGTAAAAAGTGACCTCAGTGTATTTGATGACTTTCCTGGTAGTGATTCATAATCATGGGATAAAATAATTCGCTATCTCATGCTGCAAATTATTCCCAGCATCACTTGGTTAATTTCTTCAGTTTTGCACATTTCTATTTCATTTCCTCGCATCTTAGTCTACATAGTGTAGTGGATTATACAATCAACCAAAAAATGAAAATAAAATATTAAATAAAGCAATCAAAGAAAATACATCTATCAGAATCTTTTACTGACTTTTATGATTGAGAAATTGGCCCTTTCCAAGTGTTATTCTACTTTTCCACTCCTCGCACGATGTTGTTTTGGTGGGAACTTTCTCTTTCATCATTTACCATTAGGGGTCGTACACTAATTACGTAAGCACTTATGGGGGGATGGCACGTAACTTTGAGAAGATGGAGGAAGCCTACATCAGACTGAAGAGGGAAGCTAAGCGGATCGGACTAGTCATCAACACGTCGAAGACGAAGTACATGATAGGAAGAGGCTCAAGAGAAGACAATGTGAGCCACCCACCGCGAGTTTGCATCGGTGGTGACGAAATCGAGGTGGTAGAAGAATTTGTGTACTTGGGCTCACTGGTGACTGCCGAAAATGACACCAGCAGAATAATTCGGAGACGCATAGTGGCTGGAAATCGTACGTACTTTGGACTCCGCAAGACGCTCCGATCGAATAGAGTTCGCCGTCGTACCAAACTGACAATCTACAAAACGCTAATTAGACCGGTAGTCCTCTACGGACACGAGACATGAACGATGCTCGTGGAGGACCAACGCGCACTTGGAGTTTTCGAAAGGAAAGTGCTGCGTACCATCTATGGTGGGGTGCAGATGGCGGACGGTACGTGGAGGAGGCGAATGAACCACGAATTGCATCAGCTGTTGGGAGAACCATCCATCGTTCACACCGCGAAAATCGGACGACTGCGATGGGCCGGGCACGTAGCCAGAATGTCGGACAGTAACCCGGTGAAAATGGTTCTCGACAACGATCCGACGGGCACAAGAAGGCGAGGTGCGCAGCGGGCAAGGTGGATCGATCAGGTGGAAGATGACTTGCGGACCCTCCGTAGACTGCGTGGTTGGCGACGTGTAGCCATGGACCGAGCCGAATGGAGAAGACTCTTATATACCGCACAGGCCACTTCGGCCTTAGTCTGATTAAATAATAAATAATTATGGGGGGAGGGAGGGTCTGCCTATTTCTTACGTTCCATATAAATAAAAAATGATTTGTATGTGAAAAATCTCAAGTGGGTTGAGGGGGGGTTGAAAACCACAGAAAAAATGCTTACGTAACTAGTGTACGGCCCCTTATGTGTTCATTCGTTTCTCGTTTTCGCCTCGTCGCGTTGGCGTTATTCGCCCGTCATGGGAGACTCGGTGGCCGACTCGGGTAACCCCTCCAACCAACTATTGCAGAGCAACGTGTACTCGTCGTTGGGGTCTTCAACGAAAGGCTGAATCACATATAGCTGAAAACTCAAGGCTGAACACGAAAGGCTGAAAAGCAGTCTTCACGAAAACATGAGCGGCGCTGAGCTTGAGTGCAGTTTTGGCAAGTTGATGTTCATCCCGAGCGTGCGTTCTCCTTCAAGCTCGTGTTCACCATCAGCATCGAACATGGGTGCGAAAAATGAACGCGGTGCGGCTCAGCTCAGGCTCGAGCTCAAGTTCAAAACTTGGGCTGTGTGTTCAGGCTGTGTGCTTAGGCTGAGAACTGAGGCTGTGAGAATAGGTTTTGGGCCGAGCGCGATGCTTTACGATTATGCGGCACGTTTCATATTCGCCATAGTTGAGCGGCATAGCAAAAAAAGATGAATCGGAGTTGGTAGATGAAGACAAATTGTGCTTTCAGCATTTGCATTTGCGTGCGTCAAAACGGGAAAACAGTCAAAACGTTCGCAAAAGTACCCATTCTGCGTGGCCCTTTAGTATGTGAAAAGCAAGCGTGTTATGTTTTATTGTTGAAAATAATCCAAAACGTAAAGCAAACCTTTAACATGAAAATTTAGTGTGTTAGCAAAGATGGTACATAACATTATTGTTTCTATCCAGCTTCATTAAAATAATGAAACTCAATTGGGGAAACAAATGAAATATAAAATCTTCCTAATAAACAAAAACATAAAAAGTGTACAATAAACGGATTAGTTAATTAATTGCCACTAGCATGTTTGGGTCCAGTCTAGAGTGTTTTCGTGAGGGAAACATTTTCGACGCGCTGGGCATAGTATATTCATTGTGTTTGCTGCATAAGATACACAAAACACATGTATACAATGGCAGGCATAGAAAAGCCTCAATTATAACGGTTCCTTTAAATGCTAATAGGGAATACTTAGTTCAAAACAGGTCAAGTTGCAGTTGAAATGAAGACCCATTGAAGAAGAAATGTTTCGATATTGTAAACTGTGTGTCAACTTATTTTGTTTTCCACAAACCCTCAACAAATTGTGTTGAACATATAGGATTTCTTTTTCTATAGTAGGTTTATGCATTAGTTGCTCAATAATTCCGATTTCACATGGAGGCTTATAAAATCGCGAATTGAATACTTCTGATTGTTAATTATTGCATTGCCAAAATATGTACACACATTTCCATCCCAAGTAGAGAGAAATCCATCAGTGCCGGACAACTTAGTCACATTACGTAAAATTCTATAAATTTCGGGTTCTGCGACAGGTACCCTGCATACACAAAATATACGATCCATATTTGATTATTTGAACATGTTTGAACACATGGATTACAAAACCGTCCTCCAATATCGTAAACTTTAGCGGCATTTTAAAATATAACCGCGTTCCTACTCGCTTGAATCAAATACAATGAGGTCGGTCTTTGCGAGGAGAATACGTTCCACGTACATCCGCGTAGAAAAACTTTGTAAAAAAAATTCGCGAAGAAAAAAATGTCGAAATCCGCTTAAAAAATCGCGTGATTCATGAAATCCACTTAAAAAGCGACCCCAGTATACACATTCATAACAAAATGTTTCATTTGTGTAAAGATAAGTCAGTGCAAGTAGTGCGACTTTTAAAGGAAATTACATAACACTTAAAGTTCCCACCTTTTTCAAAGTCGAAGAAGAAGCGTAAAGATAATATTTTTAAAAAAATGCATGGGAAGCAACCGAAAGAATTTTTGAAATTCTTCTCAACAAGTCTAAAGGATATTCAATTAAAAATTGTTAGAAGTACGGGGTTGGACTTTTCTTATGCTTATGTTTTTCGTAGAATGTCCTTTTACTCTGTCATTGAGGATATTTCAAATATCTACGCGCATAATAAGATGATAAATAAGTTCCTTTTTACTTTTACGAACAAAGATGATAAATAAGTTCCTTTTTACTTTTACGAACAAAGTATCATCGCACCATTGAAATTCAATTATATTAAAACTAGAGTTTCAACACCAAAATGCTAGGCCAAGCCAACCAAGCAATGTCTGTTGATTGTAACCGATGTTTTGTACCGTGCTCAAAGCGGCGCTCACAGCCGCGCTGAAAACATCAATGTTCGAGCGCCGCTGTGAGCGCCGTGCAAAACATGAGCATCCAGCCTACGCTCGGATTCATGCTCATTTTTACGAGTGCACGTTCGAGCCCGAAGCGAATGTTCATTCGAGTGCGGCAGCACGGATAAACATTTGCGCGGGGCTGCACCTGGAAGACTGCTGAAAAGTAAAAATCTCACATAAGGCTGAAATAACAAAAGGCTGAAAAATCATGAGAAACCAATTTAAGTGGAAGAATTCACATTTGACGTTAATAGGGGCACAAACTAAAATGATCCGCAACCTTCTTGTAACCTCTTGTTGTTTTTCAATTTTTAAATGGAATTCTTATTTTTTAGTCTACACAGCTCAAAAAATGTTAAGATAACATAGAAAGGAACAATACTTTTTTGTTCTTGGTTTTTGTATTTAGTTTTTGATTCTTGCCAAGATTACTTTCTTTTTTAAATTCTTTATTCTTCTCTCCTCTCCCTTCTTCGTTTTGCTTCTTTATTCTCCCTTCTTTCTTCCTACTTCTTCTCCCTTTTTTCTTCTTCCTACTTTTTTATTCCATTTTTTATATTTTTTCTCCTTCTTTCTTCTTCAACCCTTCCTAGTTCCTTATTTCTTTTTCTTTCTTGCTTCTTCGTTCTACCTTTCTTTTGAGTTCTTCCTCCATAGTGCTTCCTTCTTAATTCCTCCTTCCTTGTTCCTATTTCCTTCTTCTCTGCCTTTCTTGTTTCTTCTTGCTTCTTTCTTTTTTCTGGTTTCTTCATTTTTCAATTTTCTTTTTTCTTCTTCTTCCTTCTTCTTCTTTCTTCATTCATTCCTTTTGCTTTCTTATTTCTTCCTTCTTCATTTCCATTGTTTTTTTCTTTTTCTTCTTCCTTCTTTCATTACCTTATTTTTTCCTCCCTTTCTGTCTTCTTTCCTCTATCTTCTTCCTTTTCCAAGTTTCTTCTTCCTTTTTCCTTATTCCTTTTTTTCTATTCTTTCTTCATTCTACCTGCTTCCTTCTTCTTACTTACTTCTTTCAACCTTTTTTTCCTTTCCTTTCTTTCGTCCTTTCTTCTTATTCCTTTTTTTTACGTTTTCCTTGTCCCTTGTTTTTTCACTTTTCTTTCTTCTTTCGTCTTGTTTTCTTCCTTCATTTTCTTTCCTTTTCCCTTTTTCCTTCTGTTTTTTACCCTCTTCCTTTCCTTATTTCCTTCGTTCTTGTTCCTTCTTCTTTCTTCCTTCTTCATTTTTCCATTTTCCCCCTTTTTCATTGTGTCTTCTTGCTTCATCATTATTCCTTCTTCCATCTTTATCTTACTTTTTCCTTCTTCTTTATTCCATGTTTTTTCTTCTATCTTTCATCCCTTTTCCTTCTTCCTTCTTCCGTCGTATCTCTCCTTTTTTCCATTTTCTTCCTCCTTTTTCCTTCTTCCTTGTTTCTTCTTGCTTCATCATTAATCCTTCTTCCATCTTTATCTTACTTTTTCCTTCTACCTACTTCTATGTTCTTTCTCCAATCTTTCGTCTTCTTTCCTTCTCCATTCTTCCGTCTTCTTTCTCTCTTCTTTCGTCTTCTTCTTTCTTCTTTCTTCCTTCCTTCTTCTCTGCGCAATTTTCATTCTTTATTCTTTATTATTTATTCTTTATTCTTTATTCTTTATTCTTTATTCTTTATTCTTTATTCTTTATTCTTTATTCTTTATTCTTTATTCTTTATTCTTTATTCTTTATTCTTTATTCTTTATTCTTTATTCTTTTTTCTTCATTCTTCATTCTTTATTCTTTATTCTTTTTTCCTCATTCTTTATTATTTATTATTTATTCTTTATTTTGTATTCTTTATTCTTTATTCCTTGTTCTTTTTCCTCTATGTTTTTTATTCGTTATTCTTTATTCTTTATCCACTTACTTTCAAAAATGGAAAATTTCCCCGAATGCTTCCAAAACTCAGCTTAAGTTACATTGAAGGCATTCAAGCCAAATGTAACTATATCCACTATAGTGTCTATATCCACTTATAAACAGAAAATCAAAACTTTGTCTTAAGAACAAACTTTTGATTTACAAACAAATTTTTAGACCAGCCATGTTTTATGCTGTGCCAATATGGACTAGATGCTGCAATACCAGAAAGAAGGCACTTCAGAGGAATCAAAATAAAATTTTGAAAATGTTTCTGAAGTTGCCTCCGTGGTACAGTACCAATGAACTTCATAGAATTTCTAATATTGAGACATTGCAAAAAATGTCCAACAAAATGATTTCCAATTTTAGACAAAAATCGTTGCAATCTTCTATTGCAACGATTAGCTCCTTGTATTTCAATTGTAATTCAACCAGAGGAAAAATCCTAACTGCCAGAGGCAATTGAAATGTATTAATGATAACTAAAAACCCTGATTAATCCACCTAGCGGTGTTGGTGCCTTTCTCGTGCAAAAAAAAACAAAAAAAATATGAGAGAGTGTTTTTTACCGTGTTTTGCGCATAGAAAATAGTATTTTGGCCATAACTTTTGATCCCATAGTTCAATTTGGCCAATTGTCAATAGCAAACAATGGGACAGGATTCTTAGTCGAATGGAACTTGTTGCGAGTAATTCGGCCAATGCTAAGTTCCGAAAAGTTTGTCTACAAAATTTTGTACACATACACACATACATACATACACACAAACAGAGTCGCGAGTGCGTACCGAACCATTTCCTCGGAGGCAGTTTGTGTCATCGCAGGGATGATTCCAATCTGCATAACCCTAGCAGAGGATATCGAGTGTTACCAACGGAGAGATACCAGAAATGTGAGGAAGACGGTGAAACTGGACTCTATGGTGAGGTGGCAGCAGGAGTGGGACAATACGGATAATGGAAGGTGGAACCATCGGCTCATCCCCAATGTGTCGACGTGGGTGTATAGGAAGCATGGTGAGGTGAACTTTTACCTTACACTGTTCCTGTCCGGACACGGTTGTTTCCGCCAATATTTGCACCGGTGTGGACATGCGTCATCGCCATTCTGCCCGGCGTGTATTAACGTAGAGGAGACTCCAGAGCACGTGATATTCGACTGCCCGAGGTTTGCGGAGACACGTAGAAGAATGCCTGCCATAAGGGCGGACAACATCGCAGAGCGAATGTGTCGCGATGAAGGTACGTGGAATGCGGTAACCAGAGTCGTGACGCAAATACTGTCAGAGCTGCAGCGTCGATGAAGAAGGGACCAGCAAGTAAGCGTCGGTTTGGAGGGAAAACCAGCACAGTGTGCAGTGTTTGGTCTCGAGTCGTCGGGGCGCCAGCGAACCGGAAGTCTTCTGCCAACCGGAATCGTCCGTACCGACCTCGGTACTCAAAACTCAAACCTGCTGAAGAAAGAAGAAGGGAGTGCTTCGGGTATGTAGGGCACCGCCAGTGCGGACGTCATCCACCACCGGAACTGTCGGACCACCTCTGCAACCCGAAGACGAAGTCGGCGCAATGCGCGAAAGCGTCCCCTGCGATAGCCGCCGGAAGTCGGGGCACCGTCAATGCGGAAGTTTCGTTCACCGGAACTGGTGGACCACCCTTGACGCCGGGGGAAGTCAGGAGGATTCGAGTGAGGAAGTTTGTGGCACAACCGCCGAAGGGTCGAGAGAACGTAGCAGTGGATCACAGCAAGCCAGTCGGCGAACTAGCCTAAGCTAGGGGCCGGAATTTTAGAAGAAGTGCATGAACACAGCCCCCCCCCCCCAAGGTAGTCGCAGCATCCCGTGGTCCCGGGGGATCGAGGATCGAGGCAAGGAGGATAAGGGATCCGGTTTATCCGGGAGGCACATTTTTAGCAGGTCGGGAGGAGCCCATCCCTGTTCGCCTTCGAGCATAGTGTGGATGCTCGAGGTGTCTGTCGCGCAGATTTTTCCAAAGCCGAACCATTTACACACAAACAGACATCACCTCAAATCGTCGAGCTGAATCGATTGGTATATTACGCTATGGGTCTCCGAGCCTGCTATCAAAAGTTTGATTTTAGATTGTCTTAGTCTGTGTTATATTAGTTAGATTTAGATTGTCTGTGATCATATAGCCTTTACGTATACTTAGTATACGAGAAAGGCAAAAAGTAACATAGCAAATAAGGATGATAGTGTTGAGAAAACATGGAACACCTAGTCTAAGAGATGAATGCATGTATTAGATAATTAGTAAATAAAATTAGTTAAAAAAAATTCTGAAACAATTGCAAGGGATTCTTGAGGAATTGATCCTGTCTTGAGGAATTGAGAGGGAAATATAAGACAAAGTCACATCAAGAAGAAATGATGTTTCTGTTTTTTTTCTGTTCTATCAAAAGTTATATAGGAATTTCTAGAATTAATTGATTAATTGCATTCATTAAAGAGATTTTCAGCCACAGGCTGGCTTATCTTTGGAGATTCTCTGTTCTAGAATTAGAATCCACAACAAAATATTCTTCTTCTTCTTCTTATTGGTATTACATCCCCACACTGGGACAGAGCCGCCTCGCAGCTTAGTGTTCATTAAGCACTTCCACAGTTATTAATTGCGAGGTTTCTAAGCCAGGTTACCATTTTTGCATTCGTATATCATGAGAATAACACGATGATACTTTTATGCCCAAGGTAGTCGAGGCGATTTCCAAATCGAAAATTGCCTAGACCGGCACCGGGAATCGAACCCAGCCACCCTCAGCATGGTCTTGCTTTGTAGCCGCGCGTCTTACCGCACGGCTAAGGAGGGCCCCAACAAAATATTGTGGATTCTAATTCCGCATGTGACAAAACTGGGATTGATTCCTATTGAATGGGTCCAAGAGCTTCCTAGTCCTCCCTCTAATAAAACAAACATAAAAATAAGCTAATTTCTTGCTCATATCCACTATTATGATACTTTAGAATCAGTTCCTCCAACCGGGAAAAACCGGGAATTTTAAAATCGAATGGACGCCCAGAAATCCGCAACAATGCCGCCTTGAATTTACAAAAGAATTTCAGGAAGGTTATCCGGTTATAGCGATGATCACAAGAATTTCTGTAGAAAGTTCTAAAAAATGCATCGGGAGTTTTTCCGCAGGAAGTCACCAATCAATTTCCGTAAAAAATTCTAAAGTGATTTCGTCAGGAATTCATGAAGGGATTTCCCTTCAGGGCTCTGAAGATTTTCCTCAGGTTATTTTTGAAGAATTCACTTGAACTTACGACAAAATTCCCAAATGAATTTCCGCATTATTTTGTAAGAACTTTTGTAGGAATACCCGGAGGAATTTCCACAGATGTTCTCGGAAGAATTTCAGCTGACAATTTCGGAGCGAATTCTGCAGCAGAACCAAGAACAGTTAGATTTCTGCAAACATTTTCAAAAAAAAAAAAAATCCGCGGGAAGTCCTGGAGGATTACCCGCTTGGATTTGTGGAATGAATCGCAAGAATGATGAATTTCTACCGGAATTTTCAGAAATTTTTTTGCGGATATTCTCGGACATTTTAATGCGAATTAATTTCCACTAATAATGTTCCTATATGAACTCCTATAGACACTTGTTACAAGAGTTGGAAGGAGAAGCCCAAGTCCTGGTGTTAGGTGGGACGCTAAACAGCCCTGACACGACGGCCCTCCGACGAGACAGGAGGTTTGCGCAGGCCCAATAAGCCGCCTTTAAAAACAACTATTACGAACGACATAGAAGATAATACGACTCGATACAATCGGCAACGACCTAGGCGACGAATAAAGGATCACGATTGGAAGCTTGGAACATGGAACTGCAAGTCGCTAGGCTTCGCAGGTTGCGACAGGATAATCTACGATGAATTGCATCCCCGCAACTTCGATGTCGTAGCGCTGCAGGAAATCTGCTGGACAGGACAGAAAGTGTGGAAAAGCGGGCATCGAGCGGCTACCTTCTACCAAAGCTGTGGCACTACCAACGAGCTGGGAACCGGCTTCATAGTGCTGGGAAAGATGCGCCAACGCGTGATTGGGTGGCAGTCAATCAACGCAAGGATGTGCAAGCTGAGGATAAAAGGCCGTTACTTCAACTATAGCATCATCAACGTGCACTGCCCACACGAAGGGAGATCCGACGACGAAAAAGAAGCGTTCTATGCGCAGCTGGAGCAGACATACGATGGATGCCCACTGCGGGACGTCAAAATCGTCATCGGTGACATGAACGCTCAGGTAGGAAGGGAGGAAATGTATAGACCGGTCATCGGACCGGATAGTCTGCATACCGTATCGAACGACAACGGCCAACGATGCATAAACTTTGCAGCCTCCCGCGGAATGGTAGTCCGAAGCACTTTCTTCCCCCGTAAGAATATTCACAAGGCCACATGGAAATCACCTAATCAAGTAACGGAAAACCAAATCGACCACGTTCTTATCGACGGTAAATTCTTCTCCGACATCACGAACGTACGCACTTACCGCAGTGCGAATATTGAATCCGACCACTACCTCGTCGCAGTATGTCTGCGCTCAAAACTCTCGACGGTGATCAACACGCGTCGGAGTCGTCCGCCGCGGCTTAACATACGTAACATGCGGCTACAAGACGGTAGACTAGCCCAAGACTACGCGCAGCAGCTGGAAGTGGCACTCCCAACGGAAGAGCAGCTAGGCGCAGCATCTCTTGAAGATGGCTGCTTCGATCCGCCATTGGAAGCACCGCAACCGCTGCACTAGGCACGGTGGCTCCGGATCAGAGAAACGACTGGTATGACGGCGAATGTGAGCAGTTAGTTGAGGAGAAGAATGCAGCATGGGCGAGATTGCTGCAACACCGCACGAGGGCGAACGAGGCACGATACAAACGGGCGCGGAACAGACAAAACTCGATTTTCCGGAGGAAAAAGCGCCAGCAGGAAGATCGAGACCGTGAAGAGACGGAGGAACTGTACCGCGCTAATAACGCACGAAAGTTCTATGAGAAGTTGAACCGTTCACGTAAGGGCCACGTGCCACAGCCCGATATGTGTAAGGACATAAACGGGAACCTTCTTACGAACGAGCGTGAGGTGATCCAAAGGTGGCGGCAGCACTACGAAGAGCACCTGAATGGCGATATAGCAGACAACGGTGGCGGTATGGTAATGAACCTAGGAGCACGCGCGCAGGACATGCGACTTCCGGCTCCGAATCTCCAGGAAATCCAGGAGGAGTTTGGCCGGCTGAAAACAACAAAGCCCCTGGAGTTGACCAACTACCAGGAGAGCTGTTTAAACACGGTGGTGATGCACTGGCTAGAGCGCTGCAGTGGGTAATTACCAAGGTTTGGGAGGATGAGGTTCTGCCGCAGGAGTGGATGGAAGGTGTGGTATCCCATCTACAAAAAGGGCGATAAGCTGGATTGTAGCAACTACCGCGCAATCACATTGCTGAACGCCGCCTACAAGGTACTCTCCCAAATTTTATGCCGTCGACTAACACCAATTGCAAGAGAGTTCGTGGGGCAGTACCAGGCGGGATTTATGGGTGAACGCTCTACCACAGACCAGGTGTTCGCCATACGTCAGGTATTGCAGAAATGCCGCGAATACAACGTGCCCACACATCATCTATTTATCGACTTCAAAGCCGCATATGATACAATCGATCGGGACCAGCTATGGCAGCTAATGCACGAAAACGGATTTCCGGATAAACTGATACGGTTGATCAAGGCGACGATGGATCGGGTGATGTGCGTAGTTCGAGTTTCAGGGGCATTCTCGAGTCCCTTCGAAACCCGTAGAGGGTTACGGCAAGGTGATGGTCTTTCGTGTCTGCTATTCAACATCGCTTTGGAGGGAGTAATACGAAGGGCAGGGATTGACACGAGTGGTACGATTTTCACGAAGTCCGTCCAGGTATTTGGTTTCGCCGACGACATTGATATCATGGCACGTGACTTTGAGAGGATGGAGGAAGCCTACATCAGACTGAAAAGCGAAGCTAAACGGATTGGACTAGTCATCAACACGTCGAAGACGAAGTACATGATAGGAAGAGGCTCAAGAGAGGTCAATGTGAGCCACCCACCACGAGTTTCTATCGGTGGTGACGAAATCGAGGTGGTTGAAGAATTCCTGTACTTGGGCTCACTGGTGACCGCCGATAACGATACCAGCAGAGAAATTCGGAGGCGCATAGTGGCTGGAAATCGTACATACTTTGGACTCCGCAAGACGCTCCGATCGAATAGAGTTCGCCGCCGTACCAAACTGACTATCTACAAAACGCTTATTAGACCGGTAGTTCTCTACGGACACGAGACCTGGACGATGCTCGTAGAGGACCAACGCGCACTGGGAGTTTTCGAAAGGAAAGTGTTGCGTACCATCTATGGTGGGGTGCAGATGGCGGACGGTACGTGGAGGAGGCGAATGAACCACGAGTTGCATCAGCTGTTGGGAGAACCATCCATCGTTCACACCGCGAAAATCGGAAGACTGCGGTGGGACGGGCACGTAGCCAGAATGTCGGACAGTAATCCGGTGAAAATGGTTCTCGACAACGATCCGACGGGAACAAGAAGGCGAGGTGCACAGCGGGCAAGGTGGATCGATCAGGTGGAGGACGACTTGCGGACCCTCCGCAGACTGCGTGGTTGGCGAAGTGCAGTCATGGACCGAGCTGAATGGAGAAGTCTTTTATGTGCAGCACAGGCCACTCCGGCCTTAGTCTGATGATAAATTAACAAAAAGGAGAAATAACGCACAAACGAAGCTGCATTGTCTATTTCTATAATATCTACGCAAGTTTGTCTTGCGATCAATAATTACAACAAAATAAATTTTAAAATAAATAAATTGCCAAGCTTATCTATAATTAATTTTGATCAAATCTGGCATGAACATTCTTTGTATATCAATGCATCTTGTGCCAAATTTTATAAAGTTCGATCATCAAAAAATCAACAATAACGGAACAAAACATACCAAAACCATCATCTCATAAAAAAGCGGTGCTTTTTGAAATATTTAGTTTTAGCTGTCCAGTTCTTGTTCACTTAGTTTCAGTACTTCTATTGGAGAATAGGGCCATCTAGAAAGGGTGTAATAGTAACTACAAGTTTGTTAGTCCTATTTTCAATTTGTTACAAATATAAAGTTGATGTTTAAAACTCATATTTGAAATCAGTTATATTATAAAAAACGAACTTGAAGAGAAGACGTTCAGTAAATTGTTATAAACAAAATTATATTTACGTGTAGTTATTTGCTTAGAATTTAGTTCTAAGCCGCGCGGATGTGGCGCGGAATGGATTTCATGTCGCGCGGAAATGGCGCAAAAAATATTTCAGGATCTCCGTAACAACTCTAAAAATCAGTAATTTTTCTCAGGACAATAAGGCAAAGACAAAGGTGCTGTTTGAACGAGATGGCGCCACAACATTTAAAGTAAAATGAATTTCCTTGTATGGGCAAATCATCCGTTCTCATTAACTACGCATCGCATCAATATGAAACCTAGGTCAAAAAGCAACAAATAATTTTTAGATTTTTTGTTCCCACGACTTGTTTTACAGTTCTAAACAATAAAAGAGATTTCATTGTACCTCCATACTAAATTCTAGCTGTATACTTTCAATTTCTTCAAGACTGTTCTCCACCTCGTGTGTGTGGAAGGAACATTAAAAGCTTACGATATCGAACAGCAGATGTCACTAGTGTATATGCAATAGTACATTGATACAAACACACAGCAACACCACCTGTCGCCTGATCATGGAAATATTGCAATTATACCATCAGGTGTAGTGGCTGTTGTTAAAATATTTAGGAAGGGCCTCAAGCGGAATTTTTGCTAGAATACAACTGACGATCTCCTATTGTGGCGCAAAATTTTGGGGAATATTCGATTTGGTGGGTCACGTACCTCATAGTGCCCAGCTTAACTCCGCCAGTGGCAATCGATGGGTTCGATTCTCACCCTGGTAAGGAAAAAACTTTTCATAAAACGAAAAATTCTTAACTGGTCCACTGGGAGTTGTGGTAATGTCCTGTCCGTTGTCTAATTCGTTAATTATTCAGTCCGTACGACCTGATCAAACTGGTCGAAGGCGATAATTTTCCATATGGAAATTGATAGACTACGATCACAGACAAACAGACGTAACAGCTTGAACATTTTTCTGTAAAATCCATCGCCCAACTCCTCTCTACCACTATCTAGCGAGCATTTTACACGAAACAATGTTTCGTATGACATTGTCACCAGAAGACGTTGGAGTGAAATATTAAACTCGAAGGATTACGACATTAGCGCCTCTAGTTGTGAAATGCTCAATCAATCAAATTTAAATTGATCGTTGAAGTCATGGTCGATGGTAATTTCTGTAGTGTTACGTCTGTTTTTCTGTGCTACGATATTGATATTCAGTTACACACATGATCCCAATTTGTAAACACATTAGATGGTCGATTACTAGCACATTAGGGGCCGTACACATATTACGTAAGCACTAATGGGGGGAGGGGGGGTCTGTCGTTTTCTTACGCACCATATAAATAAAAAATCATTTGTATGAAAAAAATCTTACATGGGGGGAGGGGGAGTCGAAAAGCCCAGAAAAAATGCTTACATAATATGTGTACGACCCCTTAGGATGGGGAATATCAATTATTGGCAAGAGGATTTTTTTAGATTTACTCCTAATTGTTAAACGATTTAAGTGAATCTTATGTCGTTATGGATTCAATAGTCATTTACGATCCCAATAAGGTGTTCAATGTTTAAATACCGTCACATCACAAATTCTGCAAACGATAGTTTCGGTAGTTTCGATGATATCTTTCATGTTTGTATAACGAATTATTCTCCCTTCAACACTTTAACAATGTTCAACATAACTAATTGAAATCCCATGGGTGCTTACTTGCCATTGTGATATTGTAGGTCCGTATCTAATGAGGTCATCCAAAATCGACCTCGAAATGCCAAGAGCGCCAAAGCCATTCCCTCAAACTTGTGATCACTCGATTTGTGTCTAACGGTCAGGGGGAGAGGATTGGAGTATAAAAGCCCCCACGTGGGTTGGGTGGCGCGAAGGCTTACTCAAATAAAAACCTCTTCTGTCACTTTCACCTCGCCGCGTGCCCCAACTGGAAGGGGTAACCAATAATTCGATTCAGGATCACCATGCCTACAGTTGACTCCCCTGGGTAAACAACCGTCACAGCCAGCCAGCAGCTGTTTGCGTTGCAACAAAGAACTTACTGCTCTGTCGGTCGAGTTCCGGGGCTCAGATGGGTCGTTGATGTGGTTCGGAACGTGTGCTTGTCCGTTAGTTACTTCTGGTTCTTCATTCGAAGTCATTACGATTTAAGTTGGATCGCGTGTAAGTTCTGTTGCTGAAAGTGTCAGTGCGGTCGTTAGCGATAATACATAGACCAGGCAGTGCATCACTTTAATCATCGTTGAAACTTGGACGTTCTTTACGAAGGGAATACTACAATGACGACAGCGCCGACGGGTAATCAATAAGCAAATGTGCAATAGCTTTTTTTTGCGATGTAGAACAATTTAATGGTGAATTGGTATGGGTGAACTCGCGTCTGAACATTAGCGTTACAGTTGGTTGAAGCTGGGACTGGTGGAAATTGCAGTGCGTGTCTATATGAAGTTAAAATATCGGAATAGGATGTGTTCCAGCCGCAAGTTTGCTATTAAATATCCGCGAAACCTGTAGCGGAAAAAAACAACAACAATTAAGGAAACCTTGAATAACATTGTGTTACACGAGTTTAAAAAAAAAAACGAAAATGAGAAACATATCAATTGACACTCCAATCCTATGTTTTTGATTGCTTTTTTGTATAGGTACCTACATGCTATGAATTTATGGAGCAGTAACCCTATTTGTTGTGAAATATTCTATTTCAGTATTAATGACAAAGAATAAAAAAGTTATATCCTTACGCTTATTATAGAACATCGAATAAGGATAAAGACCTTTGACGAAATAATATTGTTTCACATCGGTATTAAAGACTGCCGGTAATACTTGTCGTTACACTGTGTACCAAACATCATCATCAATCACTGTAGGGGGAAGTTGTCTTCCGCGGTGGGAGTCTCCATTGATAAACTTTGGCCGGTTGGCCAACTGTTGCTGTACGGATGTCCAAGAATCCAATGGTTGAGTCGCGCTGTTCTCCGGAGTTTAATCACTGCAGCCAGATAGGAAAGCCAACCTTAGCGCACAACATCGATCCATAAAGTCGACCGAAAAGGGAAACTTTTCAGAGCGCAGGACTTCCGCGAAAAACTATAATCTGATTCACTTTGCTAAAAATTTGCTCGAATTCCGAACGGAAATTCATTTGAACTCCGAACGGAAATTCGTTCGATTTCCGAACGGAAATTTGTTCGAATTCCGAACAGAAATTTGTTCGAATTCCAAACGAAAATTTTAGTCGAATTCCAAACGGAAATTCGTACGAATTCTGAAAAACAAATTTGTTCGAATTCCTAATGAAAATTCGTTCGAATTCAGAATTCGTAATACGTTTGAATCTCTAACGGAAATGCGTTCGAATTATGAACGGATATTCATTCGAGTTCCGAATGAAAATCCGTTTGAATTCCGAATGGAAATTCGTTTGAATTCCAAACGAAAATTGGTTTGAATTCCGAACGAAAATGCGTTCGAATTCCGAACGAATATTCGTACGAATTCCAAACGGAAATTTGTTCGAATACCGCTTGAAAATTCGTTCGAATACCGAACGGAAATTTGGAATTCCGAAAGTAAATTTGATTGATTTACGAACGAAAATTCGTTCGTATTCAGAAGCATTCCGAACCGATATTCGTTCAAATTTAGAACGTAAATTTGCTCGAACTCCGAACGGGAATTTGTTTGTTTAAATTCTAACCGTAAATTCGTTCGAATTTTGAACGGGAATTCATTTGAATTCCAGACAGAAATTTGTTCGATTACAGAATGGAAATTCGTTCGAATTCTAAACAAAAATCTGGGTCGAACTCCGAATAAAAATGTGTTCGAATTCAGAATGGATGTTCTTTCAAATTCTGAAAGAAAATTTGTTCGAATTCCTAACGAGTATGTGTTAGAATTCCGGATGGAAATTGGTTTGAATTTATAATTCGTTTGAATCCCAACTGAAATTTGTTCGTATTTTGAACGGAAATTCGTTCGAATTCGGAATGGAAATTTGTTAGAATTACGAACGGAAATTTCTTTCGAATTCCAATCGAAAATTTAGATCGAATTCGAATTATGAAATGAATTTTGTTCGAATTCCGAATGAAAATTTGTTCAGAATTCGTAATTCGTTTGAAATCCTAACGGAAATGCGTTCGAATTATGAATGAATATTTGTTTGAATTCTGGATGGAAATCTGTTTGAATTCCAAACGAAAATTGGTTCGAATTTCGAACGAAAATGTTTTCAACTCCCGAACGGATATTCGTTCCAATTCCGGAAGGAAATTTGTTCGAATTCCGAATGAAAATTTGTTCGAATTCCGAACGGAAATTTGTTCCAATACCGAGCTGAAAATCGTTCGAATTTGTAATTCGTTTGGAAACTTGTTCTTATTTTGAGCGTAGATTCGTTCGAATTCGGAAAGGAAATTTGTTCGAATTCCGAATGGAAAATTGTTCGAATACCGAATAGAAATTCGTTCGAATTCAGAATTCGTAATTCGTTTGAATTCCTAACGAAAATGCGTTCGAATTATGAACGGATATTCGTTTGAATTCCGAATGGAATTTCGTTTGAACTCCAAACGAAAATTGGTTTGAATTCCGAACGAAAATTCATTTGAATTTGTATATCGTTTGAATTCCAAAAGGAACTCCGAACGAGAATTGGCTCGGTTGCCGAACGGAAATTCGATCGAATTCCGAACGGAAAATTCATTCCAATTCCGAAAACAATTTTTTTAGTTCCGAATGGATACTCGTTTGAATTTAGAGCGTAAATTTACTTGAACTTCTAACAGGAATTTGTTCGAATTACGAACGGTAATTCGTTCGAATATCGAACGGGAGCTACTGAGTTTTAATTCCAATCGTGAATTTGTTCGAATTTTGAACGGAAATTCATCTGAATTCCAAACAGGAATTTGTTCGATTACAGAATGGAAATTTGTTCGATTTCGAAACCAAAAGTTGGGTTGAATTCCGAACGAAAATGCGTTCGAGTTCAAAACGGATGTTCTTTCGAATTCCGAAAGAAAATTTTTTCGACATCCTAACGGATATGTGTTTGAATTCGGAACGGAAATTAGTTTGAATTTATAATTCGTTTGAATCCGAACAGGAATTTGTTCGTATTTTGAACGGAAATTCGTTTGAATTCTGAATGGAAATTTGTTTGAATTCCGAAAGGAAATTCAATTGAAATTCGAACGAAAAGTCTTTCGAACTCCAAACGAAAATTCGAATTACGAAAGGAAATTTGTTCGAATTCGTAACGGATGTTTGTTCGTATACCGTTCGTTCGAATTCAGAATTCGTAATTTGTTCGAATCCCAAACGGACATTTGTTCGAATTTCGAATGAAAGTTCGTTTGAATTTCGAACGTAAATTCATTCGATTTCCGAATGGAAATTCATTAGATTTTCAAACGGATATTAGTTCAAAATCCAGACAAAATTTGTTTGAGTTCCGATCGAAAATTCATTCGAATTCAGATTCGAAATTCGTTAGCATTCTGAACAAATATTCGTTCGAATTCCAAACGGATATTTGTTGGAATTCCGAATGGAAATTGGTTCTTTCGAATTCAGAATTTATAAATCGTTTGAAATTCGAACGGAAATTTGTTCGAATTTCAAAACGAAAATTAGGATCGAATACTTACTTGATACTTGCTCGAATGGAGTATCCTTCTCCACTGGACGACGATCCTGGGCCCTGAATATTGAGCGCCCTCAGGTCCTCTTCAACTGCAAAAAGCCATCGTGTACGCGGCCATCCACGTGTCCAGCCCACCGTAGTCTGCCGCGTTGTATAAGCTTAATAATATCCAACTCGTGATTCATGCGATGCCACCAGATACCGTTCTCCTGTTTACCGCCGAGTATTGTCCGCAGCACTTTACACTCAAACACTTTGGAAGCTTTCCGATCAGCCTTCTTTAACGTACATGGTTTATGGCAGTTTAAAGCCACCGGAAGAATCGGTATACAGCGCGAATGTGGTCTTCGTTTACAGACTACGGCACTTAAGCTGGTTACGAAGTCCGTTATAAGCTCTATTCGCAGCTGCAATACGCCTTTTCACTTCGCGGGTAACATCATTATCACACGTCACTAATGTTAACGAAAATTGGTTCGATTTGCGATCGGAAAATTCTTTCCATTTTTAGCATAATTGTTTTTGAATTCCGAATGGAAATTCATTCAAATTTAGAATTCGTAGTTCGTTAGCATTCCGAACGGGTATGTTTGTCGGTATTCCGTAGCTAGAGCAAGGCTGTCACAAGCTGTCCGAAAGGGCTATCCGCCGAAATTATGTGTGAATCGGCATTTCGTTCCAGGGTGACGTGGATCTTCTGCAGTTGCGTGGTCCTGGAAACGGTCCATTATTGGTTTCCCCAATCCTGGCAGACGATCATTTTGAACCAGGCTTTAACGTCAGGCGAGGGAACCGATGTTGCGAAAAGCCGGCCTTGAAGATCGACTCCAGCCTGAATGTCCGCAGTGATGTTCCCTGGCACCCCACAGCCATTGGCAATCCAGGCGAAGGTTGTCGACTGTTGTTCGCAAGTGAGGATGGTCTGGATCCATGATCGCTTTGTAGCGCAGCGATGGCACTGACGGAATCGGTCAGAACTAGGACCGGTTTGTCGGAGGGGGTAGTAGCGGCACATGGTTCCCATTTGATAAAACCATTGTAAGAAATGGCAAAATCGTCACAGAAATAATTCTTTGTTGAGGAGCTGTCAGAGTAGCACAGCTACGGGGTGTCATTATGAATCGGAAGCTGCTGGTGGAGATATAAAGAAACAATCCTTCTATCTGCTACCAATCAAATCTACTATTTTGTTATTGCATTTTATTTCTTCTTTGATGTGCACTTTTGAATTTTATGCGCAATTATTGATATTTGTAAACTATGGATCGATGCATATAAAAAATATTATCAGGTAATTTATAAATATATTCTTAAAGAAGAAATTCTACAGTGTAAATGCTTGCGCAGAAAAAAAAAAGTTCCAAAAAAATAAGTTCGAAGTATTCAACATTAAGTACAAAGTTCAAGTTTTTAACTAGTGTGTTTTCTCACTACTTTTTCGAGGCAATCTTCTCACTCTCTGTCATGAATGATATTAAAAACAAAGAAAGATACGATCGACCCAACGTGTGATGCTCCATAGAAGAAGCCAAATTTGAGTTTTTTTCATCATAGTTCTGAGTGAATGAAAATATCATAAATAATAAGTGGTGGGTTGAAATTCAACACGGGAGTAAAGTACTCACCGGATTGTTTTGCCTTTTACTTAGTTTTGGCTTCTTCCACGTGAAAGGATCCCAGTAGTTAGTTGTTTTGTGGTTCTGTGAAGTTTTTGAACACCATGTTCATCAAATGATAGTCAAATGCTACACATAAAATCAAATTATAGCTAGTTGAATCCTCTTTATATAATTATTATTTACCACAAATTAACGAATCATACACACTTAGTTCGGCTCGGCATATTTTGATTCTTTTGCCGAGATCCGCACAGCCGAGCGCTCGGTTCGTGACTTTCTGCTGACATCTCAGCTGAAAAATTAGTTTGTTTACTGCGGCACTCAAAGAAGCCACCATAAACATACGTTCATACAGCCGATATTCCAGCAAACGAACTTAAACCGAGATTTGCACAGCCGAGATCGGTGGAAAAATTTAAGTGTGTATGATTTCATTGTACTAGTAGAGATAGCAGTGACTAGTTCACTGCTATACAAAAAGCTGTTCTTACTAGAGCTGGAATCGAACCCACACAGTCGCCACTATTCGCTCGGTTGCAAAGCCCACAAAGTCATTCAGCGTGAAGGCGGGCAAAAATTCTGCAGAGGCCAATCAATGAATCGACTGCTTTGAGCGTGCTTACAGCGGCACACTAGGAGTTAACTTTCTGAAATCAGTATGGCGAAAGGCATCTAAGGTTCGATTTCTCCAAATTAAGCACTTTAATCGAAAAAATATTTGGTAGGCGTAGTAGCGGACACCATCCCTCATAACCGGTACCAAATAGTTTTTCATGAAAAGTTCCTAATTTTGAGAAAACCAGCGTTAGATGTCTTTCGCCATACAAATTTCTGGCGGTTAACTCTTCCTGGCTATTTTGCGCATATACTATAGCGCCTGGATGTGGCTGCGGCGGGTAGAAAATCAGCCACTGCCAATAATTCATTCGCTTTATTCAATATGCAATCTGTTTTGAAAGATTATTTTAAATAGATTTTTGAGATTTTTCGGCTATGCAGTCTGATTTATTAGAACAAATTTTTAAATTTTGTCCAACGTTTCGACATCGGGTTCGACGACTTCATCAGGGATTTTTTTTCGATTGCTCTTTGTTAAGTATGATGAGTGTTCAACCACAGCATTTTAAACAGAATGTTTAATGAGAGAAATTATTTAAGCTCTTTAAGTGGAATGTCTTCAACTGTTTAAGGCGAGTACTTTCGATTTGATTGCACTAGGTAGTTCTTTTTAGTCTTTATAAAGATGTTTTTTCAACGTCGGTCGGCTGAAAAATAGAGGAGGCTGAAGCCCCGTAAGCTGAACAGTATATGGTTCACTTAGGGGGTAGGACTTATATCCCGGGAAAGCCCGCTCGCCTCGGCAGAGGACCTTGTTCCCAAACAAAAGGTGTTCGGGGGTCCTGTATTTGGTAGTTGAGCCTGGCATCCTTCAAAAAACAAAATAGAGCTGCCATTCTGGCTTTGTCGTCGCCTAGAGCTTCTCTAATGCTGCCTGGGATACCATAAAGTTCCCTAGGAAAATCGTATTTAGGGCACCTACAGTTGAAATGCTCCACGCCGTTTCTGACTCCACACAGGTCACATTGAGGTCGGAAAGGGCCTCCATCAAAGTTATGAAAGACCCTTGTATGGCCGGTCAGTAACCTCGATACGATCTCCCGCTCTTTCTGGGAAGTCAGTTCCCTCCATGGGCCAGTAGAGCTTTTGATCTTCCTCAGGGATAGTGTGTGGTTGCTACTCCAAGTCCGCGCTCAGTTCTGGTCGACGACACTTTTTGTTCACTTTTTAACATCGGCCAGCAGGACGGAGCGGGTTTAGGGAAGACATTCGTGCCAAACGCTTGCTAGGGCATCGGCCTCTACGTGTCCCTTGATGCCACAATGGCCGGGGATCCAGGTGAGACAAGTATTTGGTGCCATAGCCGCCAGTATTCCTTGGATCCAAGGGTGTCTAGGAGTGTCGCTCTGGAGGGCAGCGACGACGCTAGCTGAATCTGTAAAGATTGCGATCGGTTCGTTGGCCGGAACTGTGGCTCCGACGAAGATGGCAGCAGCTTCAGCCGAGAAGATGCTGCATTGACTAGCTAAACTGTCCGATCTATTTAAACTGGAACCGGAGACTCCGAAACCGACACCGTGGCTGGAGACTGAACCATCGGTGTATCGGATTTCATGGTTCTGGAATCGTGTTCCCAACAGTTCTAGGCACGATCTTCTTAACTCGTCTATATTTTCCCCACTTATTAACCGGGTAGCTATGGTGTGGTCGATCCTAACAGGAGGCATTAGCCAGCTTTTTGCTCCGTGCCAGTTGACCCTCGCCATTGGGGGGAGACTAGTGCCGGCCACGTTTCGCAAGATCCGGTCAGCTTCGTCGGCACTCCCTTGAGGTGGCAGCCGCAAAAGAAGCAGCCTTGCTGCAGATAGTCATTAGGACTCGGTGTCGAAAGGGGAGGATACCGGTGTCAACACAAGCGGCTTCTGCTGGCGTGGAAGGAAGCAGTCCAGAGGCCAGCTGGACATAATTGTTGAAAACTGGGGAGAGGACGGTCAACAAATCGCTCCGCGCGGAGCTGGTTAGCTCCAGGCCGTAGAGTAGACGACTATCTATAATCGCCTGGCCCACCCTTAACCTGGTGTGTCTGTTGTTAGTCCGATGTTTTTTGGCCAGGGTTTTCATCAGACTAATCCGGAACTTTCAGGCCACCTTAACAGCCCGGAAGTGTGGAACGCAGGTTTATCGGCGATCGATGTCCACTCCAAGAGTCTGATGGAAGCTCTGGTAAGTTGGAGACGGCTCCGGCAAACGTGTCCCGGATGCATTTTCCGGCGTTCATAATAAACCTGATGGAGGCAGCCCTACGGTGAATGGCACTAACCGCTCTTTATCCTAGTTCGTCCAGGAGTATTATCCACCACGACCAGAAGATTGTCGTCGGCGTAGACGAAGAGTTGAACATTCGCCTTTAGGACGCCGAAAACCCCGTTCATTGCGACCAAAAAGAGGGTGATAGCAACCGACCCTTGGGGGACGCCGGTCTCCTCGGCGAATCCTCTAGACGCAGTTCCACCAATCAGAACCGTGAAGGTCCGTCCGGTGAGGAAGTTTTTTTTATAAAGGCAAGCATGTTGCCGGTGATGTCCCATTCCTGAAGTTGTTTGAGGACCAAGGATGTCCAGGTCCTGCTAAAGGCTTTGGCAATGTCCAAAGAAACCAGGTCAACATGCTTGCTTTCGTTATACGCATTTTGTAGCACGCTGCCCAGGTTGGCAAAATAGGTATTGGTGCTATACCCTGAGCGAAAGGCGTGTTGTTGGAAGCCTACCATCAGTTTCCCGCTTCTCACGAAGTCGTCGGGTCACCATTCTCTCCATGGTCTTACATGCACACGATGTAAGGGAGATCAGTCTATATTTGGTGGGGTCCCGACCCGCCACGTTATTTTTGGAAATGGGGACTACGAAGCTGCGGTTGTGGAATGTGTGGTTTCCCAGGTGTCGTTGACGAGTTTTACAAAGTGCGCAGTGGAATTAAATGGAAAGTACTAAACTCGTTTTAGACAGTTGAGAATATTTTTTTTATTTTTTTTATGACCGTACAATTCGAAGCTGCTGTTCCGCGATTGATCAAAACAATCGTAATTGCCCAGGGATGGGGAATGGATGGAGCATGGGAGTTGCTTTCCAACCTCAATGTGCACAGTCAGAGAGTTCTAAACTTTTCAACGGTCAATTACGGCGCCGGCCACATGCTTACGGTCATCGAGGATGGAAAGGAAATGATGATGCAAGTCACTCGCCCACTACAAGCCGAGTATACCTCAGCACTTGCCACGAGTCCAAGCGTTTTTTTTAATTTGAGGATTAGATTCTATGGCATAGGTTCGTCTTGGTAAACGGGCTGCCAATTTGATAGGAATGGATTGATTATTTATAGGAAACGAGCTTTCCGTTCAATTCCAATTTTAAAAGAATGTTAGAATAGTTAGTTGAAGGTATAGTAAAAAATGGAAACGGTATGAACTCCATTTCCAGCTCTTCGATTGCTAGAACATGATAAGTAGTATAGGGAAAGATACAAAGTAGGAGAATTGAACGTGCCTGGGATTTAACCCACGACCACCAAGCCCGTTGTTTTCAATAGAATGTTTCATATTGATAGGAATCGAAATTTTGCTAATGAGCATTTCAGTTTGAGCCATAACTACTAATTTTTCAAATCATTCAACAAATGACAGTCGCAAATCGACACAAATATATAAAAGTTATGTATATCTAACAGGCAAAAGTTTTTTTTATTATTTTCTTTAGATTGGCGCACACTTCAAAATTCTCTTTAATTATAAAACACAACGTAATATATGGAAGATTCCTTTTATGAAATGTTTTGAAAAGTTTCAAGTGTATTGCATAGTGTATTTACCATGATCAGTAAGCTGCAATTAAGGCCCATTATGTTTCTTGTAACCCAGGGTAATTAAAGTTTAACATTTTTCTGCACGTCGAAGTGGCATTTAGGGTAAAAACTATTATTTTCGGCATAGGCCCAAAAACTACTTATATTGAGAGAAATTGGGCTTATGTCTTTCTGCGCTCATATAACCTTGCTGCAATTAGTTGAACCGGAAATGATTTTCTAAATGCCAGCGGCAATAACCAACGGACGAATTAATCGTGTTCCCTATTTCTAAGTGTTGGAAACTTCGACAAAAAAACCGTTGCATTCGTTATCGATTTTCAGTCACCACGTCCACCGCGGACGAGTTATTCAATTGTGATCTGTTTGATTGAGTTGATGCTCCTACACGTATTTCACACGTCATTCATACCGCGGAAAGATTTATTCGGAGAAGGTCAGTGAGAAGTGAAATTGTTTGGTCGAAATCGGTTTCCTTTCGGTTGTCGTGTGGACTTTCTCCGGAGGAAAACGAATAAGTTCTATAGCTTGCAGCAACCGACTATTGATGACATGATTGATGGTTGTTTCGAAGGAAACGAAGAAATTAATCCAGTGCCATGTGGTCGTAATGTGAAGATGGGAAACGGAAATTGATGACCTCGAAAGGTTATCGGAATGCAGCCATTGGTTGCATTCACCTTCAGTTTAGAGTAATGTGATGACCCTCTAAATGCAGTCAGTGGGAAACTTGTATGCGGATGGAAATAGCGCAGTTGTGGCGGTGATACAAGAAAATAAGATACTTACAATGGGTTGCAATACAAGTCAAGAGATTCCAAGTTACAACCCGAATGCAGCCGATGGGAATCTCCAGAAGGACGAGCTTGCTGAATTACTGGAAGGCGATGTCGAAGAAGGTACGTGAACAAATTTCGAATAATTTATATTCAAAGATGTAACGCGTTGAGTTTTTTTGAGGAATACTTTCGAAACAAGTTCAGCCATTAGCAATGCGACGAAGACCATGTTTATGGTGTATGTAATCTAATAAATATTGTTGAACAAATAGTTCAACTTTTTGACTGCTTGATGTAGTTGAGGTATTTAATTTTGGCATGCAGTGATCCCTTTTGCCATTTAATAAAAACGGGCATGTGATCTAAAGTGAATTTCAGCAGGGCAAATCATGGGAAGGTCAGTTAGTTTGTCTTCGAATGTACTTTTAAAGGCATAGTAATATTTAACCCTTTCGAGACTTTTTTTAGGTAGATTTGACGTACAAATTTGGGTTTTTTCATTGGATCCTGCCTGTATAGAAAGAACAGAAAAAGCATTGGAATATATATTTTTTTCCTGTCCTGGGCCGTCCAAACTGTTCTGGAGTACAAGTGCATCAGAAAATATGTCCAGAAACAAAATGTTCTAAACCGAAATGTATGTCCAAAACTATTCATGTGATCATGATACATAAATTAATCGAGTTTTGAATAAACGTATACTATTTCAGGTTCTCCAAAATATCCTGGAGTTCAGAACATGTGATCTAACCGATCAACCAAGTCCTGAACGATGTATCCTTGTAACGGACATCCCAGCAGGTTCATTGAGCCGCTAGGATTTCACTAATTACTGTTACCAGCTACTACAGGCTTTTTTGGTTCTCCAAAACGTCTTGGAGTTTATAACATATGAACTATCCTATCAACCAAGTAAAGAACGATGCATCCGTTCAACTCTGAACATTCCAGGATGTTAATTGTACCAAAAGGATTACACTCATTACTCATTACTTACTCATTACATTACACTCATTACATCAGAGCTAACATACCTGCAGGTCTAATTAGCCGCTAAAATTTCACTAATTACTTTTGCAATCAACCACCAACTTTTTTGATCCTCTAAAACCGTCCTGGAGTTCAGAACACGTGATCTACCCTATTAACCAAGTCCTGAATGATATATCCGTGCATTGTGAAACATTCCAGCAAGTTCATTGAGCCGATAGGATTTCACTCATTCATTTCACAAGCTGTAGTTGATCCTCATTGAGTCGATGTTCTAAGACTCAATGTCAACTTGTGGAAGCATGTGGTTCTATATTAAAAATATTTCTTCGGTTATTCTGCTTTCTTTAGTTGTGCGGTATCTTGAACATCTCGTATTCAATTCAGCACATATGTTTCACATGGGTTACTGCAACTGTTATGTGACCAGATTTAGTATCAATCAAGTTGCTGTTACCATTTCTGTCTGACTTATGCTGCTCGGGATATGCTTATTGAACCGGATTGGGTATATACCGATTATGAGGATATTGCTAAAGACTTGGTTGATCTGGTAGATACTGTAGGCTGAACTCGAGAATGTTTTTGAATACTTTGAACATCTCGTAATCAAGAAAATTCAGTTAATTTGCTTATCGAAATGGATTGAGTATTTGCCGATGATGAGGACATTCCAGGACATTGATCTGGTAGAAAACGTGGGCTGAACTCGAGAATCTTCTGGGGTACCTTGAACATCTCGTATTCAAGAAAATTCAGTTAACATTATGCGCATATGCTTTCTGGACCGGATTGGGTATTAGACGATTATGAGGATATTGCCAAAGACTTAGTTCACCTGGTAGATACCGTGGACTGAACTCAGTCAGATAAATTATATAATCAGATAAATTATATAATTAATGCGCTTTCGATTGCGTTTTTGTTTAACCTTAACCAAAATACACGCAACAATCGGCATACCGTTTACCAAAACGAAATCTGCTACACTCCTTTCCCATATCACGTCAACATTTTCCTACCTATTTCCTATAATTGACAGCATTCGAACACGGTGGTCACCGGTATTGCTTAATTTTAGGCTAACATTTCTTACATATATTAAATTAAATGCACTCGCGTTTTCAAGGGCACCCTGTTCAAAATGGAAGACAAGCACAACTGTCATTTTTATTATTCCACGCATGCTGCAACGCAGCAAAGCTAGAATAACAAAATTGACAGTTGTGTGTGGCTTTCAACGTGAAGGGGTGCACTTGAAAACACAAGTGCATATAGATTTGGATTCCAGAAGGCTTGTCGTTAACATCAGTAGAGACTTTGAATCCAAATATGAATTTATACTTCTCGCGCTTAGTTTCATAGGGGCGTAACTGTATAGATTGATTTCACTTCGTCGATGTTTTCTTTTTATTATTGTACTGAATTGCGGTAGTTTATCGATGATTAATGGTTTGGAGTGATAGAGAATGATTATATCTTGCACCAGAATCAATAATCACGGTTGTTGCTTTTGAAACAATTGAGTTATTAACAAAATATTAAGAGAAATTGATCAATACAGTTACGCCCCTATGAAATTAAGCGCGAATCTTCATCGTTATCAAAAGTAAACAAATAATAATAATTTAGCAGAAAAACGATTTTTTGGTTTTTAAAAAAAATATATTTTTTTGAAATTAGTTTTTGTTTGTAAATGTTTCTCGCCATATGATACAATAAATCAATCCATTTTGCACTGTATACCTACATCAACTTTGCTTCAATTATTATGATTAAGAGTAATACACTTGCATATATGATTATGGCTTTTTATGGTTTCATATACAATAAGCTTTAATTTATTTTGTTGGGACCGAACGGGTTTTATTTATTTACTAGCAGACCCGACGAACTTCGTTGCGCCTAAAATTGATTTATTCTTTGATTAGTTCTCGAGTTATGCAGAAATTTATGTTTCATTTGTATGGGAGCCCCACTTTCCAAAAGGGGGAGGGTTCTCGAACCATCTTTAGAACTTTCCCCAGCCCCGAAAACCTCTGCATTCAAATTTTCACGCCGCTCGGTTCAGTAATTTCCGAGTCTATAAGGGTCAGACAAACAGTAATTCATTTTTATGTATATAGAAGATGTGATTGTTTGAATGAAGCTTTATCTAGTGAATATTCTCAGGCATCGAGATGAAGTAGCTTCATTTCATTTATTTAGTTCTTGGGCTTCGTGGCCTGGGCCCTCCTTAGCCTTGCGGTAAGATGCGCGGCTACAAAGCAAGACCATGCTGAGGGTGGCTGGGTTCGATTCCTGGTGCCGGTCTAGACCATTTCCGGATTGGAAATTTTCTCGACTTCCCTGGGCATAAAAGTATCATCGTGTTAGCCTCATGATATACGAATGCAGAAATAGTAACTTGGTTTCGAAACCTCGCAGTCAATAACTATGGAAGTGCTTAATGAACACTAAGCTGCGAGGCGGCAATGTCCTAGTGGGGGATATAATGCCAACGAAGAAGAAGGAGAAGCTTCGTGGCCATGCGGTTAGCGACGTCAATCGTCTAGACGCATGTGCTAGGGAGTGTGGGGTTCGATTCCCGCCATGGTAAGGAGGAACCTTTTCATGATCGAAAAGTTCTCCACTGGTCCACTGAGTGTTATGTGTCCTATCGGTAGTCTCATGCTAGGTGTTAAGTGCTCAGTCTGTACTACCTCTGGTTGAAGACGGTGTTTCTATCTTTTTCAACTTACATCTATACAGATAACACTGAGTCAACAATTTGACACCATAATACACGGTTCGAGGCCGCATCACTCCATCCTCGAATGCGTCCCACGCTCGCTAAGTCGTTCTGTACCTGATCAGCCCACCTCGTTGCGCTCCACGCCGTCTCGTACCTGCCGGATCAGAAGCGAACACCATCTTCGCAGGGTTGCTGTTCGGCATTCTTGCTACATGCCCTGCCCCTCGTACCCTTCCGGCTTTAGCTACTTTCTGGAATCTGGATCTGCGAGCTCGTGGTTCATTCTTCGCCGCCACACATTGTCAAAAATGGTTCTCAGCACCCGTCTCTCGAATATTCCGAGTGCTTGCAAGTCCTCCGAGCATTGTCCAAGTTTCATATTCGTAGATGACTACCGGTCTTATCAGCGTTTTGTACATAACACATTTGCTGCCGTAATCTGAAAAAGTGACGTTTTAACCATTTTCCGAAAATGGTGGTAACGAGTAGTACTCATCGTGCTCTTTAACAGAAAAATGGAAAACTGGTATGTTGTAATTTGGCGCATACGTCACTTTTTCAGATTACGGCAGTATGGTGCGGTGGTGAATCATGTTTGACCGCAGTTTATTCTGGAGCCCGTAAAAGGCCCGACTTCCACAGATGATGCGCTTTATATTTCACGACTAACATTGTTATCAGCCGTTAGCAAGGATCCAAGGTAGACGAATTCCGCGATCACCTCGAAGGTCTCCCCGTCTATCGTAACACTGCTTCCCAGGCGGGCTCTGTTGCGCTCGGTTCCACCCACAAGCATGTACTTTGTCTTTGACGCATTCACCACCAGTCCACCAGTCTTCTGTTGCTTCACGTTTCAGGCGGGTGTACACTTGTACAGCTCTTCCACCTTTGCAAATGTTCGACCGACAATGTCCATGTCATCCGCGAAAAAAATAAATTGACTGGATCTGTTGAAAATCGTACCCCGGCTGTTACACTCGGCTCTCCGCATGACACTTTCTAGCACAATGTTGAACAACAGGCACGAAAGACCATCACCTTGTCTTAGTCCTTGGCGCGATTCGAACGAACTGTAGAGTTCGCCCGAAATCTTCACACAGTTTTGTACACCATCCACCGTTGCTTTCATCAGTCTGGTAAGCTTCCCAGGGAAGCTGTTCTGTTATTTTCCATAACTCTACGCGGTCTATACTGTCGTATGCCGCCTTGAAAACCATGAACAGATGGTGAGTTGGGACTTTGTATTCACGGCATTTTTGAAGAATTTGCCGTACAGCAAAGATCTGGTAGCGCTTACTTTAAGCTGAAAGAGCCTAGTTCCGTGTATACTGCTGAGCTAGCAGTTATACACTATTCACTCGAGCAAATCGTATCCCTGCCTCCTGACCACTTCTTCATCTTCACCGACAGCCTAAGTTCATTGGAGGCTGTTCGGTCAATGAAACCGGTGAAGCACTCTTCTAAAAGGGATAAAGAACGCTTTGAGTGTTTTATCAAAACGATCATTCACAATCACCATGGCTTGGGTCGCTTCTCATTGCTCGACCCCGGGAAATGAGAAAGCGGATTCTTTGGCTAAGGTAGGAAGGTGATATTTACGATCGGAAAATCACCTTCGATGAATTTTTCTCATTAGAAACCTTGATCAGCTGGCAACAAAAATGGACAAATGGGGAGATAGGTAGATGATTGTACTCAATTCGCCAACAGGTGTCGAAGCGGCCATGGTTCAATTGAATTTGGGACTAGACTTCATTCGAACCATGTGTCATCTAATGTCTAATCAATACACATTAAATGCACATCTTTTTCTAGTAGGGCTCTCAGAAGGCAACATCTGTGTTTGCGGCACAGATTATCCAGACATTGACCATGTCGTGTGGGCGTGCGAGGAGCATCGTAGCCCCAGATCTGCGCTAACTGAACATCTTCGGGTCCGTGGAAGACAGCCAAAGCCTATTAGGGAAGTGTTGGCGGGTCTTGATCTCGAATACATGTCCCTTGTCTACCAATTTTTGAAAGTTGCTGATGTTAGACTGTAATCGTCGTCCACCCGTCCCTTTAGCTGTCGTAATCCCTTTGGATTGATTTACAATGTTGTGAAAACTCATATGTGAATATGTACGTTATGTGGAAGATATTGATTTGGAAAATGTATTGGAGGTTACCTTATAGCATTCTTCCTTATTTCCGGTGGACCATGGTGCACAGTTTCACTTAGAGTCCCCCGCTGGCACTCGAACGATGATCAGCCGCTCCTAACATGAAGAACAGATGCTCCCCAAGCAGCACGCGCAACATCTTTCAAATAGCTGTTTGTTCCTAATAAATTACATTGAAGACACTGGCAATACATCGAGTCACTTTAAAACCACTTTCCAGTTTTAGAAACAAACAATGTTTCATTTCCGTTTAAGTGGCGTTGCAATATTCCACGCATCTTACTTCTTGTGTGATTTGGAATCCAATGTGTTTTATATCAGAAACAAAACAGATAAGTTGCAGTATTAATAACTTTTCGCAAGATGGGGTCTATTTTATTTCTCCAGGTACGCGAAGGCCCAATGGTACGCTTTACCCAGCATTTGCCGTGCCTGTAGTAGATTAGGAAAGGTTTTAAATAATGCCAACTTTCTTTTATTGCAGTTTGCAAATGGACCTCGAATGTTTTTTTTGGTGCCGAGTTGTTGTTCATGTTTTTTAAGACTCTGATCTTGAATTCCGTCGTACATTTATCCTTGAAAACTATTGCAAGGATGAGGCAACTAGGCAGAAACTACTCTTCAAGAGGTTTTGGGTGTAAGCCACCAAGAAGCAATCGCCTTACCTAGGAATTTATTGTCGTAGGAATCAAATACTCTTGTAGTACATAAAAAACTCAAAATGTTATTTGAGATATTTAGTCGAAAACCATGTCCACGCACTTTGAAATATAGTTGTAGAGCATTTGTTGCTGCTTCCGAACTGCATAAGTGTCCCTTGTCCCTGGGCTTTGTTTCTGCCTATAGCTATTGATCTGTATCAAAGAAATCGAAAAACTCGGTACTAATTTGTTTGAAAACAGTTTTTCTCAAAATATGGATATAAGGACTTATGTTGCTTCTCATGCAAAAGATTCAACTGCTCGGCTTTCGTAATCTGGGCTCTGTGAAACGGCGTAGTTTTTCCTTAGTATTTGTTAGTATTTTTGGATATCACGAAAAGTTTAGAGTCGGTTGCCCCTTGTGCAAATATCTCTCATTGGTATATTATAAACCTTTATTTTTGGCACAAAAACTTTAGGTACAAGGAATTGATGAACGAACACCATGCTTCTCCATTGGGGTGGCTCAAAAAACACTTTTTCAAATTTTTTGATGGGCCGCCCTCTTATTCGGCTCTATTTGATGCCCTGATGCTCTGGACAAAATTTCAGCCAAATCGGTCAACGTTTGGGCAGTGCTAAACTCGTTGGAAGTTTATATGGAAAAATGTATGCAAAAACATCCAAAAACAGTGATTTGCAGTTGGACGGCACAATTTACGATCAAGAATCATGATACTCATTCAGTTCTTGTAGAATTAAATACAGAATGTTATGCTGAAAACCGCGAGAAGATTAGAGTTTAATAGACAAAGATATTAGCATTTTACTGAAGTGTTGTAGGGGTGAATTTATTTCTTTTCAAAGGTAAAAGAAACGAAATTTGCTCAAACCCCACTTCAGAGAAATGCTAATATCTTAGCCGGGCAAACTCTAATCTTCTCGTGGTTTTCTGCATAAAATTCTGTATAAAATTCTGTATAAAATTCTTCAAGATCTAAATGAGTATCATAGTTCTTCTTCGTAAGTTGTGCAATTCACTGTTTTTGGATGTTTCTGCATACATTTTTGCAAATAAACTTCCAACGAGTTTAGCACCGCCCAAACGTTGACCGATTTGGCTGAAATTTTGTCCAGAGCATCAGGGCATCAAATAGAGTCGAATAAGAGGGCGGCCCATCAAAAAAGTTGAAAAAAGTTTTTCCCATACTAATTTGAGCCACCCTATTCTCCATATGCTCGTAAACTTATACAGTGTTGACCCGATTTTGTCACTCCCCGATTTTGTCTACCCCCGATTTTGTCTATCCCCGATTTTATCACGTTTTCCACCCGATTTTATCACGTCCCGATTTTGTCACCCCAAAAAATTTTGTCATTCTTTTTATTTTCGTAAATAATACCAAAAGCAACATTGATTTTCATGATATAACTTTCACCGCCTGTAGTTTATTACGAACGACTTCTGAGTACCTGGGAAATATTCTGTAAGCAATTTCGACAAGAAATAATTCATATTTGTGGAATGAATTAAAAAAAAAACTGAAAATATTTATTTTCCAATTTTGTCACATACCCTGTTTTATCACCCCAAAATTCACCAGGGGGTGATAAAATCGGGATATTACTGTATAACAAACTAGTCGACCCGGCAGACGTTGTCCTGCATAGTAGGCGAAAATGCGCGTTGTGGCTTGCCCATGCGAAATTTCTATACGAATCTCAATTTTAGTTTTTCGCGGTTTACTCAAATTTACTAATGATTTTATATATCATATAAACCCGTCGGAAACTGTAACGAATATAACTGCTGAAGGAATGAATAAAATTCATCCAACCGTTTTCGAGTTATGCGGATACGAACACAGACCATTTCATTTTTATTATATAGAGAAGTTAGAAGATAAGATAAGAAGATAGTCGACCCGGCAGACGTTGTCCTGCATAGTAGGCGAAAATGCATACAAATCTAAATTCTAGCTTTTCACGATTTACTCAACCTTATTCGTGATTTTTTGCATTAGGAAATATCATATAAACCCGTCGGAAACGATAATGAACATAATTGCTGAAGTAATGAATAAAATCCGTTCAGCCGTTTTCGAGTTATGCGGATACGAACACAGAACATTTTATTTTATTATATAGAAGAAGATATGTTCAGAGGTTTCCCCAAACACACGCGACGCCGTTGGTATGGAAGCCCCATCGATAGAGTCATGCAGCGACCCATCGATGCAATCGACCATCACAGCTTAATGTTAATTCAGCACTTCCACAGTTATTAACAGCCAAATTTCTAAGTCAAGTAATTATTTTTGCATTCGAATTTGCAGAATATTATAAACTTTTATTTTTGGCACAAAAACTTTAGCCGCAAGGTGTTGATGGGCAAATGCACCAAGCGTCTCCATATGCTGGTAGACTTTATATGATGAATATGTTTAAAGGCTACCCCAGACCTAAGCGATTTCATCGCTACGATGGCGACAACTAGTCGCCGCGTTTTTATCGTTGGGTCGCTGCAGGCAATGTTCAATTGACGCTTCCATATGTATAATCAGTAATAAGCTATATTAAAAAAAAAAACACTCTAAACTTAATAGAGAAAAAAAATCTTCTCCAACCGGTCTATCAATCACGCTAATAAACTTTTTGGATTGCTTTTTATAATGCACGAATAAGGCATTACAACCGCTAGGTGGATTAATTAAGATTTTTCTTCTACATTTCTCCTGAAACTAGGCTTGCCTTTCAACTTGGCTTCCTAACTAGAATTTGTACGCATATTTATTAAAAGCTCTTTACGTCTTCCATTGAATGAATTTCTAGTTTGTTCAGCGAATCACAAACGCAAACCAAGAAGCATTTATGAATTTGAAGTTGTTAGATTCACAGGTTTGATACATTTTCTGCTGTCCCCTCGTTTGTTTTCACCCGTGGTGCGCAGACGCCTACTCGTTGCTATATTCCAACGTTCCTACAAGTAGCATGGTAAAATATTTTCGATGGTGTGTATGTATGAAGGGTAAACGAAAATAAAATAGTTCATCTCACAGTTTGTATGCAAAGGTTCAGTTGTACGTACAGGGAATAGAAAATATGTCCGACCAAAACGCATTTACAAAAAAAAACTCTCTATGTAATTAAATTCTATCAATCATAACTTAATCATATCTGAAGTATCGCAAACTTTATAAAAATTCATAGAATTTATTGCTCATCCCGCTGTGTTAGCGCTAGCAAAAGCTATTTCTTTTATTCATCACTGAAACGCTTGACAATGATAAAGAGGTCTTATCAACAAAATATTTAGCATATGTGCTATTGCCGTGGCGACGTAAGATTGAACATTTACATTTTTTTTGATAGAAATTGTTAGAAATATATTTTTTTTTTGAATCTGAAGAATTGATAAGTTAAAATACGTTCTGATACATAGATTTGAAAATCATTAATACGTTTTTTCCCTGATTCATTCATCACCATAATGAAAATGTATTACTGACTCACAGAAAGAATTGAACTACCGCATGTTCAAATCCTTCTGGTACTCTCTGTTCTCGCGATACCATGACCGAACGTACCAACGACGACGTTGAGACTAACCAGACACAAACAGTCTTCTGTTGAGCGTCGTGGCGTGAACTTCCCCTGAAGTGTGGATAACAGTGGTAACTAAAAATGATTTTTTATGCAAGGTTAGTGCGAATATGTTCATCTACAAATGTCAGAAATGCTGCACAGATGCTAATCAACGCTAGGAAGCAAATATTATCGGAAGCAATAATGCCGCAACTATGTGTTAAAGTGCTGAGAAAGTGATATAACCGTTTTTTGCGACTCCTTAGACAAAAAATTGCAACGATTTGCTCACATGACAAAATATATCTATCGAGTCGGCATTTACGCCGGGTGGATATAGGGTGGTGGGAACAGAACAATTTTCATTCGCCATTATGTTATCGGTGAAAAATTTCCAACATGAATAATTAATAAGAGCATAATCGTGAGGGTGAAAATGTAGTAAAAAATGGAATCTAAGAAAGCCAACAGTCAATAGGAGTGGTGCGGACTATCAAGCAATTATATCTAAGCCATTGGCTGCTATCGATTTTTGCACGGAAGTTTTTGATTGAATTTAATTTGTGAGGTCATCATTTATTACAGTAGCGCGCGGTGTTCAATTTTGTTTTGGTGGTTTTTGTCCAAATCATTTGAATTTTTTGTTTGGGAACAACATTAGTCCATGTTTGCTTCATTTTTAAATCTTCAAATAAATATTAGAAGAAAATGCTCGAAAATTCGAAAATGCCAATTGAATTTGAGTTATTTTTTGAACTAATACACAATGAACAAAATGTAGTTGGTGGCTTAAAGGTCACGTTTGCGGAAAAGCCATCAGAATCCGAGTACCAACGTCCACCACGGTTAGCTCTTTTTTTGCAAATTGAATATCTTTCGGATACTTGATTTGTCCAATCTTCACATGTGCTTTACTGTTGTATATCCACAGTCAAGCGAGTGCACCTTGTTTATTATTTGAGAGCATCACACTCTATGCCCCCAACAACGGGCTGGGCGGATTTGTATAGAGCATATAACTATAACTGAACATCTTTTCATTCGTGAAAAAGATTGCAAATTGATTCAAAAGTTATGAAGATTTGAAATGTTTTTTTCAAGACGCCGTTTTTTTAAACACCCTATTCTGAAAATGCTCACTCTAAGAGCAAAACAAAAAAATACGGGTCCAATTATTTTCGGTAGAGATCATTCATACAAATTTTGAGCAAAATAGGGTAAAATGCCCAATAATGGACCCCATAGTAGCGGAATTTTGCTCTTCCTGTCATACGGCTTAGAAATTTTCAAAATATTAACTCTGCTTGATATCAAACAACAAGCTCTGCATCCCCTCTTCACGATATATACATAAAACATTTTAAAGTCTAACTAAATTCGCCCTTTAGTAGACCCCCGGGTGGTCCATAATAGGAAATTGCTTCCCTATAGTCGACACCATGCCATTCCATGCCATTTCCAACGAATGTAATCAAATCATAGGACTGTAAGGTAGGTTCTCCCGATAGAATTTCATAGCGAAAAGTTGACATTGTGCAGTAATAATGCAAAAATGGCTGGAGGGTCCACTATTGGTTGGGGGTCCACTATTGGTCACTTTACCCTAGGAGAACTTTTTTTTGACTTCATTCTTTTTACCCTTCTTACACCCTAAGAAGGGTATTAAGATCACTTGAAAAATCGACTTTTTATCCGAGACTCGGAGACCCAAGTCATATATACCAATCAACTCAGCTCGACGAACTGAGCATGTGTATGTATGTGTGTGTGTGTGTGTGCGTGTGTGCGTGTGTGCGTGTGTGCGTGTGTGCGTTACAAAAAATGTCACATCTAGATCTCAGCCGTCTGTGAACCGATTTTCATGATTTTATCTTTAAACGAAAGCTATGCCTTTGCCATTGAACGCATTGAAATATTTTTGCAATCGGACATTTAGGTTCCGAGATATTTGAGAAATACAAACATTAAGTGCAAAATAATGTCACATCAAGATCCCAGCCGTCTGTGAACCGATTTGCATGATTTTATCTTTAAACGAAAGCTATGCCTCTGCTATTGAACGCATTGATTTTTTTTTGCAATCGGATATTTAGTTTCAGAGATATTCGTGAAATACGAATCTTAAGTGTATTTTCAGATAACTAACAAAATAATGTCACATAATCAACTCAGCCGTATGTGATCCGATTTGTACGCTTTTATTTTTATACGAAAGCTATTGCTTCGCGATAGAACACATTTTTTTTTCTGCAATCAGATATTGGGTTCCAGAGATATCTGTGAAATACGACCATAAACCATTAGACGTATTTTGTCACAACATTGGCAAAATAAAATCACATCATGATCTCAGCTGTCTGTGGACCGATTTGTACAATTTTATGTTTAAATGGAAGGTATGTCTGTGCCATTGAACGCGTTGATTTTTTTCTACAATCGGACATTTGGTCCCAGAGATATGTGAGAATTACGAACATGGAGCATATTTCCAGAAAATTAACAAAATAATGTCACATCAAGATCTCAGCCGTCAGTGGACTGATTTGCATGCTTTTATCTTTATACGAAAGCTATGGCTTTGCCATTGAACCACTATTTTTTTGCTATCGGATATCTGTGAAATACTAAAATGAAATATCCCTTTTTACCCTTCTTACATCCTAAGAAGGGTATAAAGATCGCTTGAAAAACCGACTTTTTATCCGAGGCTCGGAGACCCAAGTCGTATATACCAATCAACTCGACGAACTGAGCACATGTATGTGTGTGTGTGTGTGTGTGTGTGCGTGTGTGCGTGTGTGCGTATGTGTGTGCTTTACAAAAATCTCACATCAAGATCTCAGCCATCCGTGGACCTATTTGCACGATTTTAACACTAAACGAAAGCTATGACTTTGTCATTGTACAAGTTCAATTTTTTTTGCAATCGGACATTTAGGTTCCGGAGGTATGTGAGAAATACGAACATGAAGTGTATTTTCAGAAAACTAACAAAATACTGTCACATGAATATCTCAGCCGTCTGTAAACCAATTTGCATGATTTTATCTTTAAACGAAAGCTATGACTTTGCCATTGAACCCATTGTATTTTGTTTTTGCAATTAGACATTGGGTTCCGGAGATATCTCTGAAATACGAACATAAAGCATTAGACGTATCAACTTCACACATTGGTAAAATATGTCGCATCAAGATCTCAGTCGTCCTTGGACCGATTTGTGCGATTTTATCTTTAAACGAAAGCTATGTTTTTGTCATTGGACCCATTAATTTTTTTCTGCAATCGGAAATTCGGTTTCAGAGATATCTGTGAAATACGAATATGAGACATATTTTCAGACTATTAATGAAGAATTGTCACACCAATATCTCAGCCGTCTATGACCCGATTTGAACTCTTTTGGGCTTAAACAGAAGCTGTAATATTGCCATTCAAGGCGGCAAATCAAATCTGCAGTCTTTTTGTATTTTTTTAAAATTGTTAAATTTCCAGAAATATCCCTTTTTACCCTTCTTACATTCTAAGAAGGGTATAAAGATCGCTTGAAAAACCGACTTTTTATCCGAGGCTCGGAGACCCAAGCCGTATATACCAATCAACTCAGCTCGACGAACTGAGCACATGTATGTATGTGTGTGTGTGCGTGTGTGCGTATGTGTGTGCGTTACAAAAATGTCACATCAAGATCTCAGCCGTCCGTGGACCGATTTGCTCGATTTTAACACTAAACGAAAGCTATGACTTTGTCATTGTACGAGTTTAATTTTTTTTGCAATCGAACATTTAGTTCCAGAGATATGTGAGAAATACGAACATGAAGTGTATTTTCAGAAAACTAACCAAATAATGTCACATAAATATCTCAGCCGTCTGTAAACCAATTTGCATGATTTTATCTTTAAACGAAAGCTATGACTTTGCCATTGAACCCATTGTATTTTTATTTTGCAATTAGACATTGGGTTCCGGAGATATCTCTGAAATACGAACGTAAAGCATTAGACGTATCAACTTCACACATTGGTAAAATATGTCCCATCAAGATCTCAGTCGTCCTTGGACCGATTTGTGCGATTTTATCTTTAAACGAAAGCTATGTTTTTGTCATTGGACCCATTATTTTTTTTCTGCAATCGAAAATTCGGTTTCAGAGATATCTGTGAAATACGAATATGAGACATATTTTCAGACTACTAATGAAGAATTGTCACACCAATATCTCAGCCGTCTATGACCCGATTTGAACTCTTTTGGGCTTAAACAGAAGCTGTAATATTGCCATTTAAGGCGGTAAATCAAATCTGCAGTCTTTTTGTATTTTTTCAAAATTGTTAAATTTCCAGAAATATCCTTTTTTGTTTTGAAATCGATAAAAGCATGATAATATCAGTTACTTTATATTCAATTGAAGGTCATATGCATAGAAATTGTAATATGCACTGGGCACACCCAACCATTCAAAAGTGTAAGAAGGGTTGCGTTCACTGTAGGTGGATTAAGCCGGTTTTTTTTCATGGATTCGCTGCATACATCTACTAATGGAAGCCGATGGTCAAATGTATATGGAACTTGATCCTTGCTATTTCTCCTATCGAGAATTCGTTGAAATCATAAATGATTTCATAACCTTTGAATTCCCCTTGGGGTAGCAGCTAGTGCAACTTCGTCACAACTTGCGACAATAAACGGTATAATGATGAATGCAATAGATGCTCTTCTAATGATTTCGCTACACGGTACTTCTGAGATAGAATGGCATTTCAAATGCAAAGCTAGCAAATGCTATCAGAATCAACGGTTTGATAAAAACAAAGTTGTTTAGCAGAAAGAGATGTGTGTGATTCACACTTTAATACTTCACGGAATCAGTTCATACGTGCTTGCTAATTTATCATGTGTACAACAAAGTAAAAGCGCACCGCACCGGCTCACGATGAACTAGCTAGAACAAATAACTGGCCAAAACCCAATTCTCATTTTTCAAATTTTTGCATGGTATTAGATTTTTAGATTTTTTTTTAATATGCTTTTCATCATGTGTAATTAAAACTTTTACGTTCATTGCTTATTATAAAAGACAGGAACACCGTCTTCGACCAGAGATCGTACAGACTGAACACTTAACACCTAGCATTAGACAATGGACGCATAACACCCAGTGGACCAGTGGAGAATTTTTCGATCACGAAAAGTTTCCTCCTTACCGGGGCGGGAATCGAACCCACACTCCATAGCACATGCGTCTAGACGATTGACGTCGCTAATCGCACGGCCACGAAGCCCACAATTATTGGTATTATTGACAACCTATCAGAAATCATTTTAATTTAATGTTTTAGTGTGCCGTAAGACAAAGATCAAGATCATGATATAACAAGATGATTTAAACAGAGAGTCCTTGAATGAGTGCAAAACAATAGCAGACTTTTATTTCATCATTTTCGAAGTTTTTGATGCAATCGATGTTATGCGTGAGATTAACGAATTAATAACAAAACCAATTAATCGAGCGATCTGTCTTGGAGCTGTCTCTTCTGTATCAGTTTATAAATATTTTTAATTTTTTGAACATGTCAGGAAAGGTAATTTATCACTGGTTGGTAAATTTTGACTTGCAAAAAATATTTCGAAACGATTTGTTACTTTTTTCTTGCATCATAGATGCAAACCTGATCAGAAAATGCCGAAACATAAATTTTGGCCTGAATTTTGGTCTAGTTACCCTTAGTGCGGCTGAAAAATAAATTCTTCAAGATGAGACACGCTACTTGATGAGAGCGATTCCAAGCAACAGCATCAAAATTTAAGAAAATTTTTAATTCATGATTTTCTATTGAGTTGAAACTTTGCACAGTTTTTCAATTTCATCTAAATCGTCATTTTTCGATATCAAATCTTCATATTGAGTCACGACTAACTTTTCAAAAGAGTGTATGTGAAAATGGTTCAAAAATATTTAAAAAGCTGCACAGCAAAACGGAATGATCGATTGATATGATTTTTTTCTGCAAAGTTAGACAATCAAATGGTGATTCTTAAGATAATGTACACCGTGAAAAAAATTTTTGCTTGAAAAAATATTATGTTTGTTACAAAAACTCAAATATCTCAAAACCCTATCATTTTACGAACGTAATTTTTTAGGAAAACGGCCCATTATATTAGCTATCTACCATAAAAATTTGGTGATGGTAAACTAATAAACAAAAAGTTATGACATTTCAAACATTTCACAATTTTCACATATAGTAAACAAAAAAATTTCCGTGTATTTTTTTTCAAGAATCGCAGTTTGATGCTGATTTTATTGTTAAGGGCCTTGCGTGAGTTAAACAAGTTGTTTGTATGATATTCCATATTTATGTATTCATCGATATTATGTATATTATATGTATAAATATTATATGTATAAATAAATAAAAATGAATTAATATTATCCTAAGTAATAAATTAAATGTGGCAGTTACACAATGTTGTTATAGAAACTCTAAGAGTTTTGGGTTTGAATTTTGGTATGGGTTATGATATCATGAAAACAGTTTATTAATACTTATTTTTATTCAAATTTTTCAAAATATCGAACACTTTTGAATTATTATCAGCACAGTTTGAGTATAGTTTTGCTTTAATTTTATTTTCCGACAATGGAATGAAACAGTGAAATTTTTGGGTTCCTTGGATCGTTTTCGCGTTATTAAATTGCTCGCTGAGCTCTGAAGCCTTTATTTCGTACTCTTCAGTAGTAGTAAAACAAAATGATAATTTGGTTAAATCTTTTTCTTTTCTACGATTTGCCCAATCAAAAAGTTCTTTCTGCAGTTTTAATTGGATGCTCACGTTCTTTGGCTAAACTTGCTCTTGTGGCCATGCGCTTTATTGTTCCCCAATAGCATCACAAGGACCTTTGCCATGTGATGTAGCAAAAATGCCATTCTGCATCAATTCCGTACATTGATTTAAATTGACATAGGCTCGAAAATTCTTACGATTTTTGTACTGCGACGCTGCTCCATCAGACATGAAATATATCTTTTGACTTCTTTATGCTTATCAACGCGTAAAAGTTAATCATTTTTCATTGAACAAGTTTACGGATACTGAATCGTGTCTTAAATCTTCGGAAATTATAATAAAACTTAAGTGTTCAATTTGCGTACTTCCATTAAAATAAATAACGAATGGATGAATTGTAGCTTGTTGTACGTTCCAGTGATGGGACTGCACTTCATCTTGCAATACAAAGCTGTAATTTTCAGAAAAATCACAAATGACTAAAAGTTCACCATTTTGTAATGTATTTTTCGTATTTTTTAAAAAGCTGGATTGTTCTGTTTTAATGAAATCGTGAGGGATTAAACTTTCTAATTTCAAGCAAAAATATGACACAAACTCATCTACAGGTTTTACAATAGTTTCTATGTCACACCTATCCGTGGTCACCCATTGCTCAAATGATAACTGATCAATATATTTTTCTTCAAACTCAGCGAATAAAGTATTTTCCAATGATGAAGAATCTGGACAATCCGAACAAGATCGTAGATAGCAATTTGATGCTGTATTTTCACACAAAAGACTACCAGTTAACATTTTAATATCCTTTGTTAAATTGATTCTTTTCAAACTATGTAAAATAAGATTAATATTCTCATGGGTTGTGCACACACACACATTATGTGTTCCTGAATTGGAAAGAAGCTTACATTGCCTTGGCCGAAGGCTTGCAAATGAGGAAAAACCTATTTTAATATTATCGTGAATTTCCTTGAAGCGTGTGTACGCTTCTTTCAAAGTCGTCATCATTAATCGTTTTTGGATTGCTTGACGCTTTCCATCTTTTTTTACTGATACATAATCTTTTTAACCAGGCATAGCTCGACTTACTTCATCATCTTCAAAATATTGAACTACTATTTCTTTTGTCTCATCTGTTAATGCAGTACTAGACCTAGTATTTTTGGTTGAAAGACAGTTATTCTTCAATTGTTTTGCCTCTTTTACTGTATTTCTATTGGTTTTGAACTCATCAATGGCATCCGAACTTGGCAGCATCGACAAAATCAATAATTTTTCTTTCCTTGTCGGGGCTGCATTCGAGAACCTTTCCTTCATATTTATAATTACCTCATCGTAGTCTGTATTTTCCACATCATCAGGTCCTAATTTGAAGAGGTTTCTTCGTACAGCTTCGTTTATTTCACGGTATTTTTTCTCCGGGTAATAAACGTAGTCCATCTTACTCCATTTAATCGGAGTCACTTTTATCCCAGCTATGCCCTCGTTAAAACGTTCGATGTTGACCTTTTGGATACACTCATCTTCCGATTGATTTGTTGAAACAGATTTCGCTGATGGTACGGTGGCAAGGCTCTCAGCACTTAATACTTCTGGTAATTCCTCAGTTGTTGTCGATACATCTGGCAATTCCTCAGTTGCTGTTGTTTTCGAACTTCCTGCGCTCTGCTCAACCGATGATATACAGATTGCTCTTTTGTCAACGTTTAGACGGCAGGACGTGCAAATGCGTAAATTTGTATTCAATGTGGACATTGGAGCATAACCAGTCGCTTTCAGTTTATCTGTGGTGCTTTCGGTGAGATTTCGTAACTCTTTTGAACACTTTTTTCCATCAAACGGCCTACAACAGTTGAGAAAGCGGCTACTCATGTTGTTCGTAATATTTCAATAAACAAAATCACTTTTAAGTTTTTACTGACTAGTTTGGTGTCATTTGCTTGACTGAAGAAAAAAATTACTATAAGATCTTTAACAACCTTAGTAGTAGTAATTTTTTTGCTTTTTCGTGAGCATTGTTGTTGAAGATACCCGTTTCCTCCCGATCATAAAGTCTATTCTCTAAGAGGTATATTTTTTGCAGGTAAACTATAGACGTACACGTGTATTAGGGTGGCTCAAATTAGTATGGGAAAAACTTTGTTCAATTTTTTTGATGGGCCGCCCTCTTATTCGGTTCTATTTGATGCCCTGATGCTCTGGACAAAATTTCAGCCAAATCGGTCAACGTTTGGGCGGTGCTAAACTCGTTGAAAGTTTATATGGAAAATGTATGCAGAAACATCCAAAACAGTGCAGCTGGACTACACAACTTACGATGAAGAACTATGATACTCATTCAGATCTTGGAAAATTTTATACAGAATGTTATGTAAAAAACCGCGAGAAGATTCGAGTTTGCCCGGCTAAGTTATTAGCATTTCTCTGCAGTGGGATTTGAGCAAATTTCGTTTCTTTTAACTTTGAAAAGAAATAAATTCACCCCTACAACACTCCAGTAAAATGCTAATATCTTTGCGTAATAAACTCTAATCTTCTCGCGGTTTTCAGCATAACATTCTGTATTTCATTTTACAAGAACTGAATGAGTATCATGGTTCTTAATCGTAAATTGTGCCGTCCAACTGCAAATCACTGTTTTTGGATGTTTCTGCATACATTTTTCCATATAAACTTCCAACGAGTTTAGCACTGCCCAAACGTTGGCCGATTTGGCTGAAATTTTGTCCAGAGCATCAGGGCATCAAATAGAACCGAATAAGAGGGCGGCCCATCAAAAAATTTGAAAAAGTGTTTTTTGAGCCACCTTAACGTGTATATAAATCTTTGATTTTGCAGCTTTTGTCTTAAAAATAACATTTCTGATATGTTTCTATCAACGTTATTATCAACAGGTTTTAACACTATTAAAAGAATTTTTCGCCAGTCACGTGCAATGAAAATTATGACACTATCAATACTTTTGATCACAACACTGGATCGTGTCTAAGTTTCTTATAGATGCTATGAATAATTAAATCAAAATATCATGAAAACAACTTGTTTAAATCACGTCCCTTAACAATAAAATCTGCATCAAACTGCAATTCTCGAAATAACTTACACAGAAAAAAATTTTTTTTTACTAAATGTGAAAATTGTGAAATGTTTGAAATGTCATAACTTTTTTGTTTATTAGTTTACCATCACCAAATTTTTATGGTAGATATCTAATATAATGGACCGTTTTCCTAAAAAATTACGTTCGAAAAAGATAGGGTTTTGAGATATTTGAGTTTTGTGACAAAATTATATTTTTAAAGGCAAAAAAATTTTTTTACTGTGCACATTTTCTTAAGAATCACCATGTAGTTGTCTAACTTTGCTGAAAAAATCATAACAATCGAACATTCCGTTTTTGCTGTGCAGCTTTTTAAATATTTTTGAACCATTTTCACATACACCCTTTTGAAAAGTTAGTCGTGACTCAATATGAAGATTTGATATCGAAAAATGACGATTTAGATGAAATTGAAAAACTGTGCAGAGTTTCAAATATTTTTGAAATGGTCGCTCAGGATCGACTGACATGCCCCCGTGGAATGCCTCATGAGCGTTGTGGATTGGATATAGACCGAGCGGAAGAGATATGATGACTGCGCGGCCACATCAGTGTTAGTTCAGTAAAAATAATGATGATATTAGTCGAATTAGATAGAAATTAGCTAAGAAACCATGCAGTTAACAAGGAGAAGTGCTTAAAGGACTACGCCACTGTCTTCCTCTTTATTGGGATTACATCTCCCACTGCACTATGGTCAGGATACAGATTTACGCGGAAAGATGCATTTTACGCCAAAACCATATTTTTTAGAAAAAACTGTTGTTCTACAAAATTGTTCGAAATAGTAAGGCCACCATTATGGTCCAACCAAAAAATAGGGTGGCCCATCATATAAAAAAAAAATTGAAAATATTTTTTTTATTTCTCGGAATATTGACATGCTATGTTCTGTTTTTCAGCTTTTTCCAATCAATTTTGCTATATAAACTTTTTATGTAGCTCACTTGTTTAGAGTAATTTTACTTACCAGGATTAGGGTACCCTCAAAAAATAATAATTATGATCTGCTCATTTATTTTTTTATTTTTCACGGATGTCACCTTCTGAAGACTTTTGGGGCTTTTCAAAACGCGTGTTTTGCTATAAGAATATCGTCTGTATCTTCTTCCGTTGTCGAGTTATATCAATTTATTTGAAAAAACATGATTTTAGTAAAATTGGTAAAACTTGAGATAGAAAAATAATATATCTCCAATTTTCTGACACAATAAGGAATATAAATTTCTCTTTCGAATGCCGTATGAACATATTTTTTTGGTCTGCCCTAACCGGAGAAATCAACTTATGAATAAAATGTAATTTTGACAGAAAAAATATTATAACTTTTGATCGGCAAAAGATATTGAGCATATTTACCCATTTTTTTGAGCTCTAAAAGTCACCTGAAGACGATTTTTTCGAGAAATCTAAAACAAAAAAAGTAGATCAAAAATACTATTTTTTTGATGTACACCCTAATCTAATTAAGTAAAATTGCTCTAAATCAGCCAACTTAAGAGCATTACAGAGAGCACCCAATTTTTTGGTATCACCATAATGATGGCCTTACAATTTCGAACAGTTTTGTAGAACAACAGTTTTTTTTCTAAAAAATATGGTTTTAGCGTGAAATGCATCTTTCCGCGTAAATCAGTATCCTGGACCATAGTGCACTGGGACATGGCCACCTCGACGCTCAGTGTTCATTAAGCATTTACACAGTTATTAACTGCAAGGTTTCTAAGCCAAGTTACCATCTCTACATTCGTATATCATGAGGCTATCACGATGATACTTTTATGCCTAGGGAAGTCGAGACAAATTCCAAACCGAAAAAATTACGCTGACCGGCACCGGGAATCGAACCAGCCACCCTCAACATGGTCTTGCGCATCTTACCGCACGGCTAAGAAGGGCGCTTTTGCAAATGTAAAGCACCAAAAACGCCTTATTTAGGTACAGGAGATGTGTGATATTCCCTTTATTCTTATGTGTTGGAAAAGCTACATGGGACATCAGTACACCATTATAGATACATTTACACAGAAATTGCTCACGACTGTAAACGGTTAAGCTTTAGGAAATTTAGTTTAGCCGCCAATGTCCATGTTGAAACAAAAAACGAGCCTCTGTCGCTTAAAAACAGTTTTATATGACAACAAAGCCATTGGCGAACTCGTTTAAATAATCAACTTGAAGATTTGCTGTGACAGTCCAAACTGTCCCAAGGTTCAAATATCGATATTCTGAATAATCAACGAGTTGTGCGATGTCTCACCCACATTCAAGATTATTTCATCGTTTACCGTTACCGGATTTACCGGTAAAACTCAAATAATCCATAGTTTAATTTATTGAATGGCTACTCAGTCTTGCACTTATTACAACGAGTTTTTTATTTACCCGACGTTTCGACACGGGGATTGTGTCTTTTTCAAGGGGAAAATATTTGGCCATTTTTTTCCCCTTAGTAGCCGTTCAATAAATTAAATTAAAACGTACAGTCGATCCATAATCAGTAAAATAATCCATAGTTGGCAAAGTGGAACATTTACAGGTTCAAAAAATGACTTCTAACACTAGGCTAGCATTGACAATACTTTGTGTGAACAATATGTATCTTCTAAACATCTTAGTGACATTTTTGTTTTACACTGGTTTTTTAACCTACAAAGCAAGACCATGCTGAGGGTGGCTGGGTGCGATTCCCGGTACCGGTCTAGGCAATTTTCGATTGGGAAATCGTCTCGACTACCTTGGGCATAAAAGTATCATCGTGTTATCCTCATGATATACGAATGCAAAAATAGTAATTTGACTTAGAAACCTTGCAATTAATAACTGTGGAAGTGGTTAATGAAAACTAAACTACGAGGCGGCTCTGTCCCAGTGTGAGGATGTAATGCCAATAAGAAGAAGAAGAATGGTTTTTATAACACTCTCGAAGAGTAAATTATGGTCTTCAAGACCGTTATATTCCTCAACATGTTACTTGGGTAGCGACGCCCAAGTGGCCTCTATACTGGTGAAAGACGATATGCAAATTTTGAAGAATAAAACTACGGAAACCTTTCATACCCATGCAAGTACCTACAGCTCATGCGTGTGATTTGCAACTCAGGTATTCCCATATCAGATGTTCTGTGTTCTCCAAACTTTTCTGGAGTTTGGGTCAATTGGTATACCAAGTCAATAGGTCGCGATACAAATCTGACAGGAAGCAATCATGTCCATATAGCTCTCGCGTATTTTTTGCAACTTAGTTATACACAAACCAGATGTTCTGGGTTTCTCCAAACTGCCCTGAAGATCAGGATAATTAGCCTATTAGGCTTACTACGCCCGATACAAAACTATCAGTCAATCATGAGCAAGCAAGTCTCTAGAGCCCTTGCGTATGATATTCCACTCAGTTTGGACCAAAGGACCAAATGTCCGATCACGGATGATTAGCGGGGAACTGTCGGTATGTTAACCTCGACAGCGGCACCTGCCCTCTGAAGGATGCCTGGAATGAGCCACCCAGTCGGCTCGGTTGGAATGTGGACTGTATCAACGCCCTTCGGCTGAAGGGCCTCCAAGTCCGTATGATAGCGACTAAGAAATTATTTCTTAACTCTTGAAGCCTTGAGAAAGACTGTTTGGTTTGGCTTGTCCAGAAATAAGAAAGCGGTTTCAATTTAAACCAATGATGTATTCTACGTGATTATTCACAACAAACTGAATGCTCTGCGAGCGAGTGTACATTTCTTTTATACATGTTACTGAATGGAATCTGCTTCCTGATTGGTCGGCCAATCAGCGTGCGTCATGTTGCCAAGTCGTCATTGCTGTCGGTGCTCTCGTCTTAGGCTTCTCTTCTTCTTTGTCCTTGCTGGTGGCGTCAGCTTCGCTTTGGGCGCGAACAGTTATAATAAATAGGGTAGAGAACCATTTGGGCAGCACCCCCTATTCCCGTCCGCAACCTTAATAACTCGACCGCGTTCCAACCAAATGGCTTGATTTTTTGTACATGTTTAGTTTCTGTCGATATCTAGTGATGTACAAAAAATCAAGCCATTTGATTGGAACGCGGTCGAGTTATTAAGGTTGTGGACGGGAATAGGGGGTGCTGCCCAAATGGTCCCACTCCCTACTTCAAAAACTAGGACTAGTTTAAAAAATTTGGTCAAAAGTTTAATTAACATAAGCGAACCATAACAATATTATAAAACGTATTGCTGATATTTGGGTGTATTGTTCTTTTGAAGCAGGGCCGGATTTAGCCGGAAGGGGGCTCCGGGGCCGACAATTTTCGGGGCTCCCAAAATGTACAATAAAGATTGGGTTTGGTACATTAGATTTGTGGGGCCCGGGGCCACGGCCCCCCGGCCCTCCAATAAATCCGGCCCTGTTTTGAAGTAAATACAATATAGATGTTTTTCAACCGTAAATTATCTACATTAAATGAACAGTCGATTGTATTATTCACCATTCAATCTATAACATTCCAATGAATTAAACCATACCAAGTACTGAAAATTTTTATCCGGGAAGCCAGTAGGTTGAATAAAATTCTTGCGAGATCCAAGGATTTCCAAGTTGGCGAAATTCGCAGGCCAAATGGTGACTACACTTCTTCTGACGAGGAAACATTAGAGCACCTATTTGATACACACTTCCCTGGATGTGTCGATATAGCATCTTCGGATGTTCCTGATGTCTTCTCATGTAGCTACGGGGCTTGGGCTCCAGGCTCGTAGAATCATAACTAATGAATCGCTTCAATGGGCTCTTAACAGTTTTGCTCCCTACAAATCTCGAGAGGAAGATGGGATATATCCCGTCCTTCTTCAGAGGGGTTTTGAGCATATCAAACATTTAATTGCATATTATACGGCATGTTTACATGTTTCGAAATGGACAAATTGATATGAAATTTGCGAAAAAGAATCCACGTTTCTTGGAGGGACTCGAACCCTCAACCTCCTACTCTCTAGATAGGCGTGATAACCCCTACACAACAAGACCACTTAAAGGTCACGTTTGCGGAAAATCCATCAGAATCCGAGTACCAACCTCCACCGCGGTTAGCTCTTTTTTGCAAATTAAATATCGCTATAATAATTCGTCCTGATGCAAAACGCTCTTCAGGCAGTCGAAAGTTGGTGTCGCCAATGTGGCTTTTCGGGTTATCCGAATAAAACATCTATTGTACTTTTCACGGAAAAACTTAACCGTTATGGTATTCGCCTATTACATCTTTTTGACGCTGAAGTCAATGTAACGGATCAGGTAAAGTATGTGGGACTAATTCTTGATTCTAAGCTCTGAGCACCTAACATTGAGTTCAGAGTCAAGAAGGCGTGTATGGCTTTCAGCCAATGCCGGCGAACTTTTGGTAAAACTTGGGGTCTTAAACCCAAATATATCAAATGGATTCGAGGTTCTCTTCACCGTGGCCCCACTACACATACATCTCAAACAAGAAGCACTTTCTTGTACTTACCGATCATGGGTTCGCGGTTTCATGGAAGAAAATCTTGTAAACCGCAGTTCTACACACACTTCGTTGTTACAGCCCAAATGATCTCACACTCGCTAGTAGTTTTCCTTATAGGACATTTTCAACGTTACACCTTATATGAGTACCTGGCCATTCCACTATGGGGCGGCTTCATACAAAGTGGTGGCCAAAAATATTTTTTTGGTTTTTCCGCATTTTCTGATAGTATTCTAGTAAGTTCAGCATAAAATTAGTCATATCTATGTATTTTCAACGCATCCGGAAGGTGTAACTAGTATTTAACCCAGTAATGAACTACGTATTCCTGAACAACAAACTTGGACGTTTGTTTTTATTTTAGGAACAGTTCAAATGAAAATCAAAACTAGAATATGGTTGCTTTGTCTAAGATTAAATAGCCAAGATCTGACCCCCCCTACCATTTTTTTAAATATGTTGTATAATAAAATTGTTTCATCAATCAGGTATTTTGGTAAAGAATTATTTGTTTACCAAAACTCCCCCCTACCCTCCACCCACACACACACACTTATCTACCCCCCCCCCACCCCTTCTGTCTGGAAATATGTTTTTCATACATTATAAATCATTCAAACTAGTCGAAAGGTATATTCTTGAATATATTTCCATTATTTTTACTGGACACATAACAACATCTTTAACTAAGTTGTCTCTATTGTTGATACTGCAAGGATGAAAATACAACAAAATAAAACTTGGTGAGCGTGGGGCGCAACCGTGGGTGGAGAGATGTGGCCTCGAACCGTGTCAAATTGTTGATTTAGTGTTATTTATTTAGATTCATTCATTTCATTTATTTAGTTTACATCTAAACAGATAACACTGAATCAACAATTTGACGCCACAATGCACGGTTCGAGGCCGCATCTTTCCATCCTCGGATACGCCCCACGCTCGCCAAGTCGTTTTGCACCTGGTCTGTCCATCTCGCTCGCTGCGCTCCACGCCGTCTCGTACCTGCCGGATCGGAAGCGAACAGCATCTTTGCAGGGTTGCTGTCCGGCATTCTTGTAATATGTCCTGCCCATCATACCCTTCCGGCTTTAGCTACCTTGGATAATGGGTTCGCCGTAGAATTGGGCGAGCTCATGGTTCATTCTTCGCCGCCACACACCATCTTCTTGCGCACCGCCAAAGATGGTCCTAAGCACCCGTCTCTCGAATACTCCGAGTGCTTGCAAGTCCTCCTCGAGCATTGTCCATGTTTCATGTCCGTAGAGGACAACCGGTCTTATAAGCGTCTTGTACATGACACATTTGGTGCGGTGGCGAATCTTTTTCGTCCGCAGTTTCTTCTGGAGCCCGTAGTAGGCCCGACTTCCACAGATGATGCGCCTTCGTATTTCACGACTAACGTTGTTGTCCGCCGTTAGCAAGGATCCGAGGTAGACGAATTCCTCGACCACCTCGAAGGTATCCCCGTCTATCGTAACACTGCTTCCCAGGCGGGCCCTGTCGCGCTCGGTTCCGCCCACAAGCATGTACTTTGTCTTTGACGCATTCACCACCAGTTCAACTTTTGTTGCTTCACGTTTCAGGCGGGTGTACAGTTCTGCCACCTTTGCAAATGTTCGGCCGACAATGTCCATGTCATCCGCGAAGCAAATAAATTGACTGGTTCTGTTGAAAATCGTACCCCGGCTGTTACACCCAGCTCTCCGCATGACACCTTCTAGCGCAATGTTGAACAACAGGCACGGAAGTCCATCACCTTGTCTTAGTCCCCGGCGCGATTCGAACGAACTGGACGAACGAACTGTTCGTTCGAAATCTTCACACAGTTTTGCACACCATCCACCGTTGATCAGGGAAGCTGTTCTCGTCCATAATTTTCCATAGCTCTACGCGGTCTATACTGTCGTATGCCGCCTTGAAAACAACGAACAGGCGGCATTAAGGATGGTGATCGCTCGAAAGTTCTCACACTCCAGTTTGTCGCCTTTCTTGTAGATGGGGCAAATAACCCATTCCTTCCACTCCTCCGGTAGCTGTTCGGTTTCCCAGATTCTGACTATCAGTTTGTGCAGGCAAGTGGCCAGCTTTTCCGGGCCCATCTTGATGAGCTCAGCTCCGATACCACCCTTACCAGCTGCTTTATTGGTCTTTAGCTGTTGAATGGCATCCTTAACTTCCCTCAAGGTGGGGGCTGGTTGGCTTCCATCGTCCGCTGAACTGACGTAGTCATCTCCTCCGCTGCCTTGACTTTCACTGCCTGCACTCTCAGCGCCATTCAGATGTTCCTCGTAGTGCTGCTTCCACCTTTCGATCACCACACGTTCGTCCGTCAAGATGCTCCCATCCTTATCCCGGCACATTTCGGCTCGCGCCACGAAGCCTTTGCGGGATGCATTGAGCTTCTGTTAGAACTTGCGTGTATCTTGAGAACGGCACAACTGTTCCATCTCCTCGCACTCCGCTTCTTCCAGGCGGCATTTCTTCTCCTGAAAAAGGCGGGTCTGCTGTCTCCGCTTCTGTCTATAACGTTCCACGTTCTGCCGGGTACCTTGCTGCAGCGCGACCGCCCGCGCTGCGTCCTTCTCCTCCAGAATCTGTCTGCACTCTTCGTCGAACCAATCGTTCCGTCGACTTCGACCCATATACCCGACGTTGTTCTCCGCTGCGTCGTTAATGGCTGCTTTGACTGTATTCCAGCAGTCCTCAAGAGGGGCCCATCGAGGCAACGCTGCCTCGAGATGCTGCGCGTATGCAGTGGCGACATCAGGTTGTTTCAGTCGCTCTAAGTCGTACCGCGGCGGTCGTCGGTACCGAACATTGTTGATGACGGATAGTTTTGGCCGCAGTTTAACCATCACCAGATAGTGGTCAGAGTCGATGTTAGCGCCACGATATGTCCTGACGTCGATAATGTCGGAGAAGTGCCGTCCATCAATCAGAACGTGGTCGATTTGTGATTCTGTCTGCAGTGGTGACCTCCAGGTATACCGATACGGGAGGCTGTGTTGGAAGTAGGTGCTGCGAATGGCCATATTCTTGGAGGCGGCGAAATCAATTAGTCGTAGGCCGTTTTCGTTCGTCAGCCGGTGAGCGCTGAACTTTCCAATAGTCGGTCTAAACTCCTCCTCTTGGCCAACCTGAGCTTTCAAATCTCCTATGATGATTTTGACGTCGTGGCTTGGGCAGCTGTCGTACTCACGTTCCAGCTGCGCGTAGAATGCGTCCTTATCATCATCAGTGCTTCCGGAGTGTGGGCTACGGACGTTGATTATGCTGAAGTTGACGAACCGGCCTTTGATCCTCAACCTGCACATTCTTTCATTGATCGGCCACCACCCGATCACGCGCCTTTGCATATCGCCCATCACTATGAAAGCTGTTCCCAGCTCGTGTGTGTTGCCGCAGCTCTGGTATGATTACCTCTAAACGTTCGCACCATTGATCCCTTCCAACAAACCTCCTGCAGCGCTACGACGCCGAATCCACGGTCCTTGAGCACATCGGCGAGTATGCGTATGCTCCCGATGAAGTTGAGAGATTTGCAGTTCCACGAACCGAGTTTCCAATCGCTAGTCCCTTTTCGTCGCAGTAGTCTTCGCCGATGGTTCCGGTCCGTACTCTCTTGTTGATTGTTCGTTGCTTATGATTTTTTAAAGGCTGGCTTGCAGGGCCTGACACCAAATCCCCTAAATTTCCTCCTTATTTCCGGTGGACCATGGTGCACAGTTTCACTTAGAGTCCCTCGCTGGCACTCGGACGATGATCAGCCGCCCCTAACATGGAGAACAGACGCTGTTGTGAGCCGATCCTGACATGGAGAACAGACGCTCAGATCTTCGCTAAGGTTGCTCGTATCCCGGCCAGCACCATGGGGATGTAGGGATAGGAGTTGCTGGGCAAGAGGCTAAGAACCGCGAGATGGGGTCTATTTTATTCCTTCAGGTACGCGAAGTACCAATGGTATGCATTTGCCGTGCCAACTTGTTTTATGTACATGAGCCTAATTTTTTCCTTTCATAAATGATCATTTGAATGTTAGGCAAATTTCACTTTTACAAAATGTATCGTTTGTATTGTTTCCCGTTTTAATTACTTTTTTTATTTGAAAATTCTTTGAATTTAATAGTTTTTTATAGAAATTTCCTTATCAATATGGATTTGCTTTACGCGTTGTTTTTACAGTCTACTCTGTGTTTTGCCCTTGGGCTATTCAAAATCCCTCTTCTAGGGCTCCTTCTCCAGAAACCTGTTCCATTCTACTTTCCAGCTTCATCTCCTCTTTCTTTCCCTTTAACTTCCTTTTCCGTCAGGTAAATGTTGATGAAGGCCTGTGAAGGCGATGAAACAAATCTCCCAAATTGAGGGGAACGTGCCTCCTGAGCCGACGTTCTGATACCTGATAAGGTCAGAAACAAGCAAAAATATACCGCCTTAAACTGTATATCACTGGGAGTTACTTCAACTCAACAAAGATCCCGTAAAACGCTTTATTGACCGACAGATCTTCCAAGTTTGAAGAATAGTGGTATCTTTGATGTTCTGGGAATACAATGATATGTTTGTAATGTAGAAGTAAGTGATGTTCAATGGAGCTAGTACAATGAATCACATACAGTTGTTGATTTCCTACCTTATCCATGCGCCTTTGTATATGTAAAAATAGCCACCATGAGTTAACCACTTGAAGTTCGTATGGCGAAAGACATCTAACGCTGGTTTTCTCAACAGTAGGAACTTTTCACGAAAAACTATCTGGAACCAGTCATGTAGGAAGGTGTCCGCTACTACGCCTACCAAATAGTTTTCCGATTAAGGTGCTTATTTTCCAGATATTAAACATTAGATGCCTTTCGTCATACTGATTTCCAAAAGTTAACTCTTAGTGTGCCGCTATAAGCACGCTCAAAGCAGGCGATTTATTGAAAAGTAAGGCCAAGACTATGTATGTAGATCACTATATTGGCCATACAGAACATCAAGATTCATCACGCCTGTTTGCTCCTGCCATCAAAGCCGCCCCGGTCCTGTGGTCGGAGATAGGGTGAGAGTCTTCCAAGCCGTGCTCTCAGGCAAGTACTCGACGTTGGCTCACAATTCTTCTCCTGATCGTCCTTCGCTTTATAACACGCTCGTCGCCAGTGAAAGGATATCTAAAATGGATCGCTTACCTTCAAAATCTGAAACAGTTCAACATGCTCAACAAGTTTCATCTGTATGTGTTGGATTTGCTAATACCTCTTTTTTTCCGAATGTAAGACCTCCGGTGCGTTCCAATTCGTCATCAGCAACTAATTCTAAATTGCACATATATTATCAGAATGTAAGAGGGCTCCGTACAAAAAATGATTCGTTTTTCCTAGCCGCAACTGATTCAAATTACGATGTAATTGTGCTTACTTGGCTCGATGATATTATCCTCTCAACTCAATTGTTCGACAATTCATACACCGTTTTTAGAACAGACCGTACACACCATTTTTTTTTCGCCGAAAACCAGCAAAATTTTGCTGAATTTTGCCGAGCTGAATGATCAGCAATTATTTCAGCAAAAAGAAATTACTGAAATTTTCAGCAAGGTGAACTGACATTTCATTTGACAACTATTTACTGGATAATCAGCAAATTCGAAAAGTTTGCTGAAAATTCAGTTGGTTTAGCCGTTGCCGGATTTGACAGCATTATGCTGATTAAATTCAGTAAAATATTTGTGATTGTTGCTATTTTTTGATTTTTCGATTCAAAATACTAAATATCAAATCGATTTTAGTTTTCATAGTTATTTATTTGCTCTTTTGTTGATCCGACTCCCGTGAGCGATTTACTGGAACAGTTGTGGGTGAGACTGAAAATCAACAATCGTTTGGTCAGCATTGGTGTTCTTTATCTACCGCCTGATCGTAGGAGCGATTTGATGCTTATCCAGAAACATGTAGAATCTGTGGATTCCATCATGTCTAGCTTGAACCAACACGATTTAGTCCTTCAATTTGGCGATTACAATCAACCAGAATTGCAATGGATTCCTGCTGAGGATGGCGGACTTAAAATTGTCCCGAACAATTCTCGCTTAATTCCAGCAGGTTGTGCATTGCAAGATGCATTCAGTTTTCATGCGTCCACCCAAGTTAACTCAATTAAGAACTCCAACTCCCGTATTCTGGATCTAATTCTAGTAAATGGTGCTACATTATCGGCATGCAATACATGTGCATCAGCTGAGTCACTCGTCCATGCTGACACTGCTCATCCTGCTATAGATGTAGCTGTTACTTTGTCTTTGCCACCAAGTTTTGAAGATACTTCGGTCCGTCAGTACGATTTCCGGCGTGCTAACTACGATTTGCTTAGTGAAGCACTATCGGCGGCCGATTGGGGTTTTTGTGTGTTTGTTGTTGATTATATGGTGCAGCATTTTAATAATGAAATTATGCGAGTGGTTCAAGAACATGTTCCGGTCCAACGTGCCCCTGCGAAACCACCTTGGAGTAACGGCCTCCAACGCAAACTTAAACTTCGCAGACGATCTGCGCTTCGTCTATACAGCCGTAACCGCTCTCTACATCTGAAGTGCTGCTTTGTATTAGCCAGCAATAAGTATAAAACGTACAACCGTCTTTTGTATAATCGGTACATTGAACGTACACAAAGGAATCTACGACTGCACCCTAAATAATTCTGGTCGTTCGTTCGAACGAAACGCAAGGAGGAAGGATTGCCGACATCTATGTATCTTGGAGACATCTCTGTCGATACTCTTGCTCGAAAATGTGAACTGTTTGCTGATCACTTCGAACGTTCCTTCTCACTTGCGCAAGCTACATCATCTCAGACAGAAGCAGCAATTAACGATACTCCTATGGATAGTTTCGAGTTCAACATATTTGATATCACTGACGATCATATAGAAAATGCGCTGCGCAAACTCAAATATTCTGCATCGCCTGGCCCGGATGGGATTCCGTCGACTCTGCTGAAGAAATGCACTACTTCTTTACTGAATCCATTGCAGAAACTGTTCAATTTGTCGAACAGTTTCTACAATGGAACCTTTCCTGCCGCATAGAAATCATCTCTCTTTTTTCCAGTGCACAAGAAAGGAGACAAATGCAACATCTCTAACTACCGAGGGATTACTTCGTTGAGTGCTTGCTCAAAACCTTTTTAAATCATCATAAACACCGCACTCTTTGAAAAATGCAAAAATTATATCTCAACGGCGCAGCACGGATTCTTTCCGTAAACATAAATCTAGTCGAATTCACGTCGCTTTGCGTACGATCAATGGATGCTGGATTTCAAGTGGATGCTGTATATACGGATTTCAAGGCCGCCTTCGATCGCGTTGATCATAGGATACTTCTGCGTAAACTACAGAAACTGGGTGTATCTATTGGACTCATCAATTGGTTTGAATCGTACTTGACGGGAAGCGCATTGAATCGTACTTGACGCAGCGCATTCCAGGACTATCGCAATCACGTCAGGTGTTCCACAAGGGAGTAATTTGGGTCGTCTCTTGTTTTCCCTGTTCATCAACTATGCTGCTCTAGTAGTGCCTAGAGGAAAAAGCATCTTCTACGGTGATGATATGAAATTCTATTCAGTCATCAAAAACATTGGAGATTGTCTGGAGCTACAGAATCTGGAGAATCGAAGAATGGAGCAAGCGTAAGTTTCTCGAGCTTTGTGTGGCCAAATGTAGCACAATATCGCATACCAGGAAAAGACAGCCGATTCTATTCAATTATTCTTCGGTCGGACATACTTTGGAACGCCTCAACATAGTTAAAAATCTCGAAGTTTTGTTGAATTCTGAACTATCGTTCCGCCCTCATTACGAAGATGTGATAGCTCGCGCAAATAGACAGCTTGGTTTTATCCTGAGGCTTGCTGATGGGTTTCGTGACCCGCTGTGTTTGAAATCCCTCTATTGTGCTCTTGTACGCTCTATACTGGAGTCAGCAGTGCTTGTCTGGTGCCCTTACAACAGAATTTGGATTGACCGTTTTGAAGCAATTCAACGGAAATTTGTCTGCAATGCTCGTCGAGGCCTTCCCTGGAGAGACGTTTCGAACCTCCCACCGTACGAACACCGATGCACACTTTTGGGTATCGAAACACTAGAGAAGAGAAGGTCAAATATACAAGCCGTTTTCATCGCAAAGATCCTTACGAATGAGATTGATGCCCCTGCTTTGCTCAACGATTTGAATATATATGTGTCAGAGCGATCACTAAGACGTCGTCAGTTCTTTCAATTGAGTGCCAGGAACAGTCGCTATGGACGATTTGAGCCGATAAGATTCATGATGTCGACTTTTAATCTATTCTTCGACCGCTACGACTTTGATGTCAATGCAGCTGATTTCGGACGCCGATTAAGCAACCAAATCCGTGAATAATAATTGTAAATTATGTGTTAGTTTTAAGCGATTGGAGTACCTTGAATGTGTTTTATTTTTTAACTAGACTAATTTTTGTTATTTTAATGTGTTCTATTTGTAATACTATATGCTAAAAAAAGATGCAGGGTTTTTATGCCAATTTTTGGGCTTTTCCCTACCAGAGTACTTCATAGAGACAGATACAGTCAAATAAAGATATGCAAGAAAATAAAACTAAAAAAAAAACCCAACTTAATTCACCGAGTAGTGATACGGCCTTTCTCGCATTTAGCCAAGAGTCCAAGACACCAATCTTATATGGTGCTTATATGGTTCGGTGTGCCATTTTCTTCATAACTTTTAAACGCAACGGTCAATCAATGTCAAATTCAATAGTGATCAACTAGGCTTTGCCCCCTGTCGAATGAAACTTGTTGCGAGGAAATCGGTTGAGGATTACTATAAGAAAAGTTGTCTAATGTTTTTCTTAGCTTTTGTGCACACACATACACACACACATACACACATACATACACACGGACAGACAGACATGTGCTCAGATTCTCGAGCTGAGTCGATTGGTATATAACACTATGAGTCTCCGAGGCTTCTATAAAAAGTTCGTTTTCGTAGTGAAATGATAGCCTTTCGGTACAACTTTGTTGTACGAGAAAGGCAAAAAATCATACAAACTACCAAGATCCGAACCCGTCGGAAACGATAACGAACATATTTTCTGTAGGAATGAATAAAATCCATTCAGCCGTTTTTGAGTTATGTAGATACGAACACAGACCATTTAATTTTTATTATATAGATACGTTGATCTTTTAGATCTGAATATTGAATATTGAATATAGGGAAACTGTTCCGTTTTCCATCTCACTGAACATACATTCATCTCATCGTAAAACAAAGAAATAAAGCATCAATCTCGTCGCTTCTTTTTGCTAACACGCGTGCTCACTGGTGAAAAAAATCACAAAAATAAGAAACAAACCAAATTCTATTTGATTGCTTTGTTTTTGATGAGATGAAAATAGGAGCTATGGGATGAAGTGCCGAACCGCTCCCCTACTTAATCATGTAATTTCTAACTCCAAATTTCTACCAATACCCCGCAAACCGCTCTGCTGTCTATACAGCTATACAGAACATCAAGACCAAAACTCAAAGAAGGTTTTAAAACTTATGAACATATTGAATAAAATATTTTTCCAGTTCTACTTTTTTCATAGTTTGCATCAATACACTATGCCTATTTTTTTGGTATTTCACCACTTATATACGCCAAATTCATACCAACTGCTGTTATCGAGGACCTCACTTCTACTCGGGACACTACATAGGTGACCATTGCTTCCACGCGTCGCTTCTGGAGCCATTTCTGACATTTGTATTTATATAAACAGTGGAGCTATATAAATAATACTACCATCTTATTTTTAGCAAATCTAGCGTTCTGCTCCTTTGTTTCATCATAATCGCACCATACAACGTCGAATGTACAACATATGAATGCGAAGTAGTCGAAAAATATGATAATCAGGGACAAACGTTCTGCGTATTTCGCGATGTTCAATACACGGCCAACACTACAGACATTGTATTCAAAACTCCAAAGGTAGTGCCGGCACGTGTCGTATTCGAAAATTCGCAGATAGAGCATCTACCGAAAGAATTTCTGAATAAGTTTGGAGCGGATCTCAAGGTACTGAATGTGACCAGTTGTAACCTCACGACCGTTGTGGTGACGAAATCGATGGAGCAATTGATTGCTACCGATAACTACATAGATAAAATAATAGTTCATCAAACTGCACAAAACTCGCCGATGAAGGAGCTACATTTGCCGTCGAATCGGTTAGCAGATATATCCAACATTACCAGACATTGTAAACACCTTAGAATTCTAGATTTGAGCAGAAATCAGATGCTAGCTAAAAATAGCGAATTAGACTTTTCGGTGTTTAATGGGTTGGACCAGCTGGAGTACCTGTCGTTAGCAGATGTTGGAGCGTTCTACATCCTGTCGGACAAAAAAGTGTCGCTGCCATCTTTAACATTGCTGGATTTATCAGTGAACAACTTGATATCCGTGGATCTCCACGTTGACTATTTCCAATCATTCAAAAATCTAGAAGTTCTGCGATTGAACAGCAATGGGTTCAATCAACTCGATTATAATGATCTGACGGGACTCGAATCTCTCAAGCAGGTGTATCTGGAAGGTAACGAATTTTCCTGCAGCTATTTGAAAACCATGATTAAGCATTTGAATGACAATGGGAAGCAAACGCCAGTTGCACGCCCAGCTGCCCAATGTCCAGTGGGATACAACATCGAGCACCAGATGTGTTGTAGATCTGAAAGTCTGACATCATTGCCGGATAGAACTAAACCATCGAAACCACCGACTTCTGATCATAACGAACATGTGACAGTTACCCAACCGTCAGCTGTTACTGCCGGTTCCATCACAACCAAAAAAACACAACCAGTTGATGCGCTTGATAAGAATTCCGCCACGTGTTTTGTGCTGAATTTGAGGTTTGCTATGTGGAGTTTGGTGATTGGCCTTTTCTGGTCGAAGAAATAGACTATGCGGTAAACCGTAATAACCAAAAAATTATCAATGTGAAACCAATAATAAGAGCTTAGAAATTTACCGCGATGCTTCCGCTAATTATGTTGCTTTGTTGCGTATTTCCATGTCTTCAATATTTAGCATTTCGATGTTTATATGCATATTATTTCCTGACTGCAGTACCGGGCAAAAGAATGGTGCGGCTTCGTGAAATTAAGTTAGTCCCTGGTCTGACAAATAGAGACTTAAGGCTAGAGGTAACCTTAGCGAAGGTGTGTATGGGTGCATTGACTCTATTATCAGGTAATCGAGAACCTGCTCAAGTGGAAAACCTTTTTTCATTAACGAGGCTTTTATTCAGGTTAGTTTTAGGTATTTCTTTGGTCACTCTTGTTACCACAAGGTAACATTTGTTATGTTTTGTTTGATACCGAGCGTGAGAAATTAGTTTAATTATTATTATATTAGGGACAAGTAGATAAACGGTCAGTTTGAATGGGGTGGTCGACATTAGAAAACGCAGTGTCGGACGGACACTCATCTTCAATGGGTGATATCGGAGAGAGCATCGGAAATGAGGAACGTGCGTTTAAAGCCGAAAGGTAACCGTGGTCGCCCACCGGTCTCGGGAAAAGTTCGAGGTGAAGGCAGTTGGTGACTAACTGTAGTAGAGGCGAGACGTTTTTTTGCCAAGTGGCTTGTGTTCAGCCTATTTGTGAATCTAAGGATCGCCTGTGATGCTAGGCGGTTCAATTCCTGCCCTGCGGGAAGTAGAAGCAAACAATGCCGTGCACCTAGGCCAAAGATTAGAATTGCCGAGTGCATAAAGCTAGAGGTCATTCAAGGTTGTGATGGAACAGTGTATGATTTCATATCAAAATGGGGGTGACATTGGTTAAATTGGTTTCTAATGGCTATGCTAGGCAGGTTTAAGAAGATTAGCCGGCCATACGCCTATATTTCGTCCAGTTTGATCGATTAGTTCATATGAAGATGAACCATGTTTCGCGAACACCTTACAAGTTAAGAATTGTGCGCCCAATTTCGCATTATAAAACTCCTGGGCATTGGACAATTTTGTGTTTCTTTTGTAAACGGTGTCTCCGACGGAAAATGGCTTGGCGGGTTGCCGAACCCTTAGATTATAAACACGCGCAGCATCGGAATATGCCTTTTCGAGATTCTTACGCACGACGGTGAACAATTTCGGGTTTTCTTTACAGATAGGGTTATGCGCTAATTCGTCCATGGCGCTAGTATCCGTCATATCAAATTCTAAATCACTAAATACTCGCGAATCGTAAACTAACATAATAAACTAATCATCTGGCGAGATAGAAAAAAGTGTACACTACGATCTGCATTAATTTAAATTACATTCCGGTGTTACTTACTTGAAATACAGTTAAGGTCACTCCTGACAGAGTCCACGGTTCAAAGTGCTCGCGTTTTCGGGGGCACATCACTCGATACGGAAGCAACGCACAACTGTCATTTTTATTTTTTCACGCATGCTGCGACGCAGCAAAGCTGAATCAACAAAAATGACAGTTGTCCGCCGCCTCCGTATCGAGTGGTGTGCCCCCGAAAACGCGAGCACTTTGAAACGTGGATTCTCTCAGGAGTGACCTTAAATTTAACTTTGCGACTGTGACTTTTTGCACAATTTCCTACGTTATCCGTGCGACGAAGGAAAATCCAGTTCGTTCACTGCTGTAGAAGACGCGCCACACCGTCACCAAAATCAACGTATTTCACTGATTTTCACCGCACTTTTTCACATAAATTTCTCACTGCGCACTAAATAAAAGCAATGTTTATTGCTGAAGTGAAAACTAATTGAAAAATAACTATTGGAAGGCGTTCAAATGATCTGTTTTTTTTTTTCAAACTTTAGAGCGTTTGAAATTTATTTTCTTCGTCGCCTTGTTTATAGTCGAAAAACGCGTTGCCAAACTGGCGGTTTGAACTGAAATAATCTTATGTTACACATCTGATAATACATCATGCAGTCAATAAAAGTAGGTTTTTCAATTATTTTCCGCTAGCGTAATAAAAGTAAAGTCTTCCAAATAAATATTTTTCATGCACACTCGTCATTCATACTAAAATTTTCTACTATTCCAAAAGTTTGAAACAGGAGAAATAATTTCATAATAGAAATTTGCTGGCAGCACTACCCACGTACATGTTAAGCATGTGTGTTAGTTGTTCGACAGACTGAGGCATTTGACTGAATGGCAGCACAATCAAAACCATTTTTATGCGGTCGAAATGGGATTGCACTAGGAAATTTTTATTAATAAATAAACTTTCAAATTTGACTTTCAAAACTGACCGAAATGATAGTTATTCTGCATGAAGTCACAGATAAGTCATCCAGTTATCCAAGAAATGGCTTGAGCTCAGGAACAAAGATTTGCAGTCCTGTTTTAAGTATGCCTCATGCTCCTTGTGGTACAGAGAAAGGATACGTAGATGATCAATTTTCCGATTTCAAATATGGAACATGCTCTCTGTAGTACAAAGAACAGAATGTGTTCTTAGCATATGTTCTTGGTCATCCAAGAAATCTCTGGAGTAAGGCTTTTCGATCTACACGCGTAACTAAAGATCAATTTTCCGGTTTCAAATATGGTACATGCTCTCTGTAATACGAAGAATGGAGTGCGTTCACAGCATATGTTCATGGTCATCCAAGAAATCCCTGGAGTAAGGCCTTTCAATCTACACACGTAACTAAGGATTAGTTTTCCCGTTTCAAATGTGGTACATGCTCTCTGTAGTACAAAGAACAGAATGTGTTCTAAGGCATATGTTCACGGTCACCCAAGAAATTCCTGGAGTAAGGCCTTTTGATCTACACGCGTAACTAAAGATCAGTTTTCCGGTTTCAAATATGGTACATGCTCTCTGTAATACGAAGAATAGAGTGCGTTCACAGCATATGTTCATGGTCATCCAAGAAATCCCTGGAGTAAGGCCTTTTGATCTACACGCGTAACTAAGGATTAGTTTTCCGGTTTCGAATATGGTACATGCTCTCTGTAGTACAAAGAACAGAATGCGTTCACATCATATGTTTTTGGTCATCCAAGAAATCTCTGGAGTGAGGCCTTTCGATCTACACGCGTAACTAAGATCAGTTTTCCGGTTTCAAATATGGTACATGCTCTCTGTAGTACGAAGAATAGAGTGCGTTCACAGCATATGTTCATGGTCATCCAAGAAATCCCTGGAGTAAGGCCTTTCGATCTACACGCGTAACTAAAGATCAATTTTCCGGTTTCAAATATGGTACATGCTCTCTGTAGTACAAAGAACAGAATGCGTTCACAGCATATGTTCATGGTCATCCAAGAAATCCCTGGGGTAAGGCCTTTTGATCTACACGCGTAACTAAAGATCAATTTTCCGGTTTCAAATATGGTACATGCTCTCTGAAGTACAAAGAACAGAATGCGTTCACAACATATGTTCTTGGTCATCCAAGAAATCCCTGGAGTAAGGCCTTTCGATCTACACACGTAACTAAAGATTAGTTTTCCGGTTTCAAATATGGTACATGCTTTCTGTAGTACAAAGAACAGAATGTGTTCACAGCATATGTTCTTGGTCATCCAAGAAATTCCTAGAGTACGGCCTTTCGATCTAAACGCGGAACTAAAGATCAATTTTCCGGTTTCAAATATGGTACATGCTCTCTTCATAATGGGTACATTACATATTCAGAACAGGCCTTTGGCTCGTTGGTTACGCGTGTCGACCTGAAGGCCTCAACTTCAGGTATTTCTTGGATATCCGCGAATGGCGTTCATACGCAGATTCTGTTATATGTACCACAATGGGTACATTACATTTACAAAACAGGCCTGTAGATCATTGGTTACGCGTGTCGACCTGAAGGCCTTCACTTCCGGCATTTCTTGGATAACGGTGAAGATCTGCCATACGCAGGTTCTATCATATGTACCACAATGGGTACATTACATTTACAAAACAAGTCTGTAGATCATTGGTTACGCGTGTAGACCTGGAGGCCTTTACTTTAGCCTTGATATTGCTCGCTTGATCAATTTGGGATCACTTAACTTAACTGACTCCAATTCTTCTCGAAACACCAGGTTCAGTACTCTTTGATCTATAACAATTACATCTTCCCTCACTGGCCCATAGTCCCTGATATGCAGATCCAAGAGTTTGTCCACTCCAACATACATATCCATGTTCTCGACAGTGTAGGTTAGGTAGCACATCTTTTTGCTTGTTGAGGTTGCCGAACCCTTAGATTATAAACACGCGCAGCATCGGAATATGCCTTTTCGAGATTCTTACGCACGACGGTGAACAATTTCGGGTTTTCTTTACAGATACGACTGAGACGTGCTTCGACTGATATTTCATCCTCATTCTCAAAACTCTCGTGCTCGGTACCGTTAAGGACCACTTCCTCTCCTTTCGCGACGCGGAAAGGTGTGAATCCGATTGAGGAGTGGACTGTCGAGTTTATTACGACTTCGACATCTGATAATCGTGTATCCCATTCGCGTTGGTTATCGCGTGCGTACGAGCGAATGGATGTGTTTATGGCACGATTCTTCGGGCCCCACGTTGGGCGCCAGTATAAGACTCAATTATTTGGCCCCGGAACTGCTCAGTGCCGGTAGGGCACTGTCCTCAACCCCAAGCCGCTGGTCTCGCCACGGCATCTAAGGGGGGCCGGGCACAGAAGGCCTCTTTAAGCTCTGGGTCTCAGGACGATCTGACGTAAAGGAGCTTTCGGAGCGTGAGAACCCTATCGAACGAGAATTATTTGTAATTACCTTTTTATTATTCAGAAATGGATGGTTGACAGGGTGGTCGGCATATACGGCTAGCGGATGCGGCCGATGAGTACCGTACCGGCAACTTAGTCAAGGCTTGTGGTAGATACTGAGGGTCTCCTGTTTTTGTGAAGCAGAACGCAGTTAAAAAACCTAATGCCTTCCACTCTTCTCGTGAAAATCCTACCTCTTCAGTCAACATTGTGGGATTTTTTGGAAAAAAGGCATCTTGGGCCTCTTCATGAGTAACTTGGTCTCTATTTGAATAGAAGTTCACTCCCTCGTCTGGTTTATTCTTGTAATCTCCAAATGCGAAGTGGACATTATCTATGGACAGCAGGGGTAAACAAATCGCTGCCAAGCTGGCTGCTCCCTTCTTAGACTCGAATGAATACTTGTACTGCTTACCCTTGATATGGTTTCCAGAAGCATCGGGCTTCCCGGTCTGATAAAGCTCGAATGCTTCCATCAAGTTCTTAGGCATCATTATTTTGCATTCAGGTGATGCGATAACCAAGCCTTTAGTCTTAAAGGCCGCAAGACTGTCTGAAGATAATGTTTGTGGCCCCAATGACGAGACTCTGTTCTGTAGCCCTGTTTAGTCTGTTTAGTAGCCCTTGATATTGCTCGCTTGATCAATTTGGGATCACTTAACTTAACTGACTCCAATTCTTCTCGAAACACCAGGTTCAGTACTCTTTGATCTATAACAATTACATCTTCCCTCACTGGCCCATAGTCACTGATATGCAGATCCAAGAGTTTGTCCACTCCAACATACATATCCATGTTCTCGACAGTGTAGGTTAGGTAGCACATCTTTTTGCTTGTTGAGGTTGCCGAACCCTTAGATTATAAACACGCGCAGCATCGGAATATGCCTTTTCGAGATTCTTACGCACGACGGTGAACAATTTCGGGTTTTTTTTTTTTTTTTTTTTTTTTTATCTTTATTATAGAGGTTTGCAGCCCTAGGCTGGCTCACCTCTTGGGTTTTCTTTACAGATACGACTGAGACGTGCTTCGACTGATATTTCATCCTCATTCTCAAAACTCTCGTGCTCGGTACCGTTAAGGACCACTTCCTCTGTGAATCCGATTGAGGAGTGGACTGTCGAGTTTATTACGACTTCGACATCTGATAATCGTGTATCCCATTCGCGTTGGTTATCGCGTGCGTACGAGCGAATGGATGTGTTTATGGCACGATTCTTCGGGCCCCACGTTGGGCGCCAGTATAAGACTCAATTATTTGGCCCCGGAACTGCTCAGTGCCGGAAGGGCACTGTCCTTAACCCCAAGCCGCTGGTCTCGCCACGGCATCTAAGCGGGGCCGGGCACAGAAGGCCTCTTTTAGCTCCGGGTCTCAGGGCGATCTGACGTAAAGGAGCTTTCGGAGCGTGAGAACCCTATCGAACGAGAATTATTTGTAATTACCTTTTTATTATTCAGAAATGGATGGTTGACAGGGTGGTCGGCATATACGGCTAGCGGATGCGGCCGATGAGTACCGTTAAATTGTGGATGACGATGGCGGCTGTTGATAGCGGCCGACGAAGGCCACATCCGATGGCAACTGTTGATGGCGGCCGGCAAATGCGGCTTGAGTGTGGCTGGCGAGTACCACTAGCGATGGAGCCGGTAAAGGCGGACCGAGTGTGGCTCACGAATGCTGCGGACGAGGGTGGCGGGCGATAGTGACCGTTGAGGGTGGCTCAACCAGGTATGGTAGGTAAAGGTAAAAGGGACCAGGTAAAAAACGTCTCGCCTCTACTACAGTTAGTCACCAACTGCCTTCACCTCGAACTTTTCCCGAGACCGGTGGGTGACCACGGTTACCTTTCGGCTTTAAACGCACGTTCCTCATTTCCGATGCTCTCTCCGATATCACCCATTGAAGATGAGTGTCCGTCCGACACTGCGTTTTCTAATGTCGACCACCCCATTCAAACTGACCGTTTATCTACTTGTCCCTAATATAATAATAATTAAACTAATTTCTCACGCTCGGTATCAAACAAAACATAACAAATGTTACCTTGTGGTAACACTCTTTACAACATTATTTTTTCGGAATATTCGAATATTTTCTGGTACAGTTATCCTAGATTTGCTTACTTTGAGCAATCTTTTATGAATTGCCACCATGTGCGACCCCAAATGGCTGGAGCGATATAGTTTGTGGATATAGAGTGATACCAGTTCACCATGGATGAGTGTGCATGTCACGGAGATTTGACAAGAAGAGTCATGGATTGCTGCTCACCGCTTGATATGGTAAATCTATAAACACATGCTGATGGCAACTCACTCAAAATCTACAGCTACATAGTTATCAATGACTTTGCTGGGACCCTAAAAATGTTGTTTTGAAAGCATTTGGTTTAGAAAACTGGAAATTTGTCAGTCAGGATGCTTGAGAAACAATTTGAACCAGACATATGTATTCATCTTGTAATAAACTTTCAGTATACTTTGCAAAGGGAGCAACAAATTGTTCCTCACTGGAAAAAGAATTCTATGAAGTAACAAGTAGTATTAACTTGATAGATATTCTCTTGTCCGGTACTGCGTCTACCTTCCAAAAAAGTACTGCAATTCCAGCTTTACATGCGAAAGTCACATTACATGCTACGTCCAGCTGATTTAGACAACAAATAAACAAGCCATACTAGATTAGATGGAAGTGCTCTTATGTGTTATGAAGACGGCGACGAAACAGGTACATAGAGGTATGGATTTTCAGCAGATTTTTTATGTGTTTTCTCCACGAAACCGTGTGATATACTCGACAAGCCCGTCGTATTGTATTAGCTTGATTGGACCATCGCGAAGCGAATGTGATCAAAGTCATAATGATAAGAAGGAATGCTATGAGTGACAGAAAAATGAACGAAGAAGGTTAACATGTGCACAAGGATTATATGTGAGTAAACTCAATAAATGTGCATTTACTGAATTTATGAAGTCAGACGGATTTTGAAGCGATGATGAGATAACACTTGCCAATGAACCGTAAATAATACATTAATATGATGATGATTACCAACTAAATGTAATAAGTAATAAGGCTTGTTCTAGAATGGAAACTCTTGATTTTGACTGAACTTTTTTTCAAAGTGTCAAAAGTTATATTTAGATCTTTTCGCCGTAAGTCAGTTACCATTGTTCAGTCTTAAATATGAGAATTTACATAATTTTATTATGTTATAAATATCTCTATCAACATATGGAATATGAAAATTATTTCGAAACTTGTTCATAATACTATTCCCAAGAGTGATTTATTCTATTTGAAATAAAATTGATTCCTTTTGATATGAATAACATGAAAATGTTAGAATTCAACTAAATAGCTGGCGTGACTGGCTTTCTAACATTATAGTTTTTTAGTGCATATGCCGTATGTCATACGGTTTCAATCAGTCAAACATTTCATTTGCTTTTCTACTCATAAACGTTTTCATTATAAACATATGATAATATATAACAAAATCAAGCATATTTCTTGTAAGATAGAAACAATCCAACGATTCTAGTCTTCTCAGCCAAAGAATTAATTTAGAGACAAATAGACTGACATAGGCTTTCGCCGGTTCAGGATTTTCAAAGTTGTTTTAATTAGTTATGTGCTTTATAATACAAGTTGAAAACACTTCGTCGCTACTCAATATAATGAATGAAATATCCGGTGTTCTGCTAAACATTTGCATTCCTCCGTAGTTTTTAAAAACAAATCTTATCGAAATAAACTTAACGAATGAAATCGAATCTGAATTATGGAAGTAGACATTGTATAGAAGAATGTAGGAATAGAGCTCGATGACATCGATATTTGCATACATAACATACTCAACCGACGATTCCAATCGGCATTGAAAACAGTAGATGGTTCATTTCATTAATCTAGGAAGAAACAACAGCATTAGGAGATAAACTGTAGAGTAATAAGTTCGTCCATCGATTGGTGCAACAGTCCAACTGTAGTGGCTTTATACATAAATACTCGATCCGAAATTTTTGAGACACAGAAGGCACATCCAACCAGTTTTTAATGCTTCTTGTCAGCAAACTTTTCGCCCAAATTCTACTCGTTTCTAGCATTGTGATACACAATAAAATCAACACTTTTGCTAATACTATTGATTTAACATTCGTTTGATTAAAAAAAAGTTTATTTGAAAGAAAGAACTTCACGTTAAATAAGTTTTACTATTGTGGAATTGATGCATTTTATTCATAATTAAAAAATCACTAATAAGGTGAACAATTTCACATTAGCGTGTATATTGAAACCGCCCAATACTATTTCCTGTTGTATTATTGTTATTCTTTTTCTCAGTGCATTACAAGTTTGTCTGCTTCCGTAACAGTTCAAATAAAAAATAAGTTTGCGTTCTTTTTATTTAACTCGGTATTTTTATTGTCCGAAACAAGTCCGCCCAATAGGTTCTGGGCCCAGGAACGATTCCTGGTCGCGTGTCGTTTGTTTAAAGTTCGGGAGTTAAAAATGTCGGTTCATGATCGGGAAGAAAGCCGCGTGGCAGTTTTCGACGCCACCAACTTTGTTGCGTGGAAGTTCCGGATGCTCACTTTGCTGGAAGAGCATGAGGTGGTAGATTGCATCGAGACGGAACAAGGGGATGTGGCGGAGCTGAAGGTGGATCCGAGTGATTCGGCGGATGTACGACTCCAAAAGGCGAAGGCACTTGAAAAACGACAGAACCGCGAACGAAAGTGTAAGTTGATGTTGGTGGCACGTATTCACGATGATCAACTAGAGCACCTGCAGGGGCGTAGAACCCCAAAAGAGATGTGGGATGCACTCGTGCGGATTTTCGAACGGAAGAGTGTGGCGAAGCGCCTTCACTTAAATCGACAGATGGACGAGCTAACGTACACAGAAGGGCCGCTGCAGGATCACTTCATCAAGTTCGATCGATTAATTCGCTTGTATCGCAACGCTGGCGGTCAAATGGACGATATAGACATTGTTTGCCGTTTGCTCCTGTCGCTAGGATCCGAGTACGATGCAGTGGTAACCTCAATCGAGTCGCAGCCGGAGGATCAACTGACTATGGATTTTATTAAGTGTCGGCTGCTCGATGAGGACATCAAAAGAAAAAGTACATCAACGTGTGGGAGTGTCAAAAGTGAAGCAGCAGCTTTTACGGGCGGAGCCACTCGGAAGCCTACAAAGAAGAAAATATTCAAGTGCTTCGGCTGCCAGAAGGATGGCCATAAACTGGTGGACTGCCCGGAGAGGAAGAAGGTTGAACGAAAATATTCTGGAAAAGCGCATGTAGCTGAGAAAGATGATGACGGTGTGATGTTCCTGACGAGTGATAGAATACCAAGCAAGCAAAGCAAGATCCAATGGTTTATCGACTCGGGTGCCACGGAACACATTTGCAATGATAAGCGATTGTTCTTGAAGCTGGTTCCTTTGGAGCAACCGATGCGGATCGCTGTTGCAAAAAGTGGAGAGTGGGTAACTGCCAGGTTTACTGGTAACGTTCCGGTGCTGATTCCGGAATCAGCAGAGTTTTTGTGGAGAGGCAGTCCAGACCGCAGCGTTCTGATGAAAGCAAAATTGCGAGTGTTTGGATCCGTGGCCTACTGCCACATTCCCAAAGAGAAGCGGCGTAAACTAGACGAGAAAAGTTGGAAAGGAGTTTTTGTGGGTTATGGAACGAATGGTTATCAGGGTTCGTAATGCTCACTCAATCTCAGGAGCACATGATTTTCCCTCACGAAAGTTTTCGGGGAGAAACCGCTTTTCGGGAAAGAAAAATAGCCTGGAGAGTGATAACAATTTTTCGCTCACTTCGATTGCCGCTAAACGTTGGTTTGCTCTTTTTCTTTGATATTCGAATCTTTTCGTGGCATCATCAATGCAAATGGTAGTAGCTTATGTGGAACAAATAACTTAACGCTTTCATACAGATAGCGTGGTGGTGTGGCTAAAGTAAGCGCATCCCAACAGCTATTATTGTTACTATTCTGGGTTCGAATCCCGGCGCGGTCATACAATTTTGTAATTGTTCTGCGATAATTCTCGCGAAAAGTGAGTGAGAGGTAAAAGTAATGAAACGAAAAAGGATTTTCATCTAATAGGCAAGAATTTCGTTCATCTTCCAATGCTAATTCTAGAGAAAAGATTGATGGGTGAAAGATGATCCTCAACATAAACAACGAAACAAGATTTTCCCTTGGCCCGAAAAACGATTGCTTTGGTTTCATTGAAACGAAAAGTCGAAACCCTGATGGTTATCGAATTTGGAAGTATGAGGAAAACAAAATCGTAACTGTTCGGGATGTAATTATCGACGAAAGTTCAAAAGTGAGTAATATTGGGAAGAAGCAGAAAAAGGAAGAAGAAATGTGGAGTGAAAATGTGATCGGGCCACCAATAGTTAATGAAGAAGAAGAAGACGATGGTGATTACAATGAAAGTGATATAGAACTTGAACCTGAACAATTGGTTGAACAAGACGATGAATCTGACGGATTCGATTCATGCGATGATACTTTGACGGAAGGAATAGTAGAAGAAGCAGCTGAGGGCGGGTCATCCAATGCAACATCTTCAAGACGTGTTGTGAAGCCTCCAATCTGGGCTAAGGATTACGATATGACATTCGCTGGTGTAGCCCTTGGTGCGATGGAATATGTTGAAAACCTTCCACACAGTATCGAAGAGTTGAAGAAAAGAGAAGATTGGCCGAAGTGGCAAGTGGCGATACAGGATGAAATCGATTCTCTGCAACGGAATAAAACCTGGACGCTAGAAAAACTTCCGAAGGGGCGTAAACCAGTTTCGTGTAAGTGGGTGTTCCGGGTGAAACCAGGTGAAGGAGGAAATCCGGATCAATATAAGGCTAGGCTTGTTGCGAAAGGTTTCAGCCAACGTTATGGATTTGACTACACGGAAACCTGTTCGCATGTAGTAAAGTTGGACACATTGCGTACCATGTTAGCTGTTGCAAATCAAGAGAGGATGTTTGTGCACCAGATGGATATTCGTACAGCATTCCTCAACGGTGACCTAAAAGAGGAGATTTTTATGTCTCAACCGGAAGGCTTCGAAGAGGGAATAGATTTGTTTTGCCGTTTGCGTAAATCACTATATGGTCTTAAACAGGCGTCCAAGGCCTGGAATGATCGTTTCCATCGCTCCATTGCTACGCTAGGGTTCAAGAGGTGCGAAAGTGATCAGTGTCTTTACTGGAGAGGCGAGAACAACAACAAGATTTTTCTGATCCTGTATGTGGATGATATTTTGGTGATGGGTCATAATTCGAAAGAGGTACAGATTGTCAAGGCTTGCTTGTCAAAGGAGTTTGGCATGAGTGACCTAGGCGAGGTCACTGGATTCCTTGGTATGCGAATCGAAAGGGACATAGACAAAAGGATCCTGCGTATTAGTCAACGGCGATATCTTGAAGCTTTGTTGAATCGCTTCAACATGACGGACTGTAAACCAAGCAAAGTGCCAATGGAGTGTCGCCTGAAACTTGAAAAGGGAGAAGAGTCGTGCCGTACATCGAAGCCGTACAGAGAGCTAATAGGCTGCTTGATGTACGTAACATTGACAACTCGTCCGGATCTTTGTTCATCGGTCAACTATTACAGCCAATTTCAAAGTTGTCCAACCGAGGAACACTGGACACATCTCAAAAGACTTCTTCGGTACATTAAGGGTACTTTTGATCTCGGCCTTGAGTACAGAGGTGATGATAAAGCAGAGATCATTACAGCATACTGTGATGCGGATTGGGCGAACAGCATCATAGATCGGCGCTCAGTGACAGGATATGTCTTCAGAGTTTTTGGAAATGTAACGACTTGGCTGACCAGAAAGCAACAAACGATGTCATTGTCGTCTACGGAAGCTGAGCTGGTGGCACTCAGTACAGCAGTTTGTGAAGGAGTTTGGGCTGATTCGATTGATTGAAGAAATTAGATACCGACCATCTTTTCCGGTAACGTATTTCGAAGATAACCAGTCAACCATCAAAGTGGTGAGTGATCCAAAGGACCATGGCAGGTTGAAGCATGTTGACGTAAAGCTGCATTACATCAGAAGTTTGATTCAGCAGGGGCGTATCAGAGTGGAGTACATTCCAACAGATCAGCAAATAGCGGACATCATGACCAAATCCTTGCCAAGTGGGCCGTTTTGTCGACTGCGAGAGGAACTAAACCTCTCCGTGATAAGAAATTGAGCAGGGGTAATAAGGTGAACAATTTCACATTAGCGTGTATATTGAAACCGCCCAATACTATTTCCTGTTGTATTATTGTTATTCTTTTTCTCAGTGCATTACAAGTTTGTCTGCTTCCGTAACAGTTCAAATAAAAATAAGTTTGCGTTCTTTTTATTTAACTCGGTATTTTTATTGTCCGAAACAAGTCCGCCCAATAATCACTTTAATAAAGAAATTAATAAAAATATTGTGGTATATTGGTATGTTGCATCTTAAGCGACACATTCTGACTAGCCTGACTGACTTACTAGCCTGTCAGCCTGTGCAGACAATTGACCAGCTTGTCATCTTAATGAGTTCTGCTCCGACACCGTCCTTACCAGCTGTTTTATTGTTCTTGAGCTGTTGGATGACATCATTAACTTCTCTCAAGGTGTGGGCTTGTTGATTTCCATCGTCCGCTGAACTGACGTAGTCGTCTCTTCCGCTGCCTTACCCTTCACTGCCTGTACTCTCAGCGCCATTTAGGTGTTCCTCGAAGTGCTGCTTCCACTTTACGATCACCGCACGCTCGCCCGTCAAGATGCTCCCATCCTTATCCCTGTACATCTCGTTTCGCGGTACGAAGCCTTTGCGGATGCATTGAGCCTATGAGCTTTGAACCAAGCAATCGTTTCGTCGACCTTGAACCAACCCATAGGTACCCACCGTTGCTCTCCGATGCGTCGTTAATGGCTGCTTTAACTGTACTCCAGCAGTCATCAAGAGGGGCCGCATCGAGCGTTCTGCGCGTATGCAGTGGCGACCAGCTGGCTTCAGTCGCTCTATGTCGTACCGATGATGGTTTAAGGTTTAACCATCACCAAATAGTGGTTAGAGTCGATGTTAGCGCTACGATATGTCCTGATGTCGATAATGTTGGAGTAGTGCCATCCATCACTGTGAATGGCAATTTTTTCTTCTTTATTAGAGTGATTTTTTCGTTGAGTGAAGTTCATCACTTGGATGGCCATTAGAGTGATTCAAATTTTGACTTTTTTGCCCCCCGATGCTTAAACGATTGCATTTGCCATTTTAATAATACTCCTAAAGTTTTAGCAATTTTGGATGTAATTTGACTGTGCACACATCATTTGAAGTTTGTATGGAAATAACTGTGAAAACTAACCTTCATGTGGAAGACCGTTCCGTGAGGTGGCCCATGAACTATTTATATATAATCAACACATTTCCTACACAGAATACTTCTCAAGCTGAAAGGCAGTTGTTGTTGCGAAGCGATTTCTAGTTTGGAAGCAAAGTTATGAAGAAAACAAAAATGCTCATTATTGATATTGATGTTATTATTTTACGTGTTAAATTGAATTTCCCACGATTCAGTATTTACCTAATAACTTTTCTTGTGATCATCAAATCGTTTCGCAACAAAAACGGCCTGTTTCCTTGTAAAATTTCTCATGTTGCCGAAGTACTCATATGTTTTTAGAGCTTAAAGGGAAGCGTTGGGGAACGGTTTTCGGGAAAGTTACTGTTTTTATAGCAATTTTCATACAAACTTCAAAACGCGCGTGCTCACTCAATTTACTTCCAAATTAGCTAAAAATTTAGGTGGGTTAATAGAAAGGCAAATGCAATCGTTTAAGCATGGGGGAGCAAAAGAGTCAAAATTTGAATCATTCTAATGGCCATATTCTTGGAGCTGGCGAAACCAATAAGTCGTAGGCCGTTTCCGTTCGCCAGTCGGTGGGCACTGAACTGAACCAATATTCGGTCTACACACCTCCTCTTGGTCAACCAGAGCGTTTAAATTTCCTAGCTTGATTTTCACATCGTGGCTTGGGCAGCTGTCGTACTCACGATCGAGCACTGAGTGGAATGCGTCCTTATCATCATTAGTGCATTCTGAGTTTTGGAGCCATGGACGTTGATTATGCCAAAGTTGATGAACCGGCCTTTGATCCTCAACCTTCATATACTCTCATTGATCGGCTACCACTATGAAAGCTGTTCCCAGCTCGTTGTGTTGCCGCAGCTCTGGTAGATGGTATGATTTCCTCTAAACGTTCGCACCATTGATCCCTTCCAACAAACCTCCCGCAGCGTTACGATGCCGCATCCGTGGTCCTGAAGCACATCGGCAAGTATGAACGCCAAGCGTGTGAACACCAAGCGGGGACAGCACAGATGAAATGTACCACAGCTTCGACGTACCGAATGTATTTAACATTATCACCCGCTGGTGCAGATTCAGTGTGCGCAAGGACTGCAGCCACATTTGCTGTGAAAACTTGCCCGCCAGCGCATCCCAGTTGAGTGCAGTCATCAGCCTAATCGAGTTGGCAAATGTAAAACCCAGAATTTTGACTACGTTAGATGTTTGTAGCCACTGGGTACAAATTTCGTTACCTCGAAACTGCGCCCGGGCTCGTGTCCCAGTGGGGGAAGACAGAGTCTGAGCGTTGGCGCTTTGTGATCTGTAAAACAACAGACGTGCGTGTTTGTCAGACTGCAGTTTGTCGCGAAGACCACGGCTCACTTAGATCCGATCGTGCATTTCGACAGACATAGGTAAAACCGGCATCACGTGGACATAACTTCTCCCATACAACATGTAGCAGCAGCTGCTGTACAGCTGTTTTGAGAGACGGACTGGTGTTCGGACTGGACGAATCACACGCACGCAGCACGCAATTGAAATCGCCAGCTACGATGACGTTCTCGGTGCGGTGGTGGAGATAATAGGCAAGCGTGCCATTGAAGAACTCCTCTCTAGCAGCGCACTGTGCAGTGCCGGAGGGAGCGTAGAAGTTGCAGATCGTAGTGTCGTGCACTCGCAGTGCTATTACTCGGCTGTCCATGCTCTTCTCCACGTGAGTGACATGGATGTGCTCCTTCACCGCAACAGCTGTGCCTCTCCTTTTGTGGTCTACATTCGCGAAAACGATAAAGTCACTCAAGGAAAGCTGTTCGTTCTCGACTTCCTGCAGACACACGATATTGGCAGATAAAAGTGAGGTTAAAAACGAAGGATCATCATTCGATAAATTGATGATTGACACGTTCTATGCACTGTTTCTTGTGCTTAAAATGGAAGAAAATGTTTGATAATGAAAACCCTGCTTTTATTCATACAATTAAAGTGACAAGAGAGCGTAAATTTTGATTCCAGCTTTGAAATTTTTCGAAACCTAACCTCACTTTTAATTGCCATTCGAGGTTTTGGCTGCTTATGAAGGTTCGGAGTGCGTTCAGTTTTGTGGGGTTCGTGATCGTGCCGATTTTGATGGATGCGAGGTTGTAAGACGTGAGAGCCATTTATGGAAAAATGTTCACATCCTGCTCGTCGTCACCGTCGTTGCATCGCTGTTTCTTGCCTGGCGGGCGTCCTCGGCTTCGGCTGCTTCTCGTCGATGTGGACGAATCGTCTATGTCGTTGCTGGCGGTTCGGTCTTTCGCAACGCGTTCGCTGGTTTTTTGAATATGTCAACCAAGAACCACTTCAGCGGTCTGTGGTTGTGTGCGCAATGACAACGATGTGCTGCGCGCGATTTGCGTTTGCAACGGGTTGGGAGACACCGTTCGTGCAATGGGCGCAGTCGGCTGGCTTGCAGTTGGGTTTATTGAGCCAAACGGTTCGGTCCAGTGTTGTAAAATGTCATTTGCATTCTTTTTCATAATTTTCCCAGAACTTTTTTCAGTAGTTAGCTATCAACTATCAAGTATGGCGAACTTACAGCGCTTAAATGTGGCTACAACTTTGTCTAACAAGAAATTGCTGTAAATATGTAATCTGGGGCGTGGGAGGCAAAATGTCATTCAAATGACATTATGTCAAATGACACGTGACATTTTGAAGAGATTTCACCCTCTAGCCTCAGATTTTATATTTAGAGTAATGTACCTTTGGACAAAAATATAGCACTACTCAAGCGTTATGCGTGCATCTAAAATTTTGAAGTAAATTTGGCTTCCGAAGAAAGTTAAGAACAAATAAGTCAAATGACTTGCAGATGACATTTTACAAGCCTGGTTCGGTCTGACTCGTCGGCTGTGGCAACTCGGGGAAAGCCTCCAGCGATGCTGGTGGTGGAGCGACAGAACGCTGACCGACCGGTTTGGCGCTCGGGGGTTTTGCACCGTTCGCCTTCTTCGGCGGTTGTCGTGGTCCAGTTTGCTACGCCACGTTCGCATAGCTCTTCTGGCAGCTTTTTGTTCTGGACACACGATATGCCAGCATGCGCTTGCTCTTTGCAGTATTTACAAGAGACGATATGTCCATCGATCGTTACCCACGAATCGATGTTTCGATTAGGGCTTCTAATTTTCCCGGGAATCAACTTCCCGGGAAACGGGAAATAAATCAGTAACTTCCCGGGATTTCCCGGGATCCTGGGAAATGAAAAAATATACGAAACTTACTCAAAATCGTTACTTATTTTTCGTTTAGAGTTGTTAAAATATCTGAGGAAAGTTTTCGTTGACCATGTCATAAACATCGATTGTCGCAGTGCTAGCACCTGCTCTCACTCAAGAGTAAGATCTGGAGTGTCCTGATGAATTCTTATATGTGCTATTTTCCATAAAGGGAAGATCCATAAAGTACGTCACGTAAAATTTGGCTATTTTAAACCCCCCTCCCCCCACGTACTTTGTGGATGGCCCCATAGGCCCATTCTGCCCTGATATGAGGGAAAATACTTTAGGACATTTTGTTCTATTATCAGAAGCATTCCAAAATCAATTATTCTGAATCATCCCCACATTTTGTTTTTCAATACGAACAATCTTCTGGTCAAGTTCAAGCGAATTACCGTTAAGATTTATACTACGAGCATTGAAAAAAAATTTTGGCCTTGAAGGTTTAAACAGATAAACAGATACCGTGGGGCATCGAAATCCGTACACTTAAGGGTCTGTTCAAATATTACGTCACGTGAAAAACGTTGTTTTTAAGAACCCCCCACCCCCTCGTAACAATCTGTAACAAAATTTAGAACTACCCCCACCCCTATGCGTAACGCGTAACAAACATTTTTTTTGAAAATATCTTGTTTTTAGTAGAATTCGAACCACGATACAATAAATTATTATTTTTTGTATATTTTATGCTATTTTGAAAACAATAACTATTATTTGAAAAATTCAAATATATTTTCTCAATTGTTACGCGTAACTATTTTTCGAAGGACCCCCACCCCTCATATTTTGCGTAACAAGTCGTAACAAAAATAAAACAACCCGCCACCCCCTATTGCGTTACGTAATATTTGAACAGACCCTAAGCACCTTAGTATATGAAAAAGTCATTAGAAAATATGAATCGAATGTAAATAAAACGTTTGTCATTGACACAGGCGCATGAAGGCTTCTACTTTTGAAGTGTTTCACATTTACTCATGAAAAACTACGAAAAACATGATAAAATAATGAATTAAATCAACTACTCCTGACTCGAAATCCGTCCACCGTGGAATTTCAAAGCCTTCTTTCCAATTCTTCCGTCCGTCAATCCGTCCACCGTGGAATTTCAAAGCCTTCTTTCCAATTCTATGCCCTAAAAGCTTTAATCTTCTTTAATTTATTGATATCTCATGAGGTGGACAGATTTCAGTGCTGTACGGATTTCGGTTCCGCACGGTAAATTGTTCTATCTTGAAGCACAAACGAAGATCTTTTAGATGAGCGCTCGATGGATTTACTTCAATTATCGTTGAAATTGAATAATTTTTTCGGCCAATTTTTGTCTCATTTAAAGAACAGCACCAAAATTGCATAAGGTATTTAATGTTTTAATGTGAGTTCATTATAATGCAATTATTGTTTTAACCTCACATTTAAGACTCAAAATCTGTTTGCCTTCACACTCTAATCTGTGTCCGGAATTGAAAACTAATCCATCATGATTTGGGAAAGCATCTGAAAAATTCAAATGAAATAGTTCAGACAAATGAAAACAAACGGGTGTTTGGAATATGAGTCTGTTCAAGAATGGAAACAAAATGGAATGTCTAAAAACCCCTCTGAAAATGATATGCTACCATACCTACCAAAGCGTGGAACAATTCTGTAGTTTCTTTAGATATTATTTCATTTCTCAATAAAATGGGGTGTAATCTATCTCGAAATCGAATTATGCTCTTGAAAATAAGTTATTTAAAAAATATAATTGATTTGCCGTAATTATTAGTCACCTTCATATTTGAAAAAATTAAAGAAAAATATAAAATAATTGAGTTTATTAATTTCCCGAGAAACTCGGGAGGCTCATGTATATTTCCCGGGAATCGGGAATCCCAGGAAATTTTTTTTCCCGGAAAATCATTTTTCTAAATGAAAGCCCTATTTTGGATGGACTAGCACTTCACCGAACGCACTCAAAAATTCCACGATTTTTTCTTCGGGGACGTTTTCTGGCAGGTCGTGTACTCTACACATCCATCATATTCCATGGTGATGCGAGACTTGTATTTTTCCCCGCATGTTCCACTTCATGCTTCTCGTCATGTTCTTGCACTATTCGTTGTGCGAGCGACGGGTTGTCAACCTTGACGAACGCACATAGTTCACCTCTGTGGCACTATAAAGCTATGTCCATTTAGAATCCGGAATCATTTATTGTATTGCAGCGGCACGGAAAGTGGCCGCTGCAAGAATTCTAATAATAATAATAATAAAAAATAGATTCGACCTCAACTGTAAGCCTTAAGTCATGTCAAGTACGAGACTCTCAAGACGGCCGTAATGGAATAAATTGTTTAGTACTAACTCTTATGATAGTTAAATACATCCCACTAGAAGAACTTAATTATTTTTTTAATTCCCTGTAGTCAAATATAATTAAAAGTCAATCAATGATATCGCCAAAAAACTACTTCACTCTATATTACATCGATTGAAAATTTGCTTCCTGTATTTATATTGATATGTTCAAACTGTTTCCGGACAACACAAATTGAGCCAAGTTGTCCGGATATCTTACATGTTCCGTAGGCTTTACGAGGAATATTTTTCCGTGACGTTACAACGCAAACTTCACCCAGGTGAAACTCAGGCTATTTACCACCGATTTTATTTCTAAAAGGTACTCTCCCAAATTTTATGCCGTCGACTAACACCAATTGCAAGGGAGTTCGTGGGCTAGTACCAGGCGGGTTTTATAGGCGAACGCTCTACCACGGACCAGGTGTTCGCCTTTCGCCAAGTACTGCAGAAATGCCGCGAATATAACGTGCCCACACATCATCTATTCATCGACTTAAAAGCCGCATATGATACAATCGATCGGGACCAGCTATGGCAGCTAATGCACGAACACGGATTTCCGGATAAACTGATACGGTTATTCAAGGCGACGATGAATCGGGTGATGTGCGTAGTTCAAGTTTCAGGGGCATTCTCGAGTCACCTTCGAAACGCGCAGAGGGTTACGGCAAGGTGATGGTATTTCGTGTCTGCTATTCAACATCGCTTTGGAAGGGGTAATACGAAAAGCAGGGATTAACACGAGTGGTAAAATTTTTAATAAGTCCGTCCAGCTATTTGGCTTCGCCGACGACATAGATATTATGGCACGTAACTTTGAGAATATGGAGGAAGCCAACATCAGACTGAAGAGGGCAGTTAAGCGGATCGGACTAGTCATCAGCATGTCGAGGACGAAGTACATGATAGGAAGAGGTTCAAGAGAAGACAATGTGAGCCACCCACCGCGAGTGTGCATCGGTGGTGACGAAATCGATCTGGTAGAAGAATTTGTGTACTTGGGCTCACTGGTGACTGCCGAAAATGATACCAGCAGAGAAATTCGGAGACGCATAGTGGCTGGAAATCATTCGTACTTTGGACTCCGCAAGACGCTCCGAACGAATAGAGTTCGCCGCCGTACCAAACTGACTATCTACAAAACACTCATTAGACCAGTAGTCCTCTACGGACACGAGACCTGGACGATGCTCGTGGACGACCAACGCGCACTTGGAGTTTTCGAAAGGAAAGTGCTGCGTACCATCTATGGTGGGGTGCAGATGGCGGACGGTACGTGGAGGAGGCGAATGAACCACGAGTTGCATGAGCTGCTGGGAGAACCATCCCTCGTTCACACCGCGAAAATCGGACGACTGCGGTGGGCCGGGCACGTAGCCAGAATGTCGAACATTAACCCGGTTATAATGGTTCTCGACAACGATCCGACGGACCCTCCGTAGACTGCGTGGTTGGCAACGTGTAGCCATGTACCGAGCCGAATGGAGAAGACTCTTATATGCCGCACAGGCTGACTAAATAATATTAATTTATTTCTATTACCACCAAAACAAAGCTTTTTTTTAGTACCAAGTGCTATATAATTAAAATCAAGGCTTATATGTACTTTTCATAAAATTTAAAACAGTCAATTTTTCGTGACGTAACAACGCCTTTTTGTGACAGATTTCACCTTGCCAAAATTCAGATTTATTAAACTTTCAATTCAAATTGGACCTTTCCGAAGAATTTGTCAAATTTACATTTTACCGCTAAGCCTTCAATTGCTTTTTATTTGTGCTGTTTTGACTTCCCTAATGAGCTTTTCTCGACACATTTTATAATAAACGAGAAAGGCATCATCACCACTAGGTGGATTAATCTGATTTTTTTTATTCATGATTGTGGGTATGCATTCGTTTCCGTGTACAAAGAAAATGTTGGGTTCGGCTAAACAAATGTCCAGCACTGTATTCGGATCATGAAAAATCCAATTCTTGAGTGGGTTGTTTGAAACCACTATTGGATTCGGTTGGGTAAAAAATTTCACTCTGGGTTGAGATGGTCGATGGTCAGAAATGCTATCGGATCTAGTCGAATCATGATAAACCACATTATGGAGTGTGCTGGATGATAGCCGGAATTGCCATTCGACCATTTGGATCGAGAAAAAATCAACTTTGCACATGTGACGATTGGGCAAATCAAGCATACGACAGATATTCAATTTGCAATGTTTTAATACAAAAACTTTTATGCAGATATTTTATTTAAATAATAAAAAATTATAACAATAATTGTCTCAAAATCTGAATTGTATATGCCAAATTCTCATACACACAAATAAAAATATGTTGTGATTTTAAATATATTTTCATGCACATATTTAGAGCTGCCAAAAATTTAACCTCTCTAGTTTTTGTCTATGTATGGGCAGCCATGATCGCATATTTGTAACACTCGCATTTTTGTTCATTTTGTAAAAAGTCTGTGAATCGTTCAGAAAGCTCAATTTACTGCATCTAATCCCACAACAGTAAAATAGGCTTTACTATCTTGCTTATCTGTGGTAAGCTGGAAATGATTGAGTTTGTGGGGAGAATTGACAAACGATTTACAAAATCAACCAAAATGCGAATGTTACAAATATGCGATCATGGGCAGTATAGCTATGTATGAAGCAGAGAAATCGGAAAGAATACATTTTTCCTGTTACGTCCCTTTCAAATGTTGGTCTAGATCAGTTGTTTTCAATCGAAAATAATTTAAACTGTGCTTGCTTGTAAAATTAAATCAAATTTAATTAAATATCGAATGTGTTGGGATCAGCTGCAATTTTACACGTCGTTGAACTTTCAAAACTTTTTTTTATGCAGTTTCTGTAAGGTTCTTATGCAGAATTGTTTTAAAATCTGCCATCCGGTGGTTGGGTGTAATAAGTGAGTAAAAATGAAATAAATGACAGGGTCCTAAACAGCGGTCCATTTCGATTCAAGATAATATGTATCCGTTATCAACTTTACCTCCTCTCTTTAATCATTCAATGCCAACATTGGCAAATGGTTGGGATCAAATAGACATACTTAAAATTAAATTGTATCATCCCTACTTGGGAAATTCCTCTACACCTAAAGCTCGCTCAAAAAGGGAGAGAGCGTTCCCAAACATCGTGAGAGTATAAAACCAATGCTACCCGAAGCCTTATGCAAGTCGATAACATCGCACATCGCATCTAGAATGTTGAAGGCCGAATGGTTGCAACATACCATCCCCAATGCTATAGTGTGGGTACTCTGTACTACACTATAACCCGAACCAAGCACGATAGGCTTTCCACCTAACATCGGTTTTCCAACCAACCATCCTACCTGCCTGCGTGTGGGGTGGAAAGCGTGGAAGGCAAAGTTGACATAGCCCCGACCCGACCGACACGACCAGCTGATGAGCCAACCAAGGATTTTCATCTGTGCCACTTCGAAGTGATACTTTTACTCGTGCACACGTGTGTAGCGACGCTGCTATCGTCTCGGAGATCCGTTGAGTTCCGGTGCCGTTCTGAAGCTTTGAGGCCTGTGGCTGTTCAGCTGATCCTTGAAATTTCATCCGGTTCTTCACAAAGCAACAGCGTTGTGTTCTATCTCGCATCTTCGAAGGGGTAGTGTTTCTCTTCTCGCTTTTCTCAGGTGCTATTTCCCATCATCAGCAGTTCGGTGCAGATAACGGTCTGAAAAGCAAATTGGCACGAGAAACCCCTTCTCGGCGAAGCCCAAGGTGAAAGTGCTACTGTTGTTGTGATTATTGGATTCTGAGGCGGATTTTCCATAGACCCCGCGTTTGGCAGCTTTCAGCAGGAGTGCAAGAATAAGGTAATTTGGGAGTTGACGAGTCACTTTCGATGCTATAAACTGGTGCAAAGCGCTAATAAGGATTGCGTGAGAAGTTGCTCGAAACGGTCGTTTACAAAACTGTTCATAGTATACTCTTCCGGCAGGTAAAAGCGTGTAGTTTGACGATTCACGAGTAAACTAAATGGATTCCTTGCGTGTTGATAATCATTAAGATATCAATTTGATTTTATTGGATTCAATTTGGTATTTAATATGTTTGAGATCATGTTTGGGGTGTGGAACGAAAATCTTTAATTTTCAATCTAATTTGTAACACTTTCTGGACAAATCGATATACAATAATTTGATTTATTTGAATGGTTTTAAAATTTATATTGTATTGAGAATTAGTAACTGGACCTTACCTAAATCTGTCCGTAGAAATCCATAGATTGAAAGCAAATAAAACCAAATAAATAAATAAATAAATCGCTGTTTTCTGAACAGCTAGAGTGCCTTTTCAAATTCTTAGTGAATAATGAATGTGATTTGAACCCAGTGAGAACGTTCGTGGTAGCCCCAGCAGGAAGAAGTGGGATCAGTTATGCAATATTCGGAACACTGTTGCCTTACAGTGTGGAGGGAATTGAAAATTTTCCCGCTCGGAGAACAAAATACATTGTGAGTAAGTGAAATTGGGTTTTTTCGCTCAAGTGAACCGAGAATGTGATAACATTAAATATTTCAGGTAATGGATGTTCGCATGGCTGGAGGAAACAAGTGTGTTGATTATATGAAGGTTTAATTTTGAATTTAAGTTAAGTTACGGGGCTTCGGAGCAGCGTTTTTAAAAAAAGATAACTACCTTCACCTAACACGATTGAACACAGAATGAATTTTATTTATTAATTAAGCTTACATCAAACCTTAATAAGTTGCACTGACTGCCTGACCTAGCTAAAAGTAAGTTTTGTTTATGTCCGCACTTCCGTCGTCCGATTGGTAGGTTGTTGCTAACGTCCTCTATTTGCTGGTCTCATCATTCGGGTTATCGTACTTTGGACTCATGCTATGCGTTCTGGTGGAGACTTAGGCTGCGAGGAAACTTGATGATGGTGGCGTAATTCTTGACGTTGGTGTCCGTTGTAACTACTCCCCCTTCAAGACCGATTCGTCCCGAATTGGTAATGGTGTCCACATTTGATGTGTCAAGGATTCGAGGTGCAGAATGTTTGTCTGGGTTTGAAGTTGTTCTGCCCAGCATTTTGATAAGGATGAAAATGATGGTGGCTATTACTGAAATGAAACTGATAGTTGAAAAACCCACACTAGTGTAGGTGTGAATTAAACTCTTGTGTTGGAGATTTGCAATCTGTTGTCGGCTGTGAAGATGCAGTTCATGTAGTTTTTGATAGTCATATCTGGCTCGAGGGTAAATTGCTCGATTTTGATTCCATCCAATGGGATAATAGTTTGGTGTGGTTTATAGCTGTACGCTGAATTGCTGTATGTACAGTTATTTAGGGTCACTGAGCAGTTGGAGAAATATATCAAAAATGTGCCCTTCAAGGTTCTGTTGGAAACGTTGCAATTTGTTGACATTTCGGTTAACGATAAGTTTTTCACAACAATGTAGTTTTCAGTAAGCCTTTTCCTTGTAGTTTTTGGTGGGTTTGGTGAATGAGCAATTACCTGGGATTCCTCTGAGTATCTTGGAAAAGCAATCATCTTGAGATACATCCGCTAAGTTATCCTTATCGCATAAAGCGTTTTGTCCTACAGTACGGCATTCCGATTTGAGTAGAAAAGTCTTGTTGAGTCCGATGAGTGCAGATGATGAGGTCAATTCGATGATTCTTCCGTCGATTGGTATAGGCTCCATAAGGATTCGATTGAAAATAGTAGATTCTAACTGTGGAATAAAGATTATGAAGTATAACTTTTGGTTCCTAAATACTGAGCTAATCCCTAACATTTCATAAATTTGATCAGTGCTTTGAAAGGTCATGTTATGACTCTCAAGTTTTTCTCTAATAAGGCTGAGTTCTGATTTTCCTAAAATGTTTTTAGAAATTACGTTAAGGTTTGCTAATTGAGAAGTTTCAAAAATAGACTCTAGCTCTTTTTCTATTTGCTCTAATTGGTAAGTTGTTTTGAATGTTTGGATAAGAAAAGATACGTGATTAATTCCTGTGTTATTATTGATGCCCCGTTTAATATTTATAAGTTCTCTGGTTATAATAGTTTGTTGGTCATTAAATGTTTTTATCATTTTATTTATCTGATTCTCGAATTTCCTGTTTAACCTAATCTGAAGATTGTTTTGAGATATTAAACTATTTCCACTAACTTTCAGATTCTGGATTTCTTGGTCTATTTTTACTAAGGTCATTATCATCAAGGTTACCTGTTAACAATTTAATACTTGACCCTAACAAGTTAAATGCTCCTCTTTTTAATCTCCTATGGGGCAGTAAGTTTTCATAGAGCCTCAAAATGTCATCAAATTTGTTGGATAGCAAAATAGTCAAATCTTTGAAGGTGTCGAAATGCGTGAGTCCTCGTATAATCTTGTCGATGTTATCCAACAACTTTTGGTATTGGTCGAGATCTATTTCATGATATAGTCTGTCTTGTCCTTTGGTTATGAAACAATGTCCTGTTGTTATTGTCAGCAGTCCTGGGTTTGTCGATAAGTCCTGTATGTGAAGCGTATGCTGCTGGGAATTAGCAGTAAGGACAAGGCCAATCATCACAAGCAAGGTAGATTCCATGTTCGCCTAAAATATAAAGAAATGTTAGTTCAAAATTCTTCTTATGTTGGTTTTATGTAACTTGCGGTTCATGTCGTCGTTAAATGTTTTGTTATTATCATTTGCGACATGTACTGCAGAGTATCTCACATTTGTCTTATCCTTGATACCTTGTACTCTATGAAAAACTCTATCATTTTCGTCTAGTTTAGGTTCGTTTTCGCGGTGTTTGTTTCTTTGGTCTAAATTGGCTTTCTGAGTTTTCGTAAGCTCTAACGTTACGTCATCATATAGTTTATTCCTTTTTACGATCATTTCTTCAATGTTAAGAGGTCTAACGTCTTGATCTTTAACGCCGAAGAAAATTTCTCTAGGTTTGAGTTTTGTTGCCGAGTGGATGGTTTCATTGTATTGAGTACAAGCTATCATGAATTTTTCTTTTTGTGAGAGGTCTTCGTGTCGACCTTTAATACATCTGAATATTTCAGCTAGTGTCGAATGAAATCTTTCGACTATTCCGTTCGTTTCGCTGTGGTTGGAAGGGGTAAAATACATTTGAATTTCTAGATCATCCATAAGTCCTCTTACCTCTATAGACTTTAACGCGGGTTCGTTATCACAGACGATCAGTTGTGGTTTTCCATGCAAACTGATAAACTTCAATAACGCCTTTCGAACGTCTTGGATTGTTCTTGATTTAATCGGGATGATTACTCCAAATCTTGATAATTTGTCTACGATTGTCAGGAAAAGGTCTGGTTGTGCAATAAAGATATCTACATGGATAATCTCTAAGGGCCGTTTTGGAATTGGAGTTTCTCCTAGTTTGATTTGATAAGGTTTCCTCTCGTATTTGTTTTTACTACATGTTTCGCATAACTTGATAAACTGCCTAATTTTGATTTTCATTTTTGGGAAGAAGTATTTGCGTGAAATTTGTTTATGATTCTCCCAAATACCTCTATGGGAAGCCTCGTGAATCTTTCGAATAATTAAATTTTGATCTTCTTCCGTTCTAAGATCTTGTAAAATTATTTGCGAGATTCGAACCTTCAAACTTTTGGTGTGACCAAAATGGTTCCTATAAACTGTCTGTAAACTCATAATAAGTGGCTCTGGGCAATGTATGCAATTAATTTTTACCGGGTTACAATATTCTTTCAAGATGCGAGTTATCAATCCTATTCCAAAATGTAATCGTGTAATAGTTCTCCTAAATACGCGTGGAAAAACCTCTTCAAGTTGTTCGTCATCGATTTCTCCTAACTTTAAAATTATTTGATTTGAAAAATGATTGATAGGTTTTAGAGTCATTGGAATGTACTCACTATCGTCATTTTCGGCAGAGTGTCTGGTCGAATCGGATGAACTATCATCGCTGTCAACTTCATTTACATTAATCTCGTGGGAATACGAGACAATGCATCAGCGACTACGTTCTGCTTGCCTGGTTTATATCTCACCTCAAAATCAAATTCACGGAGATCTACCATCCATTTCAAAACTTTATTGTTAGGGTTCTTCAAATGTAGACCATACGTCAAAGGCTTGTGGTCAGTATAAAGAACAAACTTCCGGCCAAATATGTAAGGCCTGAAATATTTACATCCCCAGTGTATTGCGAGCAATTCTTTTTCAATTGCTGGCAGTCGTTCTTCATGTTTGGTGAGTGTCCGAGATGCATAAGCTACTGGTTTATCGCTGCCAACAATCCCTTGAGAGAGTACCGCACCAATTGCATGGTTGGATGCGTCTGTAGTGACAATGAACTGTTGGGTGAAATCCGGATATTGCAATATGCTGCTGCTAGTTAGAATATTTTTGAATTTATTAAAAGCATCTATGAACCCTTTCGAGTGATGGATCCTCTCCCCCTTTCTGAGACAGTTTGTTAAAGGTTTTGCGATTCTCGCGAAATCTTTAATAAACTTCCTGTAGTAGCCTAGTACACCAAGGAAGCTTCGTAGCTCCTTTTCTGTTTTGGGAATCGGCCATTCACGTATGGCTTCTATTTTGTTGGGATTCGGTTTGACACCATCCGGTGTAACGATATGTCCTAAGAAAGCGACTTCTTTCTTCAAGAATTCGCATTTGTCGAGTTGTACTTTCATATTGTATTTACGAAGGCATTCAAAAATTTTTGCGAGATTCTCTATGTGCTCTTGCAAACTTGTTGAATACACAATTATATCGTCCATGTACACAAGACAACGGACCCCAATGTGCTCTCTTAAAATATTGTCCATCACTCTTTGAAAGGTTGATGGAGCGTTTTTAAGCCAAACGGCATTCTCACAAACTCGTAGTGTCCATGCTCGACACTAAATGCAGTTTTGGGAATATCTTCATTATTGACCTCGATCTGGTGAAATCCAGAGGCGAGATCCAATGTAGAAAAATACATGCACCTTCCTAACTTGTCTAAAATATCTGATATATTAGGTATTGGATAGCGATCTTCGACAGTCTTGTCATTCAACTTTCTATAGTCTATGACAAGTCTCCACTTTTGCTTTCCTGATGCGTCTATTTTTTGGTACCACCCAAACAGGTGACGACCATGGGCTGTCGGAGTGTCTGATAATTCCCTGTTCCAACATATCGAAAATTTGTCTTTGTACCTCTTCCTTGTGACAGAAAGGATACCTATAAGATTTAGAATAAACAGGATTATCATCCTTGGTTTTAATTTGATGTGTGATTGCGCTAGTAAATGTTAAAGGGGTTTTTTCTTGATGGAAAATAGATTCATATTTATCAATAATTTTCAATAATTTTGGACGTTCTTCCTCGTTAAGGTGTTCCAATCTTAAATGTTTTCGTAATTTGCATTTATTACTACGCGCTTTCACTACATTTGGCGATTTTTCTTCGAAATTATTCATTTCAGCGATAAGCTGCCTATTGGGGTTCATTTTGACAGATGTGTTCGAAGTATTGGAAGCGAGTATGACTGCTTTATTATTTTCTGCTTTATATATTCCGGGTAAAACAACTACATCTTCTGTCAGTGGGAACCTATCTTCAATTAAAAGTCACCATTGCTAACGGTTGTGGGTAATTCAATTTTCACTTGTTCATGTGCGTTGATTTGGACTGAGAAGGATTCTGGATATAGCCTTTTCATGGGAAAAATTTCATTGGAGAGTTCTAGTGTGTTGGATGAGGTGATGATATTGGCTTGAAGTTGAGATAGAGACTCATATCCTATCAATCCGTCGAAAAGGAATGAAATTTGAAAAGGAAAATGTTATCGATGGTTTGCCTTTAAAAGGAGAGAAACTGATTGAATGTTGAACTTTGTGCATACCAGATACGTTTTTGACAATTGAAGGAGTTTCATGAATAACCATGGAATGATTTTTATTACTTCAGGGTTTAAATAGTTTTGTTGGCCCCTGTGTCAATAAGGAGCTTCAGATTACCAAAGGTCGTGTTCACTTCAATGTATGGTATGTAATTATTAGATTCTATGTTTCTGGATTGGTTTCTGAATCCATCTGAAAATTTATCTCGTCATGAGAAGATTCTTCTTGCGTTTCTGATTCAGCAGATTCTACTATTTCTGGTTTACCCACTGCTTCCTGGGTATCACTGTAATCATAGGGTGGATAGTAATGATAGTAATCGGCATAAAATTGATTGCATTCTGGATAAAACTGGTAGTGTGGATCGTGTTCTAAGTTCGTCAATTCTTCTACAAGAAATTTGGGAGGTTGAGTTTGCCTGAATTGCAGGGAAAGGTTGCCGAGGAACAAACGATTGGTTTCCAAATTGTCGCGGTGGTTGTTGGTTCCCGAAATGTGAAAAACGACTGGGTTGAGGCCTATTCATGTAATTAATTCGTTTGCTTATTAATGATTTATCAACTTCCATTGGAGTGGGCTTTTGAAAATTTGGATTAGGTGGTCTGTACGCATGGTTTCTAAAGGGAATATTTGGAGGGTAAAAGGCCGGTTGTCTGGGAGGTAGTGGAATGCGATTAGCAAACGGCATTCTAGGAAATGCATAATTTGGTTTTTCCGGAAGTATAAAGGTATTCTTTTGATGTTTTTGTGGGACATCTCTCACCCATCCTGTTTTGCTTAAAAGTTCTGTTCCTCAATACAAGCATCGAAAGCCTCTTTAAGAGTTTTTGGTTGACGTGCTCTAATATTTCCGCCAATCGGTTCTTTCAAACCGGCTAAAACACTTGCAGGGCGTTATCGTTGTATGTTTTAATTCTATCCGTTCTAATTGCAGAATCTGTATTTTGAATATTGGCATGGTTGACTAACAACGACAATAAATGTTGTACCCTAGCGTAAAATCTTCAATGGATGAAATTTGATGAGTCATAAACAGTTCTCGGTTAATGTTGTTGAATCGCGTTTGTCATTGTAATGCGCGATCAAGTTTGCTTTTATGGTTTCCCATTTCAGTTCGGTGCCGTATACCTCTAAAACGGTATCGGCGTCACCGACAATTTTGTTTCTAATTGCTTGGAGCCACACACTATGATACGGTGTGTTCTCTAATGCATCAATGAATGGAATTACATTTTCTACACTCCGTATGAAGGAGTGCAATTTGACGGGATTGCCGTCGAAAGGTTGTAAAATATTGATTCCTTGTGGCGTTTGTAGGGTTTTAACAATTTTTTTCCGCATTGGCCATCATTTGCTCCTGTTGAGCGATGGCTGCTTCGTCCTGTTGGCTCATTTTATTATATTTCTATAGTCACTATAAAATTCACTTTTAAATTACTCAATTTGCTATGTATCTCACTAATTCGCTACTGGGAAAAATTCACTTATAATTGCACTTTATTTCTTTAGTATTTGTTTGATAAAAAATGTTTACTTACTTTTAAATTTTGGCCCGATATCCTCTCGGGGATCCTGCGTTCGTGTTGGTTTCCTCCAGGTCCTCCTCGGTATTCTGCCGGGGTTGATCGCTGCACTACTAGCACCTTTGCACTGCACTTATTACTTTTGAATTCCCTAATCCTACCTAGACTGCGCCAGTTAAGTTACGGGGCTTCGGAGCAGCGTTTTTAAAAAAAGATAACTACCTTCACCTAACACGATTGAACACAGAATGAATTTTATTTATTAATTAAGCTTACATCAAACCTTAATGAGTTGCACTGACTGCCTGACCTAGCTAAAAGTAAGTTTTGTTTATGTCCGCACTTCCGTCGTCCGATTGGTAGGTTGTTGCTAACGTCCTCTATTTGCTGGTCTCATCATTCGGGTTATCGTACTTTGGACTCATGCTATGCGTTCTGGTGGAGACTTAGGCTGCGAGGAAACTTGATGATGGTGGCGTAATTCTTGACGTTGGTGTCCGTTGTAACTTTTATACTTAGAGCAATGATTACAAATAATAATGGGTCAATTTTGAATATGTACACTATTCTACATACATATATAGTAGAATTATTCTTTTTGATCTACTGAATAGTTTCCGCTCTATTACCCTTAAGGCCTTTTCACTTGATAAGTTTTTTTGGGTCAATTGTGGGCTTCAACTCCTTTACGTCATTAGATAAACTCAGTAAAAAAAATACAGAAATTTCTAAAGCACTAATGAACCTTTTATAAAAAATATACTAAAAGATTCGACCACGTAAAAAAGATCAAGGTACACAATATTGGAAAGAAGGTAAAAAGGTGCATGCTTATTTGCTATAATACATTTTAAGTTATTAATAATTAATACAATTTAACGCACCGTCATCGGAGGTGAAAATGGGTCATCATTCTCAAAAAGGTTTCTTATATTTTAGTTTTCTTGCCCTCAGATACGTTTAAGCTATTCTATAAGCATACTAAGCAGCCTAAACAGTGACCCATTCTCATCTCCATTTGACCCATTCTCACCCCCGTCGGTGGTATTACGAGCAGCACGAACAATCCTAAAATTTCATTAAATCATCATAACTTTCATCTTCGTTGCAAATCTTTGTGTTTTTCTCCAACAATATGCAATATGACGTTGAAAAAGTGTCACGGCGAAAAGTGGGCCGACCGCTGTTTTCGTTGGACAAAACCTTTAGTACTCTTCAGCACTCTATCTCGGAAAAGACAAAGCGTCATTTTGATTACTTTAATTTTTATCTAGATAAATTAAAACTTATCTAGATAAGTATTATCTTTTGACTGGAACGACCTACAACAAAACTTCCTTCTACGAAGTTGTTTGTATTGACATTTTAGACATTTGCTCCGAAGACACCCATGCTATATAACGATCCTAGATGGCGCTGGATGCTAATTTCTTAAAAATAGCGATCAGTTGTCTTCAATTATTGTACGGCGATCCCCATATTGGACTCGACCGTTCAGAATAGCCATTCCTGAAATAGTCGTTCAAATCGTCGGTGAGTAAAATGACGTGACAATCTGTCAAATGGATTATCGATGACAATCAAGATGTCATAATCATCTGATCTCGGTTTGTTTATACATTCTACAAATTTGATGTAAAATATTGTTGTTAAAACAAATACTTGAATTTTTGCAAGATGGAAAATCAGATTTTGAGAAATGTTGTGCATAAACACGCAAGTGTGAATACGAAGTACCATTGTCTGTACGGGTACTTCTTCCTCGGTCTTTCACGTAGCCAACTGGCTGTTATTTACCATAAACATAACATAACATAATAGAACGCCATTATCACTGATTGTTGGAGCAGCTTTGACCAAGTTTACCAACTATAATTGCTCGAGTTTATTTAGAAAGTGTGGATATTCGCCAAATGGTCAATTCAATCCTTCTATTTCTTCTTGAACTGTTACGTCTGCTTAAGTTAACGCCCATCCAAGATTTTTTTATACATAAACGTATTGTACACCGATAGAAACCTGTTAAAATTCGTGTACCTTTCTGACTAATAAATGAAATGAAATACTTTTATCTTTTTTTAATTGCATAAACAATTTACTTCATATATAATAACAAGAAAATCCCCGTACAAATAGGTACAATACCCATTCCAATTATTCCAGATGATCAACATCGACAGCATCAGTAACTTTGGATGCCAACATTCGGCTGAACTCACTTTCCTCTGGCGGCAAGGATGCTTGCATAGCATCTAGCAGTGAGCGGGAAGCTTTCACCTGAGCCTTTAACTCGTGCGTCTGGATTTGAATTTCAGAAACGCTAATAGCAATAGAGTCAATTCTGTTACACAGTGCTTCTATCGATGAGGAAACACTTTCGGTGATATTGTAAGCTACCTGTAAACCATGACGGGTAGATTGAATGTGATGTCCTTCTGATAATGGCACCGACCGAAACAGGTGGAGATATTCATCTGGTGGAGCATCCGTCATCAGTTTTGGGCGCACATCCCCCGGTTGTGCAAGAACATAGTTTGCCCATTTTTCCCATGATGCATGCAACGCAGTGTAACGGAAGTGAATTTCCTTCAACTGATCGATGCACTTAAAAATTTCTTGGGTGGCAGGAGCTCCTGTTTTATCTTTCAACTCTGGGTGTAATAACTTTTTATTCACCATGTCCCATAAAGTATTTGACGTCACAGAAACAGAGTGTTTGAATACGTGTACTTGGATCTCACTTCCACGTCATTTCGTTAGCAACTTAGAGTTTTCTCCTATGTCGGCTAACGTGTAAATCTTCTTAGTTTTCTCGTGTTTTAACAGCACGTATTTTTCGATGTCAGAAACATCAGGTATCTGCTTGGAGGACCATCTCACATTTTTTCCATTGTCTGAGCAACTAACAATCACTTCACGGCCCACAAAATTTATGCAATGTTTCCAAATTGAATTATGAAGCTCAAGTAACGTTTGTCCGTAAACATCTTGTTTATAGACCGGATCCGAAAGATGCTGCGATCGAAAGGAACGAGCGTAGAAGACTTCCTAAACTTTTTGGCTGATATGTTCATGCTGAATTGGACATTCTCCGCCTCTTGTTTCTCACCGTGCTGATCTTCACCCGATCCTCTGGTGAAATCCGAAATGTCCCGTGAATCGGACGAATGCAAGGGGTTGAGTTCATCGTCATATTCGCTTGTTCCGGATACGTTACGAAATCGTCCTGGTTCGTTGGAAGCTGGAACCAAAACAGCACTATCGGATTCCAAGTACTCGATTTCACGATAACCTGCTTCATCAAACGGATATTCGTTAGAATTAACTGATGTCGATCGTTCCATTTCATCGCTTATCCCGATGATGTATCCAACTGAAACTAAGACATTGTTTATTGTTACTATCATAGATTTAAACGTTCAAAATTCAATTAATATTTACCTAGTACCTGATAAATTTCTATATATAAAACATGTCAGCAGCTTCAATTTGTGTTTGTTTTTGTTGTCTTTTGTAGCACCGAAAATTTTGGTTTTGACATTTAGGAAAAATGAGGGTTGTTCAAAAAAAATTATGTCCCCCCTAGGTAATACCGACAGTTCAAAGAGTGTGTAAAATTAACCTCGAACTCCAAGAATTAAGTGGAAGCATAATATATTCTTCAAAGAGTTTCAGAAAGTATTTTCACATATAGATTATGTTTGGTTCACAAGATTAACATTCAATATGTTCTGTTGTTGAAATTTGAAAATGTCAAAAAATAATTGTTTCATCATAAAAATGATTGCATTCTGGCGTTCAAATTTTGTGATGTTTATGATTAAATGTATTTCAAACCTTCGGAATGCCTGTCATAAGACGAGTATTAGTACTATTCCATTAAATTCCACTACGTTGCAATCCTTACAGACCTCAACCGTTGTCCCGTACTTGATTCAACTCGGGAGTACAATTCTTAATAGCTTTCTTCCCTCTGGGTTGTTTATTATTAGGTTCTTCAAAAGTGTTTACTAATTTATTACTGATTTTCTTGTAATTTATTAGGAGATACTATAACCTCCTTTTTCCGATAATTTTGTTTATAAATTTGCTTGCTCTTAAAGCACGACACTAAATTCAGTTTTGTGCATTTTTTTTTATTCCTTTCTTTACTTGGAGGCACTCTGTGTTTCTTAACCGCTACTGTGCCGAGATCTATTGTGGTATTCTGCTGTACAGAATCCACACAGAATCTATTTTTAGATTTCCATTGCTCATTATTGTTGTCGTTGCCAGTCCATTGTGTCCGTTTGTCCATGTCGTGTATCCAATGATCGTTGCATTGCTCGGTTGCCATTTATACGGGTAACGTTGGAGAAATGCCTCCGAGAAGAACAAACCAAGTTGTCAGTCGTCATCAGGCAGCCGTGACGGTAAGGCACGTATCCCAATACGTCACCGTATAGGCTGCGGATCCGGCGACTGACGAGGGTTTGGTGGAGGGGCTGGGAATCGAACCCATGATCTTCCATCGTCTCCCAAATTCCCAAGTTGTTTTAAATAGTATTTACTGGTACAGTGACCTGTTATTAGCCCACAGAATGTACATAAGTCTTTTTTTATAAGCTCAAAACCTTGTTATTGTTGCATTTGGAGTTATGAATGTCCTTGATTGTCGTGCTGTCCTAATTCCCATAGTTCACTTTAAGTTTAATGCGAATTATTGTCACCATTCAAAATGAAATGCACCCTACTGGGCATACAAAAATGTCGCCTTCATAAAAGTATAACAGTCAAGCCATCGTTCCCAAGCAACCACCAAAACCAAGCAACGATCTAGCTCGAAAAGTCCAAAGTTCAACTCCGAACCATTCTCTATTTTTTTAATGGTCCGCGCTCATGTGCAATGCTAAGGAGGAGAATTATCTAGACGGTATAAGTGCGAAAGAGATGTAACTTCAGGTGACACGAAGGAAAGGTTGATGAGAATTGATTGTTTGAAAAGGTCGTTGAATCACTTCGGGGATTTGACGCACTTTCGGCCATGAAGACCGTGATAGTCGCATTTAATCTAAGGACTTTTTGGAGAGAGCGAGTAGTTAGTACTTATAAGTACTTTGGTATGATTAAATGTGAGAAATCTTAGGATTAAATTAACGTTATTATCTGTTCCTTCCGTGTAGCCCCAAGTTCAGTATTAGGGTGAAAGGTGAGGTGCGGTCAACTTTTTGTGTGTGCGAATTGTGTGTAGAAAAGATAAAGTCATTGTGATGTTGTGTGTGGAAATTTTTTGATTGATTGCGTCGAAATAGCCGTTCGACGGCTTCTTATCTAGGATCGATTCTATCGATATCCAGGCCAGCTCGGCACACCGCAACTTTTCGCCAAGCGCGCTCTCGACCCCACGCTTCATCGTCAAGGGTCCCGGATCGGGGGAGATCTCGGAAGGGATGTTCGATCCTCCGGTAGAGTAAAGCCTTTTTTCATTGTAAATCCAACCCGTGGAACCTGTCCACGAAATCGACGTCCCCTCGTCGAATGCGAGCGCCATCGTCCATTGCCGGCGCGAGTCGCAGATCCAGCGTGAAAGTTATCCGTGGCGCTTAGGCCGTCATTTTTTCGAGCGGGGTCGCGAATCGGTGAGCGGAACTGCTAGCGCAAATTTGTATATTTTTGATAATTCGGCACCATCATTACAAAAAGGCGTAACTGCTTTTGTAAATAAGAGCTTCTTACGTCGCGTCGTTGGAGAGCTAATTTGAGCCCACTCACGCAATCCAACACCACTGATGGATGGAGCATATCCTCTTCTTTCATTCAATTGCGCGGATTGCGTGAGAAGTTGTTGTTTACAAAAGCAGTTTCGCCCTTTTGAAATGTTAATGACGAATTGTTAACTTCCACTTTACTTTCCACTTGTTCCATATTACAATTTTATGCAAAATAAATTGAAAATTTTATTATTTTTCTCAGTACTGTTAATACCGGTTCTTATTGGTATTCAGTACCGGTGTTTTCTGGGTCTGGGTTATTACCAAGATTTGGGAGGAGGAAGTTTTGCCGCAGGAGTGGATGGAAGGTGTCGTGTGACCCATCTATAAAAAGGGCGATAAGCTGGATTGTAGCAACTACCGCGCAATCACATTGCTGAATGCCGCCTACAAGGTACTCTCCCAAATTTTATGCCGTCGACTAGCACCAATTGCAAGGTAGTTCGTGGGGCAGTACCAGACGGGTTTTATGGGCGAACGCTCCACCACAGACCAGGTGTCATTCGCCAAGTACTGCAGAAATGCCGCGAATACAACGTGGCCACACATCATCTATTCATCGACTTCAAAGCCGCATATGATACAATCGATCGAGACCAGCTATGGCTGCTAATGCACGAACACGGATTTCCGGATAAACTGACACGGTTGATCAAAGCGACGATGGATCGGGTGATGTGCGTAGTTCGAGTTTCAGGGGCATTCTCGAGTCCCTTCGAAACGCGCAGAGGGTTACGGCAAGGTGATGGTCTTTCGTGTCTGATATTCAACATCGCTTTGGAAGGGGTAATACGAAGAGCAGGGATTAACACGAGTGGTACAATTTTCAATAAGTCCGTCCAGCTATTTGGCTTCGCCGACGACATAGATATTATGGCACGTAACTTTGAGAAGATGGAGGAAGCCTACATCAGACTGAAGAGGGAAGCCAAGCGGATCGGACTAGTCATTAACACGTCGAAGACAAAGTACATGATAGGAAGAGGTTCAAGAGAAGCCACCCACCGCGAGTTTGCATCGGTGGTGACGAAATCGAGGTGGTAGAAGAATCCGTGTACTTGGGCTCACTGGTGACTGCCGAAAATGATACCAGCAGAGAAATTCGGAGACGCATAGTGGCTGGAAATCATCCGTACCTCTACGGACACGAGACCTGGACGATGCTCGTGGAGGACCAACGCGCACTGGGAGTTTTCGAAAGGAAAGTGCTGCGTACCATCTATGGTGGGGTGCAGATGCCGGACGGTACGTGGAGGAGGCGAATGAACCACGAGTTGCATCAGCTGTTGGGAGAACCATCCATCGTTCACACCGCGAAAATCGGACGACTGCGGTGGGCCGGGCACGTAGCCAGAATGTCGGACAGTAACCCGGTGAAAATGGTTCTCGACAACGATCCGACGGGCACAAGAAGGCGAGGTGCGCAGCGGGCAAGGTGGATCGATCAGGTGGAAGATGACTTGCGGACCCTCCGTAGGCTGCGTGGTTGGCGACGTGTAGCCATGGACCGAGCCGAATGGAGAAGACTCTTATATACCGCACAGGCCACTTCGGCCTTAGTCTGAATAAATAAATAAATAATAATACCGGTATTTTCGGTATTTCCGTTTTTTCAGTACCGGTACAACCGAGTCACCTTAATCTCTGGCAATTAGGATTTATCCTTCGGGAAGAAATGAATCATGTAATAATATTTTACTTTAAATTAAAACTTGTTTTACCTTGTTAACGTGAATTTTTATGGTTTATAAGTACTTCGCTCGTCAGTAGTACAGGATTAGCCACCCTCAGGTCCAACCGTGGGACCTTCCATTGGCGCAAAAATTTACCTAAATTGGTCTTTATAATAACATTAATAACATAATACTAACACTTTAAAATTTGAGTAAAAACAGTTAATGGTTAAAATACGTCGACGAATGAAAACTATAAAGTGACAAAACGGACAACATTGATAAAAAATAATTGCAGAAAACATGGTACGATGACATTCAGAATATCCTTTGGTATACAAGATGCGTGTCCAGATCTGCCGTAATCTGGAAAAGTGACGTAACAGCCATTTTACAACATGCATGTTTTCCATTTTTCTGTTGAAGAGCTCGATGAGTAGTACACGTTAACACCATTTTTGGAAAATGACGTATACGTAACTTTTTCAGATTACGGCAGAGATGACATTGAGTGCGCTACTCTTCGGAGATGCTTGGGTTGGCTTGAGGTATGGTCGCAGACTAACCTGATATGTCCATTGGTCATGAAGTTTCCGAACGGAATTGAATTCCGAAACTGTTTGGTAAATCCGGCAGTAATATGACTGTGCAGAAGGTTGGACAATCAACAGAACGATATCATAACGCTGGAAATCAGCTTTAGCGTATTGAATTTTTCGAAGGCAGCATTTTCGAAGTCATCAAGGAGGGAATTCAGAGAAATTTAATTTGGCGACGGTGATTTAAATTTGGCCCTCCTTAGCCCTGCAGTAAGACCCACGGCTACAAAGCAAGACCATGCTGAGGGTGGCTGGGTTCGATTCCCGGTACCGGTCTAGGCAATTTTCGGATTGGAAATTGTCTCGACTTCCCTGGGCATAAAAGCATCGTCGTGTTAGCCTCATGATATACGCATGCAAAAATAGTAACTTGGCTTAGAAACCCCGCAATTAATAACTGTGGAAGTGATTAATGAACACTAAGCTGCGAGGCGGCTCTGTCCCAGTGTGGGGATGCAATGCAAATAAGAAGAAGAAAAAGAGGGCGGCCCATTTTTTTTTTGGAAAAGTGGTGTTTGAGCCACTTGTACATGGAGTCTACCCGAAAACATCCTAGTCCGGAACGAGAATCGCGCTCGCCATCTCCGGAATGGCAATCCCAAGCCTGTGCTAATAAGGCTAATATTCAAATGAGCTGAAACTTTGACTATATGTTAATTTTAACATAATAATTCAATACCAAATTTTCAAAACAATAAGTAGTTTGGAAAAAAATGGTATTGAGCTATGATTGTGGATTAATCAGTTGAATATTTGATATTATTGTCTTTCCCGTGTACAAATTATACTTAAAGGCTATACGTTTGTTCCAAAAACAAACTTTTTAGAGATGGCCCTGAGACCCATAGTGTTATATACCGATCATCTCAGTTCGACGAACTGAGGTGATGTCTGTGTGAGTATTAGGGTGGTTCAAAACATCGATTTTGCTCCACAACGCTCATTTGATTCTGTATCATGTTCTGAGTGTCCTCCGAAAATTTGAGCTCATTTGGATTAAAACTGATTTAGCACAAGCCCTTTCAAGCTTGCATGCAAATTATTTTTTCATTATACTGATTATGGCGCTTCCACATTAGGCGCAGGATACAAGAAAACCTACATAGCTAAAAGGAATACTCAAGAGCTTTCACTCAGCGAAAATCGCATCTTAATTTTTTTAAAATTAGATTTTACATAAAACAAATCAAAACACGTTACATTTTTTAGTGAAGAGTCCTAGTTGAAAATCGCATAATCAGTGAAAAAAATTAATATCATTTTAATCCGACGAGTGCTTCCTTACGACTAAGGAGTGGTCAACATCTCACTGTAGGTGGATTAATCTGTTTTTAATTTCATACGGAATGCGAGTAAAAAATACTCACACATATTTTCGCACCCATTCTTAACCATTTTGCTCGCCACAAGTTGCATTCCACGGGAAATCCAGTTCCATTTTTTGTAATTGAAAATCGGCTCGATCACACGATGGCATCAAAAGTTACGGCTAAAATACATTTTTTGTACGCAAAACCCGTGCAATAGGGTCACTCAATCTTCGGGCACTTAATTCTAATCGGTTTGCTTGCAGCAAATTGTATTCGACGGGAAATCCTGCTCCAATGTTTTCTATTGAAAAAACAAGTAACGGCCAAAATACTATTTTATAATGCACGAAAAAGGCAACATCACCGCTAGTTGGATTATTCAGGGTTTTTCTCACATGATGCCTCTCGGAGTTCAACACGCTAACGAATTGTAAAACACTTTTATCATAAAACTATATTAATCGCATTGCGCATGCTATGACGTGTTTCCTTTCATATTTTCCTTGATGTAATTAAAGCCAATAATTATTAATAATTTCCATATAATTATGCTGTACCCTACAAACAGTAGCGCGTTGAAATCATCTCAAATGAACATACAACAGAACAGAACACTAGTAGGCTAAATATACATACCTATATGAAGCAAGGAAGCGAAATCTCTGCAAAACGCCACATATCATTTGACATAATGATATTGCGATAACTTACTAGACCAACATCTGAAATATAAAGCTTTATATGTGGACAAAGAATCAAAAGGAATAAATTTTGGCCCTTCTCAAATGTTGGTCTAGATTCATGAGATCTTACTTCATATCTTCAGTTGTAGCAAAATTATACAAATGAATGACAAAGACATGTTTACAGGACACATGGACCGGACCATAAATCAATATCGTGAAGGTCACATAGGTCACACGACCTGCTTAAGCTCAATTCATAAGAAATGCCACTTTTATGAGGACGCCTGTCCCTAACGAAATAAGTTTAAACAAAAATTGAATCTTTATGACAATTGACATCAGCAGTGAAAAAAAAAACAGACTAAACCTAATAAATAAATAAATTGTGTTATCAATGAACCTGTTTTCCACTACCATAATTTCGGTTCATGCACATATACATATGCTGACCCTGATGATATTCCCTACGGTTCGAATCGCTATCAAGTTGGTTGCTGTTTCCTCCCAGAATAATTACATAGGTAGCTATATCAACAACACTCCCACATGCTCCCGTTGAATCGGCGTGTGAAGGTGAAATGTGATCCCCCAAAGTCAACATCAAGTCCTATTAACTAACCTTATCTGGCGGAGCGATACCCGCTTCGACCGGCTTTCCTATTATCACCTGTACCGTACCGATAAGGGTGGCCTGCTACATAGCCACCACACCGACACCGTACGCGGTATCGAATTGTCTTTCGCCAAGACTAATTTACATTCCTTCGGTCTTTTTCGCCAAAACCAAAATGCACACAAACCGGTGGCTTGTGCTGTTTTTCACAGACAAAGTTTGGCTCCTTCGGAGTAATTTAATAAATGGCAAGATACTCCAAATATACGACCTAGATATAAGCAACTTCCGACGTTTGGTTGATAGAGGTATGCACAGAAGTTTTCTGTGTCCCAAAATAGAACAATGGTGGGATGTGGTATGAAAACCTTTAAGGATAGCGAATATGGTCCTATATGCACCTTTTAATTCTTTTCAAATATCTCAGCAAATTTATAATTTTCTTAACGTAGATCTATTATTTAGGTTTGATTGCAAATATTGATATAAAATTCATTTTACGTGAAGATAAAATACATAGAAATATGAAAATATTGCGGCTTAGGGATTGAAAAAATATTTTTTTTCAAAAAATCGGAGTGATCGACACTCACACGCGATCATTCTTTTAAATTGTCAATCGATAAAAATGAAAATCGTATCTTAATTTGAAGCATTTAACTTCTTCAACTCGTTTTTCTTTCTACTAGGAAATTACATATAACGCCAAACAGAAGATTTAACAGGACTGTTTACATTTAGCTGGTATTACTATTAGGATTACATAATCATTACATAATCATAATTCTATATTTATTATCGTTTGATTCCATAATTTGAGAAGTTATCACCGGTGACACCTTGTCTACTGTTCACACCTGATATAATCTCAAATGAAAATTGCAAGCATTACCGTCTAAAACTGTCAACACAACACTGGCAGCTAATGTCCATTTTTTCTCCCTAGACCTGATCTGACCCCTTCTGAACTATTCATTGTCAGGCTTGACTGTCGCTGTAGTTTTCGGCGGTCATAGTGGAGCCCAAGTTCATGGATTTATCAACAACTAATCCCCATCATTACGTCGCTTTCGATTGTGTCCTCTCTGTAGAGCTGTGGTCTCCGGTTTGAAACTAATCCGATTTAGACGAAACATAGTTTTTGTTAGAAAAACTTTTTTTCCCTAAAAATGACCAGTTGCGATGTTAGGACGTTTGGTAGGGAACATAATCATCTATTTCGAAACCAAATTTCGTCCAAATCAAAAGAGGTGTTTTTTTGCAAATCGATATTTTTATTCGAAAATTTGACAGATTTTGCGATAGTCACCCGTGCAACACTTTTTTTGAAGAGCTTTTAAGTAAAGTAAGGAATCGACACAAATCGTTCAAGTCTCGTTTTCTACAAAATCGAAGCTGACCCCAAGTATCGGTGAGTAGGTCTGAACATTCTAACCCGGTCCATTGAATTTTATTCCGTGATTTTGAAGATAACAAGCCAAAAATCATGTTTTTGCCTCTTCTGAGTAAACAACCATCACAATCTTATCCGATACATTCCAATTTTCAACGCCTTCTTCTTCTTATTGGCATTACATCCCCACACTGGGACAGAGCCAGTTCCTCCAGGAATTCCTCCGGAAGTTCCTCCAGGAATTCCTCCGGAAGTTCCTCCAGAAATTCCTCCGGAAGTTCCTCCAGGAATTCCTCCAGGAATTCCTCCGGAAGTTCCTCCAGAAATTCTTCCGGAAGTTCCTCCAGGAATTCCTCCGGAAGTTCCTCCAGGAATTCCTCCGGAAGTTCCTCCAGGAATTCCTCCGGAAGTTCCTCCAGGAATTCCTCCGGAAGTTCCTCCAGGAATTCCTCCGGAAGTTCCTCCAGGAATTCCTCCGGAAGTTCCTCCAGGAATTCCTCCGGAAGTTCCTCCAGGAACTCCTCCGGAAGTTCCTCCAGGAATTCCTCCGGAAGTTCCTCCAGGAATTCCTCCGGAAGTTCCTCCAGGAATTCCTCCGGAAGTTGCTCCAGGAATTCCTCCGGAAGTTCCTCCAGGAATTCCTCCGGAAGTTCCTCCAGGAATTCCTCCGGAAGTTCCTCCAGGAATTCCTCCGGAAGTTCCTCCAGGAATTCCTCCGGAAGTTCCTCCAGGAATTCCTCCGGAAGTTCCTCCAGGAATTCCTCCGGAAGTTCCTCCAGGAATTCCTCCGGAAGTTCCTCCAGGAATTCCTCCGGGTGTTCCTCCAGGAATTCCTCCAGAAGTTCCTCCAGGTATTTCTCCAGAAGTTCCTTCAGGAATTCCTTCAGAAGCTCCTTCAGGAATTCCTCCAGAAGTTCCTCCAGGAATTCCTCCAGAAGTTCCTCCAGGTATTTCTCCAGAAGTTCCTTCAGGAATTCCTCCAGAAGTTTCTCCAGGAATTCCTCCGGAAGTTTCTCCAGGAATTCCTGGAGAAGGAACTTCCAGACGAAATCGCAGAGGAACTTACTCCGATCCACGTCGGCGCCGATCATCAACGGCGTGACGACGCCACGCCGCCGCGGCTGGCTGAAAATGATCTATCACGCCACCGCCGGTAAAATTTCAATCAGCGCACAGGTCTACCTGGAAGTACCCGGAAGGTGGACAATTCGATCGAAAATCACCGAAATGGACTCCAGTGTACTTGTTTTGCAAAATTATGAAGTTTGACATGCCGCAAGGTGGATTCCAAGATTGAACGAAAATTGGCCACTTCCCCAAGGGAACCAGGCCCTGGAAGTATCCGGAGGGTGGCCAATTCGATCGAAAATCGCCGAAATATACTCCAGTGTACTTGTTTTGCAAAATCATGAAGTTTGACATGTCGCAAGATGGATTTCGAAGCCGATCTGCAAGTGACCATTTTTTCCGGGAGGGAGGTAACCCCAGTACTCCCCGGAATATATCCGAAACCATGGTCATTGCACAAAAATTGACCTCGGTTCCTAAAACTATAGGAATTTTGTGATCGATTCCAGAAGATTGCTTGAAAATCCGTTGGAAATTGGCTGAGCTACGTGGTTTTGAATTTTGAGTTTTGTCGTAAAATGGGGGTTGGGGACGTACGTGTTAAAGAAATGGCCTTTTATCTTCAGCTTGCACATCTTTGCGTTGATTGGCTGCCACCCAATCACGCGTTGACGCATCTTTCCCAGCACTATGAAGCTCGTTGGTGGTGCCACAGCTTTGGTAGGAGGTAGCCGCTCGATGCCCGCTTTTCCACACTTTCTGTCCTGTCCAGCAAATCTCCTGCAGCGTAACGATGTCGAAGTTGCGAGGATGTAATTCATCGTAGATTATCCTGTCGTAACCTACGAAGCCAAGCGACTTGCAGTTCCATGTTCCAAGCTTCCAATCGTGATCCTTTATTCGTCGCCTAGGTCGTTGCCGATTATATCGAGTCGCATAATCTCTTATATTGTTCGTAATTGTTGGTCTTCCAGGTGGCTTATTGGGCCTGCGCAAACCTTCTGTCTCGTCGGAGGGCCATCGTGTCAGGTCTGTTTAGTGTCCCACCTAACACCAGGACTTGGACTTGTGTGCTTTGAGCTTTGGTCGGTTTGATGGGGCCTACTTGCGGATACATGCAGCTTTTTTATAGGAATTTAACAGGTTTTTCATGGTTTTCTATCAGGAAGCGAGGTATGAATATAAAATGGACCATTGACGATTTTGATCGCTTCCGGGACCTACGGATTTGTCTCCGGGGAACCCGTAGAAGAGGACATTTCAGGTTTGGCACCAAAGCTAGCCATTCGACGGTTCGTTTTTTCATGGTTTTCTATCAGGAAGCAAGGTATGAGTATAAAATGGACCATTGACGGCTTTGACCGCTTCCGGGACCTACGGATTGTCCCCGAGGAACCCGTAGAAGAGGATATTCCAGTTTTTGCGCCAAAACTGGTCATTCGACGGTTTGTATTTCATGGTTCTCTATCAGGGAGTGTGGTAGAGTATAAAATGGACCATTGACGACTTTGAGCGCTTCTGGGACCTACGGATTGTCCCCGGGGTAATCCGTAGAGGGGACATTTAAGTTTTGGCTCCAAATCTAGTCATTCGACGGTTCTTTTTCCATGGTTTTCGAATGACTTCTGGTCGTCGAATGACTTCTTTTAGAACTGAAATATCCCCTTCTACAGGCTCTCCTGGAGCAATCCGTAGGTCCCGGAAGCGGTCAGAATCGTCAATATTCCATCTTATATTCAAACCTCGCTTCCTGATAAAAAAAACTATGAAAAACAACGGTCGAATGATTAGTTTCGGCGCAAAAACAGGTATGCCTCCTTCTATAGGTTTCCCTGGGGCAGATGGTAGGTTCCAGAAGTGGTCAGAGTATTCAATGGTCCATTTTATATTCATACTGCGCTTCCTGATAGAAAAACCATGAAAAAAGAGCTGTCCAGTGACTTATTTTGGCGCTAAAACTGAAATGTCTCCTTCATCAGATTTCCTTGGAGCAATGCATAGGTTCCGGAAATGATCTTAATCGCTAATATTTATTTAATATTCATTCCTTGACTCTGGATCGAAAACCTTGAGAACAGAACCCTCGAATGACTTATTCTGGCACAGAATGTGAAATGTCCTCTTCTACAGGTTCCCCGGGAACAATCTTTAGGTCCCGAAAGCGGACAAAGTCGTAAATAATACGTTTTATAATCATACCTCGCTTCCTGATAGAAAACTATGAAAAAAGATCCGTCGTATGACTAGTTTTGACGCTAAATCCGAAAAGACCCTTTTTACAGGTTCTCCTGGGAGTAATCCAGAGGTCCCGAAAGCGGTCAGAGTCAACAATGGTCAATTTTATATTCATAGCTCGCTTCCCGATCGAAAACCATAAAGAACGAGCCGTTGAAGAACTAGCTTTGGTGTTAAAACTGACCGGTCACGGAAGCGGTCAAAGCCGTCAATGGTCCATTTTATACTCATTCCTCGCTTTCTTATATTCAATGGCGTAACTGCAGGGAGGCTAGGGGAGGGGCTATAGCCCCACCTGAGATCTGGCTAGCCCCCCTAGAAAATTTGTTACTTTGTATAAGTATTGCACATATCAGGTCCACTTATTATATACGGGGGTAAATGCAGAGAAAGGATTGTCTTCATTATCCAATCCCTCTCTTCAAAACACTACAGCAAGTTGAATCTATTCGCTGAAGTTTTTGAACTTCGAGCAATTGTTATAAGGCTTGTTCACGACAAAATCTGGACCCCTCAAAACACGTTATAACTTATGAAATACCAAAGGAAATACCTCATCATCAAGTGAATTAAAAATATATTTTTTATTAGTATTACAAGTACTTAATGGATAATGGACAATTCCTTGAGATTTTCAAGTTTTTCCAGGTTTTGTGAGTAATTGTTATCTAAATCGAGCGTATGATCTTAACCTTTCTAACTAATACCAATCCTAAAAGCTGCAGCGCATTTTAATTAATACTGTAGGCGTCTTGAGAAAGGTTCGGTAAAACTCTTAGATTTCAAGTAGGGGTAATTAAAAGTTGAATAAGAAAGAACTTTGTATTCTTTAGGATGAATTTTAGAAACTCCGCATACTATTCAAATATCTAAACTCCTATTGTCGCTGCAGTAATGAAACCAGTGAAAATGTCACAGTATGCGTGAAACAGACCTACTGAGAGAAAAGATGCGTTGAATGTTCCTATGTGTAAACAAATGCTCATGTAAGTTAATTTGTTGCAATTTTTTAAACTAAATTGAAAATTAACGACCAATAAGTTGTATTGGGATGTAAAACTATTTTTTTAAATCATCCTAGAAGTTATTCTAACAGAAAAGAGAGGTTAGTTTGTTGTAGTCAGATCGCCGTTTGAAAGCTCGTAGGAATTGTCAGGCCACTGAATTGAAAGCTGGCGCAAAGAGTTTAACCAACTAATTTATCCAATATTTAATTTATAATGTATTCTAGGTTCGAAGCAAATCAAAAAATCCTTTAAAAATCAGGATCGTGCTTCACATTCTATTTACGGCGAGCGCAACTATGGCTTTCTGAATCTATCAAGAATTTTGGGAATCCTACAAGATTTCTATATTTTTGTAACAGGGCTGAGCGTCGATGAACATCATTTAAAATATTTAAGTCGTCCATTGATATCTGGTAGATCAATCATCAGTTGAATCGAGCGAAAATGGTAAACTTTCTGTGTTATGAGTGTTAAAATAGAAAAGTTTAAAAAAAAGTTAGCCCCCCTCCTAGAATTTTTCATTAGTTACGCCAATGGAAAACCATGAAAAACGAACCGTCGAATGGCTAGCTTTGGTAACAAAACTGAAATGTCCCCTCTACGGGTCCCTCGGGGGCACCCCAGCGACTTCAGAATCCGTCTTTTTGTTGGTTTTTCATTCTTGACGTGACAGAAGACTTCTGGAATGTTATCACAATGGAATATCGGTCAAAAAGCTTGATTCAAATGAATTGGTAGCCAGCTATGGGAAAACTCACTCACTCACACGACCCAAGCAACACATGCAACATCGTTAATTCGTTTCGAACTATCTCAAAGTTGCATATAAATCACAAAGAAGGTACTTGAATTACTTCTAGATTCAGATACGTTTTTACTGTGTTTCATAATTTACTCCAAGTCTCAGTAATGGAATTCAATAGTTTCGCAGAACAACGACGCTGTCCACTTCAAGCGTGTATAAAGTGGGACGAGCGGGATTGTTACAAAACATTTGCAGTTAAGGTATATTCAACGTCACATTACAAAATACACTCGAGAAACAAATTTGAATCTTGTTTAAATTGTTACACATAAGTTCAGTCATACATCCTGTTGTTTTGACTAATGTGAAACTTACTGTTTACATATGTGTATTTAGTGTCAACTGAATAACAATTTAGATATGTCACACTAAAGTGGACAAACCATTACGTGTTTTAAAACATTTGCGCAACATCTTCTTCTTTGGAATTTCAGTTAGATTTTACATGCCATGCTGTTGAACATGTTACAATGAAGTAATAATTATCTCTTTGTTGATGTTATCATATAATTACTTCGGAAAATACGCTTTGGTAACAGTTCGTAAAGATTAAGTAGGGCTGTACTTAACGTTTGAACCCGCAGTGTATGGGATTGCGAAACTATGTCAGCCATATGCAATTCAGCAGCAGAAAAATATGATTTACATAAATTGGATTTTAACATTACATCATGCATTTGAGCAAGAAATAATCTAACAAAAAAATACACTACGCCATTCTTCAATAATACAATTATCATTTCCTTGCAAAGGCATTATTTTTCCCTGCAACACTTTTTCAAAATGTAATATTTTTACATGAATAATTACACTTTTAGGAGGCGCTTATTTTAATTCGAAGTAAAATGGTTAACTTCACGATGAAACTTGAAGCGTTTGAGAATACGGCCTTCATATAGGGTTTTTGAAGTCAATTGTTCAATATGAAACATTTTCAGATTTCATTATCGATGACCAATTCTGTAGCTGATTCGTCACTTGAAGTATAAATTATAAACTGGTTATTTCACTTGAGTAGACGTCAAATCAGAATAATATAGGTCGTGAAATTTTTCCATCATTTTAGAAAAAATCTCTGCTTCGTTTCTAGTACGTTTTTGTAACTATCATTTGCAACTTATTCCATTAAAATATAATGTTCCATGTACCATATTTGTAACCTATATTGCAACAAACACAAGTCACAAATAGACTCCACCTCCTGCGCTTTTTGCGTTACAATGAAGTATTATATGCGGTACTCTTTCCATATATTAAACATTATTTTGGTCACAGCGAGGTTGTTGTTACTTGCTTTGAAACAAACTGTGTTGCTTGGGGAACCACACCAATTCAAAATCCCTATCCATCAGCGAACACACGATTACAAAATGAATGCTACTCAACCCAACAGCGAACCAACAAACGATTCATACCTACTGAGTGCCCCCAAGCAGGAACAAGTGAAACCACAGATAGTGCGAATAGAAATCGAGAGATGAGAATGAACCGATGTTTAGTGAGTGCAGCAGAAAACACTGTGTTGGACTCAGAAGATTGATTCAATTTAGACTCAAAAAAGATATTTTAGTTACTAGATAAAGATTGTCGCTTCTGTTCCCTTTGTTCTGCTGTCCGAAACATGTGTGGTACATACCTGTCAAATCGTATGGATTTTTCTTCTTTGACATTTAGCTCCCCTATCCTCGCCAGCAAAAGATGTTCCGGACAGCGACGACAGCGACAATCTTTATCTAGTAACTAAAATATCTTTTAGACTCAATGATTCGTTTTGCGGCCTGGTTCTTTCTGCCGAATCCTCACTCACCACTCAATTGCGATTCCATTCGTTTACGAACCAAATGTAAACAAATACTCGGCTATGCATTATTTGCTATCTGTGGGAAAGATTCGGTGATGAATTTTGTCTGTTTGTTTTTTGGCATGATTCGTTACTAACTGAAGCCAAACGGCAGACAATCAAAATTGAAAATTTTGGAAGGGCTCGCGTACAGTTGCCTAATTTGCGATTGTGTGTAGATGTGAGTGAAAGATTAGCGCTAAATGAACCGATTTTTCCCATACCTGGGTAGCCTGGTCCTTTTTAAAACTCTCGATCAGCACCGATTCTAAACAAATGGCCATATCTCACTGGATTCTGGTCCGATTTCGAATTTCAACATATCGGGACTGATTTGCGATTTGGGCGTAACTTATTTTGTAAACAAACATTGCTTCATGAATTCCGGAGAATGTAAGCGTTTTCATCCTAAACTAATTCCCTTATCTGGTAGAGGAAAGCTTAATCTATCGGATCCATACCGTGGTTTCCTCATGAAATGCTTGTTTTAGCAGGAATTCGCCTTCCAATGTTTGTTTACAAAATAAGTTACGCCCAAATCGCAAAGCGGTCCCGATATGGTTCCAATCAGAAAGAGCCCTACTTTATTTGTGGTTATTAAGGTGGTTATACAACAAAGCCACAAATCGGCCATCTTGGAAACCACGTGCTTTTTCTAGTGATTTTTCAAGAGCACGAATTGAGAGAACCACAACGCTCATTGGGATGAAACATCCGTAGATCGTTTGCTTACTCATGCTAAACAATCGACTTCAGGTTCAACATTGTACGAAAGTTATTACGCTAGATTTGAACTTTTGATAATAGGAGTAAAAAACCGTGTGGTGAATTAGAAATTGACTAAAATAAATACTCCCCCTAAACAATTAGAAAATTCCCATAAGAAAATAGAAAATTGCCAATAAAGAAATCAGGGTATGAGCAATAAATAAATATAAAATTTTCACAAATAAAACAAAATTTCCATAAACAATTAAAAATTTTCCACAAAACAAAAATAAATAAGCACTTTTAAAAGCAAAAATTGCAATTATAAAAGAAGAATAAAAAAAATAAATGTTCCACGAAAAAAAAATAAAAAATTTCCATAAATAAATCAATATTAGCAATAAAAATTAAAAAAAATTTCCACAAAATAAATATATTTTTTCCATAACAAAATAAAAATTTTCCACGAAATGATCAATAAAAAGCAATAGAAAAAATAAGAAAATTTCCATAAAGAAATATAAAACCCGACTTAATCCACCTACAGTGAACGCAACCCTTCTTACACTTTTGAATGGTTGTGTGTGCCCAGTGCATATTACAATTTCTATGCATATGACCAGTGACGGGAAATGTCATATCGATGTCATGGGACTAACTTGCTAATAACTTTTCTCACAAGTCATTTACAATAATGTTTTCTATATAAACATGTAGCCTTCAAATGAACCGAAAACTTTTTCTAATAGGTAATTTCTCTAAATATGATATTGGCGGCGTGAGAGCCGAATTAGTGTCAGATGACATTAATGTCATGACATTCCGTGACATTTTTTTAATCTCGCTCTCATGGCTCACACTTTGTATTTAGAACTATGATCTATTCGACAAAGTTCTAGGACCCTTTAAGTACTACATGTTGATCAAAAAATCCGAACTGTAAATGACTTTTGGAAAAAGTTATTACGAAATTAGTAATAGCAATGCCATGACATTTTTTTGACATTTCCCATCACTGCATATCTCGGGTACTTATTCAAAAGGACGTATGTGATTTTGTAAACAAAGATTCAAACCTCGATTTATCCAATCTGATGGCACTCCCACGCAAACCAACACCACCAACAGGTAGCCGAAGCCTCCCCCTATCTGTCTATTGTGATGGTTTGCGTGGGAGGGCTCTCAGATCGGACAAATCGACGTTTGAATCTTTGTTTACAAAATCACATACGTCCTTTTGAATAAGTACCCGAGATATGACCTTCAATTGAGTATAAAATAACTGATATCATCATGCTTTTATCGATTTCAAAATAAAAACCCAGTTTAATCCACCTAGCGGTGATGGCGCCTTTCTCGCGGAAAAAGGTAATAAATGTAGCCTTTACGCTTACACCTCGATGATGTACAAGAAAGGTAAAACAGTTACACCGTCGAATGTTATGATAGAAAATTTACACTAGTAGACGACAGATGGCGCTGCCAAAAGTTTCTCGAATTTCCTATGTTCGAATTTTGACTTTCGGACAATTTCATAGTACTATGAAACTCAACGAAGAGCATACTTACGCCTAAATGCGTGCAACACGAGCATCTTTATAGTACGATGAAACTCTTAATGGAAGCAAGCCACGGATAAACTTTAAAAATATTCATAGATGCAAGGCATTTTTCATAACATATTATTGTTCTATGTGACTATGTCTCATCACTATTTTAATATTATCTATTTTTTGCAATTTGCAATTATTATGAAATTCAATAGTGATCAACAGCGTTTTAGTCTCCGTCGGATGCAACTTGTTGCAAGAAAATCGATTAAGAGTTTCTATGTGAAAATTTGGCTAATGTTTTTTATGGCATTTTGTGCACACACACACGCACACACATACACACACACACACGCACACACGGACAGACAGACATTTGTTCAGCTCATCGAGCTGAGTCGAATGGTATATAACACTATGGGTCTCCGGGACTTCTATCAAAAGTTCGAATTTGGAGTGAAATGATAGCCTTTCGGTACAACTTAGTTGTACGAGAAAGGCAAAAAGGGATATTTCTGGAAATTTAACAATTTTTAAAAAATACAAAAAGACTGCAGATTTGATTTGCCGCCTTAAATGGCAATATTACAGCTTCTGTTTAAGCCCAAAAGAGTTCAAATCGGGTCATAGACGGCTGAGATATTGGTATGACAATTCTTCATTAGTAGTCTGAAAATATGTCTCATATTCGTATTTCACAGATATCTCTGAAACCGAATTTCCAATTGACGATTAAAGGTTGCATGAAGAAGAAGAAGTCGAAGGATGATATCTGAAAAATATTGCACGGGGAAGCATACGGGAAGTTTTTTAAAACTCTTCTCAAAAATTCTAGGAGCAATTTAATTAAAAACGGTTAGCAGTACGGGGTTGGACTTTCCTTCTACTGCATAATTAACGCAATTTTTCGATTTCAAATTTTATTTTATGATATCATACTTGATATACAGTATAAGAAAAGTCCAACCCCGTACTGCTTTCCGTTTTTAATTAAATTGCTTCTAGAATTTTTGAGAAGAGTTTTAAAAAAATTTCCGTATACTTCCCCGTGCAATATTTTTCTAATATCATCCTTCGACTTCTTCTTCTTCATGCAACCTTTAATCGCCAATTGCAGAAAAAAATGAATGGGTCCAATGACAAAAACATAGCTTTCGTTTAAAGATAAAATCGCACAAATCGGTCCAAGGACGACTGAGATCTTGATGGGACATATTTTACCGATGTGTGAAGTTGATACGTCTAATGCTTTATGTTCGTATTTCAGAGATATCTCCGGAACCCAATGTCTAATTGCAAAAACAAAATACAATGGGTTCAATGGCAAAGTCATAGCTTTCGTTTAAAGATAAAATCATGCAAATTGGGACATTATTTTGTTAGTTTTCTGAAAATGCACTTCATGTTCGTATTTCTCACATATCTCTGGAACCAAATGTCCGATTGCAAAAAAATTGAACTCGTACAATGACAAAGTCATAGCTTTCGTTTAGTGTTAAAATCGTGCAAATCGGTCCACAGACGGCTGAGATCTTGATGTGAGATTTTTGTAACGCACACACATACGCACACACGCACACACGCACACACACACACACATACATACATGTGCTCAGTTCGTCGAGCTGAGTTGATTGGTATATACGACTTGGGTCTCCGAGCCTCGGATAAAAAGTCGGTTTTTCAAGCGATCTTTATACCCTTCTTAGGGTGTAAGAAGGGTCAAAAGGGATATTTCTGGAAATTTAACAATTTTTAAAAAATTTAAAAAGACTGCAGATTTGATTTGCCGCCTTAAATGGCAATATTACAGCTTCTGTTTAAGCCCAAAAGAGTTCAAATCGGGTCATAGACGGCTGAGATATTGGTGTGACAATTCTTCATTAGTAGTCTGAAAATATGTCTCATATTCGTATTTCACAGATATCTCTGAAACCGAATTTCCAATTGCAGAAAAAAATGAATGGGTCCAATGACAAAAACATAGCTTTCGTTTAAAGATAAAATCGCACAAATCGGTCCAAGGACGACTGAGATCTTGATGGGACATATTTTACCAATGTGTGAAGTTGATACGTCTAATGCTTTATGTTCGTATTTCAGAGATATCTCCGGAACCCAATGTCTAATTGCAAAAACAAAATACAATGGGTTCAATGGCAAAGTCATAGCTTTCGTTTAAAGATAAAATCATGCGAATTGGTTTACAGACGGCTGAGATATTCATGTGACATTATTTTGTTAGTTTTCTGAAAATGCACTTCATGTTCGTATTTCTCACATATCTCTGGAACCAAATGTCCGATTGCAAAAATTGAACTCGTACAATGACAAAGTCATAGCTTTCGTTTAGTGTTAAAATCGTGCAAATCGGTCCACGGACGGCTGAGATCTTGATGTGAGATTTTTGTAACGCACACACGCACACACGCACACACACACACACACACACACACATACATACATGTGCTCAGTTCGTCGAGCTGAGTTGATTGGTATATACGACTTGGGTCTCCGAGCCTCGGATAAAAAGTCGGTTTTTCAAGCGATCTTTATACCCTTCTTAGGGTGTAAGAAGGGTAAAAAGCAATTAAACTGTGCTTTTTTTTCATAGATGACCCCTTCTTTAAAAGCGTTTAAAATTCATGTAAAATTTCATCAGCTGTATTGCTTTCTTGTATTTTTTAATGGAAATTTTCTTATTTTTTTATTGCTCTTTATTGATTATTTTGTGGAAATTTTTATTTTTTTATGGAAAAAAAATATTCATTTTGTGGAAAATTTTGTAATTGTTTATTGCTAATATTGATTTATTTATGGAAATTTTGTATTTTTTCGTGGAACATTTTCATTTCTTTATGGAAAATTCTTCTTTTATAATTGCTATTTTTGCTTCTAAAAGTGCTTATTTATTTTTGTTTTGTGGAAAGTTCTTAATAGTTTATGGAAATTTTGTTTTATTTGTGGAAATTTTATAATTATTTATTGCTCATACCCTAATTTTTTTATTGGCAATTTCCTAATTGTTTATGGAAAATTTCTAATTTTAAATGGAAATTTTATTTAGCTGCCATTATAAATTCACCACATGGCTTGATTGTATAATCACCTTAAGGTGATTATAGAATGAAGCCCGTGGTGAATTTCAAATTCACCACACGTCTATCTATATACATTTCCAAATGCCCAAATCTGGCGTAATGGTTTTCGTACAGTGCCGAAACTCAAATTATGAGTGTTCAGCATAACTAAGCAAATGATCTACTATTATTTCAGCCCCATACGCGTTATGGTTCTTTCATCTCTTGCTCTTGAAAAAAATATTAGAAAAACACGTGGTTTACAAAATGGCCGATTTCTGACTTTATTGTATAATCACCTTAATATTATTCTGTTTCAACCACAACTTATCCTAATATCCACCACAAATTTACGGTTCTGTACCTACCTTCGAAAAGCTCGGAATATCTCCGGTATCCGATGGCCATAGTCGGTTCCATGAACATATGTTGAAATTACATTAAATTTCTAGTTCAGGCATCCCTGAATTGTGTTGACATAGTTGAAACACATCTAATTATGCCCAAAATTTGCCTATCCCAGTTATTTTGGACATCCCCTGTATCTTGTGTGGCAAGTACAAGGATACACTATGCCCAGGGTGTCTAGAAAGTTTCCAACCCGAAAACATCCTAGACCGGACCGAGAATCGAACTCGCCATCTCCGGATTGGCAATCCTACGCCTTTGCTCGCAAGGCTACTGGAGACTGGCGTATTAGACCACCCTCCTCTCTGAAAAAAAAACGACCTATATCGTAACCGAAAAATGATGTTAATTATAGCTCAGAAGACATTCAGAAAGACGGGAATGGCTGGAATCAAAAAAACAGAAATGGATTTTTGTCGCTTTAAGTAGTGTGGGAACCAAAGTACAGTCATGCTTCCAAATAAGCATGAATTCTTTTTTCAAACCAGTAGCGCCTTCGCGTTTCCTCCCGTCAGCCAGGTGTCCAAATACCATTAGTGAAAGCTCCTCATTGTAGGATTTTGCTGAAGCTGGAAAATATAAAAAAAAATCTCCTCGACCTGTCCGTGGGAGTCCCCAACCTGTCCGTAACTCTACGTATACAAACCGGTATGACGAGCTCAGTTTTCTCAACGAGAGATCCCAACGGAAAAGAACGGGTTATAATGGAAAACAAGGAAAACAATTTAATTAGTGCTCGGTGAATGTTTCAACGGAACGCCATCGCACCGCACCGTGCTGCCATTGTTGTCGTCCTATACCAACCGACCCAGCCAGAAATATTTAGCTGAAGGCATCAAGTTATTGCCTCGTCATCTGAGAGCACCCATCCGACAGCTGGGAAACAAGGAGCCGAGATGAGCGAACAGGTGTCCCGAGATAGCTAAACTTCCCATTCAGACTGCTCGGTCCGTTGCTCAACTGGGGCTGACCAGGCAGAGCAGAGGTGGAGATGAAGCACGAGGCTTTTTAGTTGCTACATACTGCCAACCTTCGTGGTGGGACGACGAGTTCAGTACGAATGGCAAACAAATCTACTTGTATGGATGTAATATGAAATGTCGGAAGCTGGTTTCCTAGGAGAATCCATTGTAGTGGTCATTGTTTTATGCTGTCACTCAGGAGACCGGACTGGCCTACTGTCTGAAGTGAAAGCCATCTTCCCGGTGAATGATTTTGATTAATTTTAAATTACATGAGAGGTTGTCTGCCCATGATCACATATTTGTAACATTTGCATTTTGGTAGATTTTGTAAATCGTTTATAAATCCTCCCCACAAACTCAATCATTTTCAGCTTACCACAGATAAGCAAGATAGTAAAGCCTATTTTACTGTTGTGGGATTGGATGCAGAAAATTGGGCTTTCTAAACGATTCACAGGCTTTCTACAAAATGAACAAAAATGCGAGTGTTACAAACATGCGATCATGGGCAGTTGTGGGTTATGATGATCATAAGAGTAGGTGACATCTTTACAAGCAGCCTGAAATGCCATCTCTCAAAATGGCAGTATAAGAAAATTTATTTTTACTTTATTTTATTATAGTTGTCGTACCCAATAAAAATTACAATTACAATTACAATAAATTGATTGTTAACATTTTTCGTCAAACAAGAGTATTATAAGCAAAGGGGTCTAGGTGACAAAATAGTAGTTTCGAGAAAATATGCTGCAAAGCTTTAACAAAATTTAGAACAAGCATCTTGGAATCCAAAACATAACACACACGAGTTTTCACGGGCACCCCATTCTACTACCTTTCGCTTTTAATAGTACAATTTTCACAAAAAAAAACAATAAATAAGTTTTTTTATTGTCTTTATTAATGAGGTTTTCGGCCCTAGACCGGTTCACCTCAAAAAAATAAATTTCGATAAAGCCGCTCAGTAATAAAAACCATTCTAATTAAGAACCTTAATGTTTTGTACTTCTGTTAGTTTCAACTCCCTTTAATTTGAAACGGATCCGAACAAATCGTTGGGTGACCCAAATTGTTGCCTTTTTTTAACCCTCTAGACCGTGAAAACCACCGCAGAAAATCGATAGTAATCGCAGTCGATTATTCATAACAAAAAAAAATCTGCGATATCGAATCATTAAACACGTACACTATCATGCCAACCCCTATCTTCGGCTGGGGATCTTGAACGACCTTACCTACAGCAATGCTCTACCACCGTCGGACACAACAGGCCAATTTAATCTGATTGGAATCGTTAGTCCCAGGCTCAAAGGTGTTTTGACCATCGTACAACGCTGTTACATAGGAACACATGCTGGCCTAACTGTTTCTGCCGGCTGGGTTAATTTATTCTCCCGCAGCACGCAAAAGTGTACATATGCCATTTGCATGGGTGGGATTATTCCGCGCGGTATAAAGGTAATGTGGCCCCTTAGTCTAGCTAGGTGGTCGTTATGGAAAAGCATTGCTCTTCTCTGCATTAAACCATAATTTGTAGAAGCACTTGCAGTCTCCTGCGGGACCACGCCGGGCTTCAGTCTTCAGTAGTGTAGTGGGCTCGTTAGTTCTTGCAAAGTGGTAACCTCTCACTATGAGAATATTTTCCAAAGCGAAACATCCATAAAATGGAGTGCAAAATCAGTATTCAGGTGGCGCCCTTATTTATTGAATCCAGGGGTTTCCCATTATGATATTTTCAATAATTCATTATGTACTGACCTATGGAAAAATATCCTCTGTTTTTGTCTTTGCTGTGTGCATTCCTGGTATGTGCCATAGCAGAATTGGGTTTCCGCAACTAATTTATGATTATGGAAAATAAATGCAAAGATAGAATTCCGTTTCATTTGTAAATTGTAATCTAATTGCGAAACCTCTGTTCAAATTACCAACGCTTTGCTCTTATGCAACATTCTCCGGATGCTTTTCCAGTAATAGTCCTCTTCTGTGGCTATGGGAAACCGCGTTGGTACTGTCTTCCTTCACTATTCATCGTGTACCTCCCCAGCAAGAAACAAACTTGGGCAGAAAAGATAAAGCACCTCTACGATTGCCGTATGGTGCTCTCCCGGGAAGAGGTATCTGGTGCAGGGTTGGTGGGATCGGAAAAAGGGGCGGAAAAGCAGTTCTCCGGAGGTGAAAATCCTTGAAGATGAAAAACAGCCCAAGGAGTCGAGCATGGCAACAATCTTGGTTTGTAGCTACCTTCTTCGAGTGCCTATTGAGAAGGGTCCGTGTCGCTCGTTGCGTTGGATTTGAGGGAGTTATGGCTGGTGCAAGATAAATAAGTTCAAGGTAAAGTCGTTCGATTCTCGTAATGAGTATAATAGGAGGCATTTTCTCGATTATTTCGCTTGAGTGCTTGCAAGTATCGCAGGTTATAGGGAACGCGGGAATTATTGTAGGCAGCAAGCAATTATACCGTTCCTTGAGTAATAAAGATAAAATCAAATGATTGTATCACTGCAGGAGCAAACAACACGGAAACATAATAAAAACTCGAACTAAACTATTAAGCAATTAATGCTTTTGGTTCGATGATGGGGAAATGAAATTTACAACTTTTTTAATCATATCATTATGAGCTTCAAGAACTCAATTAAACAAATTTTATTTTCGGGTTTTTTTTTATCTAGTGGAGTTCTCCAAGGGGTCTCCAATAGAATTGAGAGCTCAGGCGTACTACTGCCAATCCGGAGATGGTGAGTTCGATTCTCGGTCCGGTCTAGGATGTTTTCAGGTTGGAAACTTTCTCGACACCCTGGGCATAGCGTATCCATTGTACTTGCCACACAAGATACATACTCTTGCAATGGCGGGCATAGAAAAGCTTTCAATTAATAACTGAGAAATTGCTAATAGAACACTAAAAAGAAGTTTACATACGGCCTCTGCCGCATAAATAAAAGTGTATAACTACCATATTTCTTTTTTGACTTGAGCAGTGGCTATTTACGTTATTGTTTTCACTACAAAAGACACACTTTCACATATATTTTTGCCAATAAATCAAGTTCGTTCTAACAGATCTCTGAAGTGCGGCATCTATACCGACGCGGCATCTCACCCGAATTTACCCTACATATTCACCATACATCAAGAACTTTTATTCAATCCTTTCACCAGCAAATCTGGCGAATCTATTCAGCTGTTTTTGACGTGCCTGCTCAACTACTTTACAGCATGTTACACAACTTCATCTCAATCTTTACTAAACCATTTAGTTTATTTATTTAGTAATACGATAAAAACCAATCTATGTATGTATGTATGTTCGCTAACTACTTTTGAACCACTTGACCGATTTCAACCAAATTTGGAACACATATTCTCTATCTTCAGGAGAAGTTTACAAAGAAGGGGGGAGGGTAAGTGAAAAAGGGAAGAGTGTGGGGGGAGTTGATCTCTTTAGGAAACTGGAAAATCGTTAGGGGAAGTGGTTGTAAAATGAACAGTTGGCTATATTTATATTAAAACACTATTTAGACGTATATTAATGAACACATTTTCCTCGAAATAAAATAAGGTACCTAAGCATATATTTTGTTTTTGAGACCGAACGAATAGCTATTACTATCCAAAATATCAAACGATGCTGTAAAAATAGGGTCTGATATAAATTTCAACAATTTTTCCGCAAGCTTTAATTCTTAAAAAATTCATCCTAACATTGGTTCAAACCTGTTTAAATTACAGCGGCAAATAGGACAACCTTCACAAAGATGTTGCAGGGGTAAATTTGGAACATACATTTTATATCTTTGGAGAAGATAACGAAGGGGGTGAGAGCGTTATCGAGAAAAGGTAAATATATAATAAAACTAGAGGCATAATGTACGATAGGCATATCGGAAGTTAAACATACTCGAATTTTCCCATTCTTCAGAAAGGTTTTCTGAGATTGTAAAATCCCCGGGAAATAATTCTTTTAACCAAAAAAATCCCTAAAAATACATTTTCCAGAAATAACATCCTCGAAAATAACATTTTCCGAAAGTATCATATAGGGAAAATGACGGCTTTGGCAGGTTTTGTTCTATTATTGTCAGGGGGTTTTTACCCTTCTTACACCCTAAGAAGGGTATTAAGATCACTTGAAAAATCGACTTTTTATCCGAGACTCGGAGACCCAAGTCATATATACCAATCAACTCAGCTCGACGAACTGAGCATGTGTATGTATGTGTGTGTGTGTGTGTGTGTGTGCGTGTGTGCGTGTGTGCGTGTGTGCGTGTGTGCGTGTGTGCGTGTGTGCGTGTGTGCGTGTGTGCGTGTGTGCGTGTGTGCGTTACAAAAAAATGTCACATCTAGATCTCAGCCGCCTGTGAACCGATTTGCATGATTTTATCTTTAAACGAAAGCTATGCCTTTGCCATTGAACGCATTGAAATTTTTTGCAATCGGACATTTAAATTCAGAAATATTCGTGAAATACGAATCTCAAGTGCATTTTCAGAAAACTAACAAAATAATGCCACATAATGATCGCAACCGTCTGTGATCCGATTTGCACGCTTTCATTTTTGTACGAAACCTATGGCTTCGCGATAGCACCCATCTATTTTTTACCAGTCAGATATTGGGTTCCAGAGATATCTGTGAAATACGAACATAAAGCATTAGACGTATTTTGTTCACATCATTGGCAAAATAATGTCACATCAAGATCTCAGCTGTCTGTGAACCGATTTGCATGATTTTAACTTTAAACGAAAGCTATGTCTTTGCCATTGAACGCTTTAAAATGTTTTTGTAATCGGACATTTAGCTTCCGAGATATCTGTGAAGTACGAACATGAGGCATATTTTTAGAAAACTAATAAAAAATTGCCATATCAATATCTCAGCCATCTATGGTTCGATTTGAACTCTTTCGGGCTTCAACGGTTGCAAATCATCGGGCTTGGTTGCAAAGCAAATCTGCAGCATTTGTGCATTTTTATTGAAAATTTAAAACAAATCAAAATCTTATATTGAAGACGATAAAAAATTATCACAAGCGTTTCCTTAGCGACCAATGTTTGCTTTATGTTTATTTCGCTTTCTATTAATATACGACTTTCACACTTGTGTCTTGATGCTGCTTGAATTATTTTATTTGTAAAAATATTAAATAATATTTTTATAAAACTAGATTTTTTTTCCTTTTACTATTACCATAATCGCATACCTATCAACTCAGATCAAAGAACTAGATATAAAATGTGTATGCTACAAGATAGTGCCACTTCAAGATCTCAATAGTTTGCTATCTGATTGAGCTCTCTTAACTATAAGCGGAAGCTAAAATATTGCCATGAAATGCATTTTTTTTTTCAATCGGATGTTGGATCCTGCTGATATATATGAAATCCGAAAAAAATACCAACTGTAGATTCGAACTTTTTTTCGAGCATAAAAACTTCATTTATTTGTTATCCAATTGAAGTTCATGTTTATGCATAAAAATTGTAATATGCAGTGCACCCATAACCTTTCAAAAGTGTAAGAAGGGTTCCATTCACTGTAGGTGGATTAAGTCGGGTTTTTATGACTGATTTTGCTCAAATTTGGCCTAAACATTCTTTGCATATCAAAGAATATTGTGGCCAATTTTCATAAAATTCGGTCGACAAAAACCCCCCTGACAATAATAGAACAAAACCTGCCGAAACCGTCCCCTACTTCAAAACATTTCTCCGGAAATGACATTTCGCGGAAAACGATATCTCCCCAAATATGACATTTCCCCGAATTTGGTAGCTCTCCAAAACTGACTTTTCTCCGAAAATAACAATTACTCGAAAATGACACTTTCTTGAGGATGCTTCCATTGGATGTTATTATTATTATCTTTATTATATGGATTTGCAGTCCTAGGCCGGGTCATCTTTATCACATTGGATGTTCTTTAACCAATCTTTTGAACTTCTCATTAGCTCAAGAAGTATCAACAACACAACACGATATTTAACCCCGCTTACCAACTGGTTTTAGCGAAATCAAGTTGGTAATTCCAACAACTGCTAAATCAAACTTTCAATTCCGGACAAGGTCGCGGGCGGTGGATCCCATAGCGAACACTTCATTCAAGTACCACATCTACTATAGCGGCGGTGACAGAGCAGAACGAGGAGTTGGCTTCATGGTAATCGGGAAGCAGATGAAGCGTGTTATCCGGTGGAATAAGCGACCGCATTCGCGTGTTGAGGATGAATGGCAAATTCTTCAACTATAACCTGATCAGCATCTATGCCCCAACGAACGAAAAGCCTGATGACGTGAAGGATGAGTTCTATGAGAGCCTCGATAAGGCCTACGGAGAGTGCCCAACACACGATGTAAAGATTGTCATCGGGGATGCAAATGCGCCGATCGTAAGAGAAAGTTTCTTTCGCCCTGTCATTGGTACGTAAAGCCTTCATTCCGCTACCAACGATAATGTTCTGCGACTTGTAACCTTTGCTGCTGCTAGGGGGATGGCAGTACCTACTTCGCACTCCGAGTGGAGACACTTGCTCACAGATAGACCACGTGCTGGTCGACGGACGACATTTCTCGGATGATATAGATGTAAGGTCCTTCAGAGGTCCGAACATCGACTCGGATCACTACCTGGTAGTTGCAAAAATTCGGGCGCGACTCTCCAGCGTCACGAATTTTTGAAACAACAGAACGATGCGTTTCAATATCCAACGCTTGTCAGTTGAAGGAGTTGCTGAACAGTACTTCCAGAAGCTGATAGAAACGATATGCGGAGGTTTTACGCAACTGTCAATGGCGCGCGGCATAAGACTGCCCCAGTGCCCGCCATGTGCAATGACCGAGAGGGGAATTTGTTGATAGACAAGACTATGGTGGCAGCCAGGTGGAAGAAGCACTTCGAAGATTTGTTGAACGGTGAAAATGAAAGTGTATTAAGGAGCAGGATGGACATAGTCGGCGACGGTCAAGCTGTGGAATCACCAACGCGTGGCAAATAATGTCCGAACATGGTTTTCCGGCGAAACTGATTAGTATTCGGATTGAAGACGAAGTGCCAACCTCGTTGGTGACCTTAGACAGATTGAAGCAAGGTGATGCACTTTCGAATTTATTGTTCAATATTGCACTCGAAGGCGCTATTAAGAGATCTGGCGTGCAGAAGAACGGCACTATCATCACACGGTTGCATATGCTCCTGGGCTTTGCGGACGACATGGACCTTATTGGAATCGATTGCAGAGCAGTAGTAGAGGTATTCACCATTATTTCAACTATTATTCAAACATCTATCAGCATGTTGGGTTGGCTAACTTTTATGCATCATCAATCGCTGAAATTATTTTGGGCAACCTGCATGCAGCAGCATCCGCTGCTTATCGTTCAACAGTAACCGTAAACAGTAATATTGCTTCTAAATGACTTGTTTTCTGACACTATATGCTAGCATCAATGATAGCGCTTTGTCAGTTGCTATACGAGAAGGTGAGTACCTTTGAAGCTCCATTACAGAAATCAATAGCTCATGGACAGCTCCGGGAACAGAAATCAAATGTAAACATTGCGGTTTTGACGTTCTATACACCGATAAGCAATCAAAAGAAGCACTAAACGTTGTGCAACCTTCAAGGATACACATGTTGCGTGAAAGCTTCGTTACCTCATTTATATCGCCATTACGCTATATTTTTAGTTTATCATTATTATGAGTTGAATTAGCTCCTAAGAACATCATAATACCATTATGAACACTTTACAGTATTATCAGATTATCTACGACAATACAAACTATCCTCAAGTTCAGATCCTGATATCTCTATATAATAAAAATGAGTTGAGATTTCCTTCCTGACGATTTAACTCGCGAACGGCTTGATTGATTTTAAAGATTTTTTCCCTACTCGATTTGTTTTGGGATTCGCAAGGTTTGTGTATACAAAAAGTTGGTGAATTTAACGGGGAAATGTAATCAAAATCATCAGTCCGCACCATTGTTATGCGTTAGCTCATAGGGATATCATAATACCATTATTGACACTTTATAGTATGTTCAAAATATCTACAACCCTCCAAACTGTTCTTAAAACATTTTTGACAGCGGATTCAATGCCTAAACGGCGTTGAATTTATTTTAGAAAGGCAAAAAAGCCACATAGTACTATTTCTGTTGGAATCAGCTTGTTTGTATAGTGTAGAAACCATTTCGTAAGCATTGAAGTAGAAGAATTACATAATTCCATCGTTAACATGAGTATTTAGTTTACTGCAGTAGTACAGTTGCCAAGTATTTTTGTGGTTTGTGCTAACGTCAGAACGACACGACACTCATAAGAAACGCGACGCGAGACAAGATATACCTAACTCTTAAAAAACTTAAAATCGTCAACAATTTTTAAAAAAAATACCTTTTTTGTCGAACGGTTTCGGGTGCGATGTTACCCATCTTCGGGACAGGTCCAACTATTGCCCTACCAGTGCTAAATTTTTTTGTCTCATTCATTTGAACACCAAATAGTAAATCTAGTCAGTCATTTTTTGCCCCTTTCGTTTTCCATGCCATCTCAATTGATCAGGGCCTCTCTTCAATTGAAGGAATCTGTTCAGTCGAATGACTGGTAGTCGGAAAAACAGGATATTGCAAGAAACACATATTTCTGATTCCTGATTTCAAATGTATTATTGAAGAAGAAGAAGAAGAAGAAGAAGAAGAAGAAGAAGAAGAAGAAGAAGAAGAAGATTATTGAAGCCGAATTGATATTGGTGACAATTGTGGTAAAGATTGCTCCATAAACTGATGCACGGCTAATTTTCAAATTGACATGATATGCGCTAAAAGTCAATCGAATGAATGCGTTTGGTGTTGTCAATTGAATAGGTAGATCGGATCTACTCAATTGACATCTCATTGAATATGTACGACATTTGGATACGAAATAAGATCTACGTAGGCTAAGTACACATTCGGGTATAAGAGTTCAGTTCTAGACCAACATTTGAAAAGGGCGTAACAGCCAAAATGTATTCCTTCTGATTCTTCTTCCACATATATAGCTATATATGTAGACGAAGAATCAGAAGGAATAAATTTTGGCTGTTACGCCCTTTTCAAATGTTGGTCTAGAGTTGACATTAAGATTTCACGGCACTGGTCCTACCCTTTGCGCAAAAAAAATCTGCTCTAAACGATAATGTAATCTAAATTCAGTAAGTGCAATAAATAGAGGGATACCTAGTAAAAAACAAGACAAGATTATTTTTGCTAGAACTTTGAAAATAATTTTGAATTTTTAATTGAAATATTCAGTAAAAATGAAGTAAATCCGATTTTATGATTAATGTTATGTGTTGAGCCATTTGGCCTGGAGGTGCGTTAATGAAAATTCTTCCCGATGGAGCTTACGATCTTGTTGTATTGTACGCAACTTTGCTCGACGACGCAATAAACTCAGTTCAGCATTTTGGGTGTCACTACACGGTCTTCAAAACTGATCGCAATCCTTTGAATAGCCGTAAGACTCGTGGTGGCGGTGGTGTACTCATCACAGTCAATTGAAATGGTTATTTCTACTCTCGGAGCAAACGACAAGGCCCTGCTGCTCAGTGACAACAGTTCGGTGGTGTTCAGCCGATAATTCTTATCCATCTGTTGACTTGATCCGTTCCCGCCTATCTGGCGCCAGCTGTGCATTGTTGGATGGACTCAACTTTCATTGAATGACCCAGATCAACTCTATCGTCAACTCAAATCATCGTGTACTTGCTCTCGTACTGGCAAACGATGCTGCGCTGTTGAACCTGTTGCTTACCTTGGAAATGCCGTATGTGCCGTTATGAGTTATGACTTTCGAAAAGTAGATTTACTGCGCGCTGAAAGAAATGCTACTTGCAGTTGATTGGGGTTGTATCAAATCATTTAATTGCTTCGACGATGCCGTGGGTTTTTTCACCGACAGTATTGATCGTGCCTTTGCCAACCATGTTCCGTTTGTTGTACCTGCACGAAAGCCCGTGTGGTCCAACTGGATATTAGGAATACTTAAACTTCATCGTTCCTCTGCACTTCGTAGATACTACAATTATCGTTTCACGTGCAATAAGCAACAGTGCAATAGAAAACAGAAGTTATAACCAGATTTTGTATTCCCGCGCACTACGAAATCTACGACTAAGTCCCAAGCAATTCTGGGCATTTGTTAGGTCCAAAAGGAATGAAGATGGTCTTCCTATGTCAATGAAATTAGGTGGTATTTCAGCTGACATTAGGACTGGACAAAAAAAGTGCTATTTTCATGCATTCCGAAAACGCAAAATAAAGACAAATCTGGTCCAAATCAAATAACTGGTTACCCATCAAACTTAAAATTGAGGAATAACCATTTAAGTCAACAAAATTCATCAAATTAAAAAAAAATGCCGGTTTGCATATAAGGTGGGCAACAGTCAGCAACAGTGCTTCTCAAGTATGTTACAAAGTAGGGAGGCAACGTCGAAGAAAAACAATTCCAGCCATCGTTCCTTGGAAAGCAGCGCTCGATAGCACATCCCACATTTCAATGAAAAATAACAAGATGAAACACGCCTTTTCGAGTCGTGTACTGGACTTGATTGGTGGAAAACAGATAAAAAATATCAGCAATCCTTGGAAACTGATCAATTAGTGCACGAGCGAACAAAAAGTGTCCCCAAGCAATGATGAAATTACCTGTTTTTCTATCAATTAATCGTTGCAAATCTTCTTCGTGCAACTGGAGGCTCGAGGCTACCAAATAATTGGCTTCGCAAATAATACACCCATTTAGGTATGAAACAAGCTTAATTGTGTTTTGTCTAGTCGAATGTAAATTGCCGCCAACTCTATAAAATAAAAAAGCGAAAGGAAATATAATTTCTTCCAGGACCTCTGTCTACAAGAAGACGGAATAGTTCATGTAGAAAACATGGAATCGATTTACACAGGCCAATACATCAGTAGAAACAACATGAAGAATCCGTTACTATTTACTCACTTACTTACTTACTTACTTATTTATGAGTCCTGAACACACCAAGTGGTGCAAAGAGCTGACTTATTGAAAGATCTCTATCCTGAGCGATGTCCAGCTATCGCCTTAACTTGTTGCTAAGTTAAATTTTGGACGACTTCTTTAATTTCTTTATTTTTATTTCCGACACAGTCAGAAAAGGCGGGAAACCGGAAATCTGGCTTGACAGGGAAAAACTAAGAAAATCCGGGAATTAATCAAACCAATCGTAAAATTCAATATACATAGATCGAAGAGACAATCATTCTTTGATTATATAGATCTTGCATCTGTTTTCTTTATTTTGAGATGTTTTTCAAAATTTCTCAAAAATCTTTAGCTACGACATCTTCTTCTTCAATGGCTCTACATTCCAACTGAAACTTGGCTTGCTTTTCAACTTAGTATTCTATTAGCTTTTCCTCAGTTATTAATTGAAAGCTTTTCTATGCCCGCCATTGCATGAGTATGTATCGTGTGTGGCAAATACAATGGATACACTATGCCCAGGGAGTCGAGAATGTTTTCAACCCGAAAACATCCTAGACCGGACCGAGAATCGTACTCGCCATCTCCGGATAGGCAATCCAACGCCTTTGCTCGCAAGGCTACGGGAGATCCCTGGAGCTACGACATATCACAAGTAAATTGTAATCCTAATGAAACTTATTGATAAATATCATAACGAACTAGGGCAACTGTACCAGTTTTGACTATGTTACTAATTTGGCCAGTTTCTCGCATAACTCCGAAAACAAAGCAATTTCCGTGGGTTTTATTAGCTGTAACATGAGATATATCCCTTATGTTTCTTCGCTGTGGAAACTGATCGATAGTTTCTGGGAAATATGCATGATTCAGGGTTGGCCAAAATAGGCACTAATGTGGTCAAAACTGGTACACTTCCCCTACTACAAAAGTTCACAACAAATTCCTCCAAGAGTAATCACTTTCACTTGTAAATTAGGATTTATGAGTAGACTATTACGATGCCGCAGGTTAATTTTTTTAAAATTTTCTTCAAAACAATCTGTATAAAAAATTCCATAACTCTTTTTGGTTTTTGGTACATACTTGCCTAAAATTTAGAAAATATGAAGCTTTGATTTTTGACTAAACTTTTTTTTTTGCGCGAAATGGGTTATGTTTGGAAAGGAATAATGAACATGAAAATACTTCAAAAAATATGTAAAAAAAATGAATAATCATAATTAGTAAGGCTTCAGATTCAGACGATTTTCGGGTACGGTATATCATGGGGTTTGATTCAAATTCCTCAAGAGTAATCACTTTCACTTGTAAATTAGGATTTATGATTTGAATATTACGGTGCCACACGTTAATTTTTTTTTAAATTTTCTTCAAAACAGTTTGTATAAAAAATTCCAAAACTCTTCTTGGTTTTTGGAACATACTTGCATAAAATTTAGAAAATATGAAGCTTTTATTTTTGACTAAACCTTTTTCTTTTGCGCAAAATGGGTTTTGTTTGGAAAGTGTTTTTTTTTGTGTAATTTACAGAAAATAGAACGTATAACTGTTAGATCAATATAATTTTCGATACAGACGCACAATAATGTCTGTCATTTCGCATTACCAACGGGCTGACTGAAAAATAATTTCAACAACCTGAATTTTTTTTATTAAGGAGACTTTCAGCCCTAGGCTAGCTCGTCTCCGGAATAATGAACATGAAAAAACTTCAAAAATTATGTAAAAAAATGAATAATCATAATTAGTAAGGCTTCAGATTCAGACGATTTTCGGGAACGGTATATCTTGGGGTTTTATCTGGACACTAATGACACAGACCACATTTCTTCAAAATGTAAAAAACTGGTTGTATTAGGGAAAAGGGGAGCTCGGAATCATTGCATATTTTTTTGGTGCTAGTCGTTATTAATTTGAAATTATTCTAGTTCTCGTCCGATAGCAATTCTTTAATTTTATTAAATCTGCATTTTGTAGTTGCTACTTCGTGATTGACCGTAACATTCGCAATTGCACAAGGAACTAAGCATATGCGGAATTTCGAAAAATTTCGTTTCAGGTGGTTCGAAACGAAATTCCGCGGAATTTCGCGGAATTTGAGCATAGCGAAATCTGATTTCTTGATTTCGTTTCGTTTCGTAAAATTGCAAAAATTTCGCTAGAAAAAGCTAGCTTCTAACGAAATTTAACGGAATTCCGCGGAATTTCGAAACAAATTTAAACTTGAACCAGAATTTATATTATCAAAAATTTTGGCTGCGCAGCTGAACAAAATCGTAAAGTTGTTTTCAAAACTTTAGGTTATACAAATTTTTCTATTTACGCTTACTTCATAACCCCATTTTTAGTTGACAAGTACGTATGTAGTTTTCTTCTAAAAATGTCTTCCGTGTTTCCAAGATTCTAATCTAAATTTCGTGATATTTATTTTTACTATTAGCACAATATGAATGCGAAATCGATCGTGGGACGGCAGCTAGTCCGGGAGAACGCGAAGTGGAATAAATCTACCTCGCGTAGCAAAAATTTGTTTAACCATAGTGTGCAATCGATCGTGTTGATGTTGATCACGCCAGCTAGTGTTGGAGAACGCGAAGTGATAAAACTAATGTCTGCATCGATGAGCACAATTTTTTTTAGTGCGGAATCGATAGTGTTGTAAAAGCTTATTAAACGAAGCACATTGATCTTGCATTAGAATGATTTGAAACACAATCTTCGTCTTCTTGTTTTCAAAATAACTTCGTTTACAATAAATATTTAGTCGCTTACCAAGGGGCTTCACATGAATTACCTCCTCAACTAACCAATGATTGAAGTCATGAAAGCCTGCTTTGAGCGTGGTTACAACGGCACACTAAGAGTTAACTTTCTGAAATCAGTATGGCGTATGGCATCTAAGGATCGATTTCTCAAAATTAAGCACCTTGATTGAAAAAAATATTTGGTAGGCGTAGTAGCAGACCTTCCTTCATAACCGGCACCAAATAGTTTTTCATGAAAAGTACCTAATTTTGAGAAAACCCGCGTTAGATGTCTTTCGCAATACAAATTTCTAGCGGTTAACTCATGCTGGCTATTTTGCGCATATACTATAGCGCCTGGATGTGGCAGCGGCGGGTAGAAAACCAGCCACTGTCAATAATTTATTGCTGTTTATCGTTATCGTATATTAGTTCTTATCGAAACCAAGCATGCTGACATAGAGGGACTGATATGCGTAAAAATACCAAGCGAATATTGTATTTCTCGACACCACAGTTCCGCAAAACTTTGTAAATGGTTATGATCGCAAATTCTATTTTTGTTTCTACTAGCTGCATTCTTGATATCCTTGATTTATGATCATGTGGCGTCCCTATTCAAACAGTGTTCAAAAAATACCAAAACCCATATGCTTCAGAGAAGGGAAAAAAACACATGGGGGAGGGAGGGGGTAGCAAAAATGTTATTTTTTGTTACGAGGGGAGGGAGGGGGTCAAAAACCCTGATTTTTGCGTTACGTAATTTGTGAACAGACCCTAATGAGAAAAACTATGTTATATATGTGGACGAATAAGAAGGAATAAGTTTTGGCTGTTACGCCCTTTTCAAATGTTGGTCTAGTAACGCCTGTACGCCTGGCAGATGTAGATACATAATTGAGTATCCCACTAAATAAAAAAATAAACCTAAGCATTCATTATCTAATTTTGACTTGGCTCAACACTATAAAACCACGCTGACAAGACAATATGTAGTATGCTTCAGCACAATTATATAATTCTTAAGTGAACTAAGGTTTTAAACGAAATTTGAATCCGTATATGAAAAATATCACAATTTCTATATTTTTATATACTTACTGATATAAAACTGATCAGGTTCGGGAGCTGGGGTATTGCCTTATCGCCGATTTATCACATGCTGCGATTGATTACAGACTGCCTCTTCTGTTATTATAACTTTATTGGTCGCAAAACAGTTATTTGACTTCGAAAAAGTTAAATCAGAATTGCGTACATAACGTAAAACGAATTTAATAAAAATTCCGCGGAAAAAAAATTTAAATTTCGTTTCGTTTCGAAAAATTTCGGAATAAATGAACCTTGATTTCGTATCGTTTCGAAATTTCGAAAAAAATCTATATTTCGTTTCGTTTCGATCCGAATCAACATAGACATTTTAAATTTCGTTTCGTTTCGTTTCGTTTCGTTAGGAAAAAGTGTGTTATCGCATACCCTTACAAGGAACCAGCATGAGATCTGCTCTCCAACCTCAATTTGCACAGTCCGAGAGATCTAGTATTTCGATAAAAATCGATAACGGATAAAATAAATAATCTAAAACGGCGCCAGCCACGTCTGGGAAGGAATTGATGATGCAATCACTCGCCTACTGCAAGATGAGAACACCTCTGCACTCACCACGAGTTCATGCGGATTTTGTTGGAAACCGGGGGTTAGGCTCTATGGCAGAGGTTCGTTTTGGTTAACGGCTTGCCAATTTGATAGTAATGGTATATTCAATTGGATGCCGAAACGAGCTTTTTCACTCATTTCGGATACTAACAGTTACCTGTTAGAACAAATCAAACTGTTGTTAGAGGAAGATGGAAATGGTATAAAAAACCCATTTTCAATTCTAGCGATTGCTAGAATATAAGAATATATTGAAGAGATACAAAGTAGGAGGAATAGAACGGGCCTGGGATTGAACCCACGACCACTTGCATATGAGGCAGAAGTGGTAGCCGTATGACCACCAAGCCCGTTGCTAATTAAATAAATATAAGAATCAGAATGAATGGATTAAGTACAAATCTTGATAAAAAATAGAAGGAAATAGAACATGTTGTGCAAAATATTAGAAACATTATGAAGGAAACAAATATAGAGCATGACAAATATTCGGAACATTCTGAAAAACTCGATGCTATATGAAAGTAAACAGAATATTAGGCTATATGTAACCATAAAACAGTAATTATTTGAAAAAAAAAACAGATTAATCCACCTAGCGGTGATGGAGCCTTTCTCGTTTGTTATAAAAATAGTATTTTGGCCATAACTTCTGAGCTGGCCAATTTTCAATAGGAAACAATGGGACAGGATTCTGCGTCGAATGCAAGCAAATCGGTTATAAGTGTTAAAAATGAGTGACACTTTTATCACATTTTTTGGGTGCGTGCGCACAGACATACACACAGACATCACCTCAATTCGTCGAACTGAGTCGATCGGTATATAACACTATGGGTCTCCGGGCCTGTTGTGTAGAAAAAAAGGTACTGTAGCAGTGGCGTAGCCAGAAAATTGGTCTAGGAGGGGGTTTCTGATTTTTTTTTAATTTGAGAGAGCTCAAAAAAAATTTCTTCTAAAAATTTTGTCTCTGGGGGGGTTGTTGTCCAAACCCCCCGAAAATATCGCGTGAATGGATTTTATCATGATATTATGGCTAACTCTAGCGAAAACCGATACACCTACCATATACATATAATAATCTTTATGTCTTTATGGATCTATCAAAACTTTAGGGAGTGAGTGCTAGTAATTGACCCCTTAACGACGGAAACTTACTTCAATCGCTTCGCTAGAGTAAGACTTATGACAAATTGCCATTCTGCAGCACTAGATGACAAGCAACAGGTATCAACATCGCGTTTCGTACATAACACATGGTAAAACATTCATTTTTATTACTAAAATATGTATTTTAAAATTATGTAGCCAGGTTGCCTATTATGGCCACCCCCGGGTCCATAATACGCAACTTCGAATTTGTTTACATACGTATTATGGTCCCCCCATTTGATTTACATGTTCCATTTCCACATGTTCCTGTTGCCTATTATGGACCCTCTAGCGCGTGCTAGTAATGGACCCTCTAGCGCGTTTACATTCATAAATTAGATAACTAAATTTCAGTCTCCAAGTGCAAAACAATTTTATGGAACTACTACCCTGATAAAGTGAAGCAACTTTATCCTATAGAAGTTTGCAGGAAATTGTAGATTCGTGCGAAAACTCTCGGTATTTGTTCAGGGGGTCCATTATACGCACGGGGTCCATTACTAGCACTCACTCCCTACATACGTATTATGGTCCCCCCATTCGATTTACATGTTCCATTTCCACATGTTCCTGTTGCCTATTATGGACCCCCCTTCTGTGCTAGTAATGGACCCTCTAGTGCGTTTACATTCATAAATTAGTTAATATAACTAAATTTCAGTATCCCAGTGCAAAACAATTGTATGGAACTACTACCCTGATAAGTGAAGCAATTTTATCCTATGGAAGTTTGTAGGAAATTGTAGATTCAAGCGTAAACTCTCGGTTTTTGTTCAGGGGGTCCATTATACGCACGGGGTCCATTACTAGCACTCACTCCCTACTTTTGCCTCTAATTCTACACAGTTAAAAATTCTGAAAATTACACGCTGGAATTATTTTTTGAACCCATATTTTTGTGTTCAATAACCTCTAATTTTACATCCAACTTTTTATTGTACGCAATGTTGATTACAAGCTCCATAGTAACGACGACCTGTAATTTTGAAAAGAGATGTAAAAATGAGTCGAATCGAACGGAGCCTTTTTGTAACATCATATATGCTGTAACATTTTTATACTATGTATCATAAAAATGTACACATGAAAGAGATGTAAAAATGCGTCTAGCTCACCGCGAAAATAAAACACTTATCTCATTATTCAATGAGTACAAATAGGAATTTGATGGAATCTCGGTGAGAAATGTCATTGTGGAATCCTGTTTACTTCACGTCTATTCTTGTTAGAATTATCTTTGAATAAAAGTGTAATCCCAATACACAGACGGAATTATTTTGTTAAGCTGTATAAACACACCATTAAGATCTCATGGTAATCACATTAACCGAACGAAATTCCAATCACATTGAATTGTCGGAATCTAATTTGAAAACTGTCGGATCGTCCATTCTAACAACCATATTTCCGCCATAATCACGTCTTTAAACTTAAAAGAATGGCAAAGCCATTTTTCACCGCATTTATTAAAACTCAACTTGGCGAAAAGAGAGAGCAGTAAAATTTAGTCGATAAATTATCTTCCAGCTGGAGGTGGCATTATTCGCGGGGAACAGGTTGCAAAAATTGACGACTGGCAATATATCATTTATTGCTCAGTTATCGAGTTTATTACGGTGACAAGGGAGCTGAGTGAAAAAAAAGTCTGACTGAAACGCCTTTCGGCCAATCTTGATTGGATTGTACTGCATGCCCTGGGCAGTATGAAGCAGAGGTTTTGCGTTCAAACGAATCTTGCTCAACGGAAGTTGATGAAAAAAAGGCTTTGGACTAATTAAAACAACACATTTCCGGATCAATATTTGCTTTCAATCATATCCCTTTCTCCTGATATCGATTATGTCACAGTCTCTGTGGGATACCTGGTAGTATTTTCATTTCATTCCAGTGAGAGCATAGAAGAATTATGTACCTGTGGATTTGAACCATTGAGCTTAGGAACAACGTTCTCACAGGAAAAGAATCTTGACGTGATCAGTTTTTAATTCTGCAGCTCGGCAAAAATCCACACAGCCGCGTGCCCAGCAAAATAAAAGCCGATATCCCTGTAAAAATGACGTTTGTTAGCTGGTGTTCGGCAAAATATTTGCTGATTTAAAGCAAATTTGACAGAAATCTTGGCAAAAAACATGTTTGCTGGGGTTCGGCTGTGCGAATATTGATAAAAGTTTGACAAATTGCTGAGATCTCGAGTAAAAAAATAAGTGTGTACAAAATCTAAAACATTAAAGGAGGAGTTTGTAAGACTTGCACAAAAAATTGAGACCAATAGAGAATCTTCTCATAAGAATTCAATGAAAACTTTGGCACAAATTCCGGACTAATTTTCGCTGGAATTTACGCAAATTATTCTTCAAAATACCCATAGAAATTTCTAGTGGAATTTACGAAAATATTCCTCTATAATTTATACTTCAAACTTTGAATTGTTATGGATCCTATACACCTCCAGTGGTGCAAAGGGCCGACTTGAAAGATCTCCATCCTGAGCGTTGTCCACTTGTCCAGCTATCGTTTTAACCTGTTGCCAGTTTGAATTTCGGCCAATTTCTTTTATTCCTTTATTGAGGTTTCACCGCCATGAGCCTCTGGGTCAGCCTCTGCTGCGATGTCCCGCTGGATTCTAGTCTAATGCTTGTTTACAAATTTCTTTTCCGCTCCTATAAGAAATAGCACGTACACCGCTCTTTTAGCAGGACAATAATCACGCAGAGTTTCATTGTCGCACGCTATAAAGCTGCAATTTATTAAGATTTCAGTAAAACACATATAGAATACAAAAAAATATATCTACTTACAACTTCGATGTTTCTTATACAAAACCGAAGGTTTTAATCCGTTCTAATTGTAAACACCCATTCTGCTATTTATCGCATCCTGTCAACAATATTGGAAGCAAAACACTAAAGCTAACACTTGGACGCATACAAACGAGATAGACATTATGTCAGGGGTTTACAACACAATTCTCACGTAACAGCTCCTACGTAGAGTGTGGCCGACCCAGCCCCATTTCAGATTCCAAATTTATCGGTCTCTGATGACAACGACGATGGTGACAACGGAGCTCGTTGTTTGAGATCTAGTTGTGAGGCCACCAGGCCCGAATTTTATACCGCAGGCATCTGTTGATGAATACCTGCAGCCGTTGAGTGTTCTCCACTGATGCACATCATGTTTCGCTAGCGTATAACAGCACAGATTTCACATTAGAGTTGAAAATTCGTATTTTGGTGCGTTCACTTATCTGCCTTTGGATTCTGACTTGCAAATTAAAGGAGCTTGAGCAACTATGTTGGATTTTGTATTATTTGTTTCTTCATACAAATTAAAATGATTGTAATTCAAAAGTGTTATTGAAAAAAAACAAAGTTGTATTGTTTAACTCCTTATTCTCTACGCGAGCTTGTCTAGTGATCATTATTTACAACAAAACTGCATAATTCATTACTTCAGAAGAAATTGCGATTTCGTCAAATTATTTATTATTTTCCAAGGTAATTTATATAATCAATTATGATCAAATCTGGCCTAAACATTATACATCAAGGCATATTGTGCCGAATTTCATAAAGTTTCACAAAAAATCCACTGACAATAACGTAATAAAACATGTCAAAATCATGTCAAAGCGGTGCTTATTGGAATTGTTTTGGCTGTTTAGTTCTTGCTCACTTAGCTTCATTGCTTCTAGTAGTAGAAACGACCATCTGTCTTAGTCTATAAATCAATTGCGAATTTTTTAGACAGAAAAGAAACAAATATTTAAGTGGCTATCAAACCCTCAGGCTCCGGATTCAATTTTTGTATTTCACGAGGAATAGTTTTTTTTCTCCACGTCCGAAATATGAATTGGCATGGTAAAAAAAATGATCTGAAAATTATTCTTTTATACCTAAACAAATTGGTTGAAGTTTTCTCTATATAGCCACTTAAATCACGAAAGGTTTGACCAATTTACAAGATTTTCTGATCAATTGATTCATCTTGTGTTTCAAGTATTGATAAATTTCACAATAAAAATGATAAAATCTTCAAAATACAATACACAGGATTCTGTTTTAACACGATTTTTTTCGCTCGTATTTTTGATCGTGTGACTTTGTTTTGCCACCAGGCTCTTCGCAACATGTTTCAAAAAATTCAAAATAATTCAAAGAAAAATCACATGGTAATTAAAATGTGGTAAACATTTAGGATAAGTTCAAAATTGAAAAAATGTAAATCGTGTCAAAACAGAATTCAGTGTACTTGGTTAGCATTGAGGTAAGCCAAAAAATTGGCATTCAAATTAATCTAAAATGTGATACTGCAATCAGCTTATTTGGTATGTGATATTCAAACCGCAAAATACAATGAGCTTCTAGAGCGACGCCGAGTTATCTCCATCTATAGTCCTATATAATACAGTCTTTCAGGGTATCTTTGTTGTACGAGAGAAGCAAAAGCATAATGGACCTAGTCAATGATGTGAAAAAGAAGTGTTAATAATTATAGCTCGATAATGTAGCTACTCTAAAAGGATGCTTGCTTATGAGAGGAAGCAGATGTGCATACGAGGCTAGCTTCCTTTCACTATTAACAGACGTAACAGCTTCTACATTTTCCATCTGGCATTCGAATTCCACGAAAAACGCTACCAACAGGCGAACTTGTCATACTTTTTCTTTTTAGCCATACTAGTCTAAAAGCAGAAAGTATGACGTGTTTGCCTCTGGTTGTAAAATTCCCAGTCATTTTTTTTTCGAATGCTACGTCTATTTATCTGTATCATCATCATGACTATAAATGTGCAGGACCACATCCAATGGTGATAAGTTAGCTAAAGTAATTATGGGGCTATTATCAAACACTTACCGTCTCTTTATTCTCATTCTGATCTATGACATCATTCATCAGCACATTATGTCGTTTCATTTGTCGGTGATGCTGACATAATGCTGCCAAGATATGGTGAGCTTTCAAAACGCTGATGCTATTTTCCCGTCAGAAAGAATGGAAAACTCAAATCGACACACCATAGGAGGTGATTTTCAGCTTTTCCACTTCACATGCTGGTCTCGTACATCCTGCAGCTCATCCGTGGTGAATATCTTATAGGATGTGAGCCCGGCACCACAACCATATATCCGGTCCAAATATCCATTCGGCGCCGAAACCCGTAGGCATGTGAGAAATATCGATTCATCATCCTTTTCCTCCGAAAGAACCCACTATAGGGAGTGCCTATGTTTTCGTATTCGACTGTTTCAAAATTAGGTATTCTAATGAGTGATTATTTATCGATCATGTGCATTTTCCTGCAGCAAATCACTTTCAGCCTTCCCAAGAATTGACTCAATCCTGCTGCAATTAATTTCACCGAGCCACATCGATTGACAGGCATGCTACTGCACTGCACAAACACCGTGCATGGAAAGTTCAACTATGTAATCGATCAAATCTTTTGGTTCTGTATATTGGATGATGTCGGAGCTCTGGTCACGTGATGCAACCCGATTATTCGAGGCAAGTTGCAATAGCAACCGTGAGCCCTCGTGGATGCTCAAACAACCGAAGGAAGGTAAGGTACGGCTGACACAACCGACAGTGAAACAGACACAAATCTAGGCAGCTCGGGAAGCCTTGCAATCTGGTCACGCTGGAGCGGAAAGCTTCCATTACCATTGCTGCTGGCGGCGGCGCGGCGGTGAATTGACGACGGGTGAGCTGCGGTTACGTAACGATGCCGGAAAGCAATTTACCGTCTACTAACATTACTTGGGAGGATTTCGATGCTTACAATTTGTGAAAAGGTGATAAATCGAGTGGAACGATTGCGCGGAAGATTTGCTTGAGAAGATTATCGAAGCTCATTGTGGTTGAGTACAGTGTTCAATCAATCTTCAGTTGATGTTTTAGGTTTCTGATTGATTTTTTTAAAGATATTGGCTTACGTCAGCAAACGGTCTGCTTATCGAAACTTACCTTTCTTTGCCATCCTTGCAAACAAAGTGTACGTAAAGGCTGTGGGACCACTTTGAAACCGAACTTTTGATATGAGGACAGAAGATCCATAGTATTATATATTAATCGAGGGCACTATTATATACTAATAAGAGCCCTCCTTAGTTGTGCGGTAAGATACGCTGCTACGAAGCACGATCATGCTGATAGTAGATGGGTTCGATTTCCGGTCCGGCTAGGAAATTTTCGGGTTGGAAATTGTCTAGAGTTCCCTGGGCATAAATGTGTGTTAGCCTCGTGATATATGAATGCAAAAATGGTAACTTGGCTTAGAAATTTCGCAGTTAATAATTGTGGAAGTGCTTAATGAACACTAACCTGCGAGGCGGCAATCTCCCAGTGAAGGATGTAATGCCAATGAAGAATAAGATATACTAATCGACAAAAGCTTATTTAATTGAAGATTTAATAGGGGTACCATACTTCAGTATATAAAAAGAGACATTAAAATTAGTTTTGTTTCAAAATAGTTTCTACTAACACGGTTAAGCGTTCCCTTTTCAATACAAAATTAGTATTTCAGGTATAATAAAAATTATCAATAATAATAATAAAATAACTTCGATACATTGACCTTGTTCTTTAAGCACAACGATACACTATAACAGTCACATGACCAGTCTCTTTAATTTTATTTGTTTAAAAATTGTTTTTTTCTGTACATAGCAAGACCATGCTGAAGGTGGCTAGGGTCAATTTCGGGTCCAGGAAATTTTCGTGTTGAACTTCCCTGGAAATAAATATATCATCGTGTTAGCCTCATTATATACATATGCAAAAATGGTAACTCGGCTTAGGAACTTCGCAGTTAACAACTGAATACTAAACTGCCAGGCGGTAATGTCCCAGTGGGGATGTAATGCCAAAAAGAGAAAGAAGAAGTTCTCCAATTAATCATAAGAATTAAGCAATATGATACGCATCTTCTTCTTCTTATATGGCTCTTAATTTCAAATGGAAATTGGCCTGCTTTTCATTTGGGCTGCTTTAGCATTTGCTCAGTCAAGTCGAGAATGTTTCCCATCCTAGACCGAATATACATATTGAGAGCAAATTAAAGGCATATGCAAAATGTTAATCCACAATCAAAATTTATTTGAAGCGGAAAAGGTTCCCTTTCCAGTTTTATTCAACTTTTATTGAAGATTTATAGTTAGCAATTGCCATAAATATGTCTTAAATATGCAATACATCTGGCTTCAGCCTTATGATTGGGTACTTTCAAAACAACCGAGTCAATGCATGTGAATGCAAATGACTCTTTTTTAGCAGCACTGTGCATATGTTCTGGTGGTAGAGTAATGGCCTAGTGAGCCAGCTGCCATGTGTGAAGAATAAATTGTGTTGCAATTATTTTTCGTCTATCAGACATAAGTTATGTTTCGGTAACAACATAACAAGATTCATTCTCTATAGAAACCTCTAGCTCAGACTGGATAAACAAATTCAAATACAAACGAATGGAGACGCATGGTGTGAGGTGGTCTTCACTTGAGCTCCATGTATTCCGTCTGGCACACTCAATAAACATAAGCTTAAACAAAGTTTATGATTGGCATATGCGTATGGTCAAGTCAGGCTTTCTGTAATTCTACTTCGCCAATAACATTGTGGATGTGGAGTGGAGAAATAATTGTTAAACTAGGAGTGAGCGGTTCTACTTCATATTCCGCATTGTAGCAAAAGCAATGAGCAAGAAGTTGACCTACCGCATTTTGGTGAGATTGTTAGCCATGTTAACTCATGCCTAAACTTTGTATGTTTTAACACTGCAAGTTCCAACCCCTGCAAAAAGCGTGGATCGGCAACTTTGTCCCGTAACGCTCTGGTTGCATGAAAGCCGTTCGAATTGAAGCCATCAAACATGTTATGCCAAATGCAAATTAACATTATGTTTCAACAATAGTTAGTTTGATCCGTGTTTCTAAAAATCCAGTGTGTGAAAAATGAGTACGCAAAATAAATAATTTTCTTATACCGAGAAAACGGGATTAGAATTTGGATGATTTGTGCAGTTGATAAGATTATGTTCACTGGGAGAAACGAAGTTGGATTGCGGCGCAAGTGCGCTGGCCAGGCTGAAAACTGCAATCTGAACTGGTAAAGTAATGACGATATATCAAATTTCGGAATTTAGGAATTTAAAATTCAGGATTTAATTGAGGATTTATATCGATTTAGTTAGTACGAAAAACAAAAGTTATTATATGAAAACCAACAGATTGAAAGCCGTTGGCTAGAGTACGAACAAGTATGAAGCGGGCGAATTTAGGAACTAAAGAGTTTAGAGATTTAAGAATTTAGGAATTCAGGAATTCAGGAATCTGGAAACTTGGGAATTCACGATTTTAGAAATTAGGGAATTCAGCAATTTATGAAATTAGGGATTCAGGAATTTGGGAATTTAGGAATTTGTGAGTTTAGGAATTTGAGAATTCAGGAATCCTCGTTGAATAACTTCTAGAGTTCTTCTAGAAACCCATCGTAAAGATCTTCCAGGATTTCATTCAGGAGAATTCCACAGAAATTACTCCTGCAGTTCTTATATGAATGCTTCCTGGAGTTAAACCAGGAATTCCTCCTGGATCTCCTGAGGTAGCTGTACAAAGAGATCTTAGAGAGAATCTACTGCAGTTCCTCAACGAATATACCCTGAAGTTCAGCCAGGTAAAATTACTGAAGGAACTCCTAGAAAAAAATCTGAAAGAACTTCAAAAGAAAGCCATGGAAAAGCTCCTGAAAAATCGAAAGAGAAATATTTAGAAGAACTATAGGAGGATCTACAGGAGAAATTCCTGGAGGAGCTCCAAGAGGAAATCCTAAAATTCATCTTGAATTTCCCCAGGAATTCATTCTGAACTTCCCAAGGAATTCGTTCTGAATTTCCTCAGGAATTAATTATGAATTTCCTTCAGGGATTCATTCTAAATTCCCCCAGGAAATTATTCTGAAGTTGCCCAGGAATACATTCTAAATTCCCCCAGGAATTCAATCTAAATTCCCCCAGGAATTCATTCTGAATTCCCCCAGGAATTCATTCTGAATTCCCCCAGGAATTCATTCTGAATTCCCCCAGGAATTCATCCTGAATTCCCCCAGGAATTCATCCTGAATTCCCCCAGGAATTCATCCTGAATTCCCCCAGGAATTCATCCTGAATTCCCCCAGGAATTCATCCTGAATTCCCCCAGGAATTCATTCTGAATTCCCCCAGGAATTCATTCTGAATTCCCCCAGGAATTCATTCTGAATTCCCGCAGGAATTCATTCTGAATTCCCGCAGGAATTCATTCTGAATTCCCCCAGGAATTCATTCTGAATTCCCCCAGGAATTCATTCTGAATTCCCCCAGGAATTCATTCTGAATTCCCCCAGGAATTCATTCTGAATTCCCCCAGGAATTCATTCTGAATTTCCCCAGGAATTCAATTCCCCAAGGAATTCATTCTGAATTCCCCCAGGAATTCATTCTGAATTCCCCCAGGATTTCATTCTGAATTCCCCCAGGAATTCATTCTGAATTCTCCCAGGAATTCATTCTGAATTTCCCCAGAAATTCATTCTGAATTTCCCCAGGAATTCATTCTGAATTTCCCCAGGAATTCATTCTGAATTTCCCCAGGAATTCATTCTGAATTCCCCCTGGAATTCATTCCGAATTCCCCCAGGAATTCATTCCGAATTCCCCCAGGAATTCATTCCAAATTCCCCCAGGAATTCATTCCGAATTCCCCCAAGAATTCATTCCGAATTCCCCCAGGAATTCATTCTGAATTCCCCCAGGAATTCATTCTGAATTCTCCCAGGAATTCATTCCGAATTCCCCTAGGAATTAATTCTGAATTCCCCCACGATTTCATTCTGAATTCCCCCAGGAATTCGTTCTGAATTCCCCCAGGAATTCATTCTGAATTTCCCCAGGAATTCATTCTGAATTTCCCCAGGAATTCATTCTGAATTTCCCCAGGAATTCATTCTGAATTTCCCCAGGAATTCATTCTGAATTCCCCCAGGAATTCATTCCGAATTCCCCCAGGAATTCATTCCAAATTCCCCCAGGAATTCATTCCGAATTTCCCCAGGAATTCATTCTGAATTCCCCCAGGAATTCATTCTGAATTCCCTCAGGAATTCATTCTGAATCCCCCCAGGATTTCATTCTGAATCCCCCCAGAAATTCATTCTGAATTCCCCCAGGAATTCATTCTGAATTCCCCCAGGAATTCATTCCGAATTCCCCCAGGAATTCATTCCAAATTCCCCCAGGAATTTATTCTGAATTCCCCCAAGAATTCATTCCGAATTCCCCCAGGAATTCATTCTGAATTCCCCCAGGAATTCATTCTGAATTCCCCCAGGAATTCATTCTGAATTCCCCCAGGAATTCATTCTGAATTCCCCCAAGAATTCATTCTGAATTTCAGGAATTCATTCTGAATTTCAGGAATTCATTCTGAATTCCCAGGAATTCATTCTGAATTTCAGGAATTCATTCTGAATTTCAGGAATTCATTCTGAATTTCAGGAATCTATTCTGAATTCCCCAGGAATTCATTCTGAATTTCAGGAATTCATTCTGAATTTCAGGAATTCATTCTGAATTCCCAGGAATTCATTCTGAATTTCCCAGGAATTCATTCTGAATTCCCAGGAATTCATTCTGAATTCCCAGGAATTCATTCTGAATTCCCAGGAATTCATTCTGAATTCCCAGGAATTCATTCTGAATTCCCAGGAATTCATTCTGAATTCCCCAGGAATTCATTCTGAATTTCAGGAATTCATTCTGAATTCCCCAGGAATTCATTCTGAATTCCCAGGAATTCATTCTGAATTTCAGGAATTCATTCTGAATTTCAGGAATTCATTCTGAATTCCCCAGGAATTCATTCTGAATTCCCAGGAATTCATTCTGAATTCCCCCAGGAATTCATTCTGAATTCCCCCAGGAATTCATTCTGAATTCCCCCAGGAATTCATTCTGAATTCCCCCAGGAATTCATTCTGAATTCCCCCAGGAATTCATTCTGAATCCCCCCAGGAATTCATTCTGAATTCCCCCAGGAATTCATTCTGAATTCCCCCAGGAATTCATTCTGAATTCCCCCAGGAATTCATTCTGAATTCCCCCAGGAATTCATTCTGAATTCCCCCAGGAATTCATTCCGAATTCCCCCAGGAATTCATTCCAAATTCCCCCAGGAATTCATTCCGAATTCTCCCAAGAATTCATTCCGAATTCCCCCAGGAATTCATTCTGAATTCCCCCAGGAATTCATTCTGAATTCCCCCAGGAATTCATTCTGAATTCCCCCAGGAATTCATTCCGAATTCCCCCAGGAATTCATTCTGAATTCCCCCAGGAATTCATTCTGAATTCCCCCAGGAATTCATTCTGAATTCCCCCAGGAATTCATTCTGAATTCCCCCAGGAATTCGTTCTGAATTCCCCCAGGAATTCATTCTGAATTCCCCCAGGGATTCATTCTGAATTCCCCCAGGGATTCATTCTGAATTCCCCCAGGGATTCATTCTGAATTCCCCCAGGGATTCATTCTGAATTCCCCCAGGAATTCATTCTGAATTCCCCCAGGAATTCATTCTGAATTCCCCCAGGAATTCATTCTGAATTCCCCCGGGAATTCATTCTGAATTCCCCCAGGATTTCATTCTGAATTCTCCCAGGATTTCATTCTGAATTCCCCCAGGAATTCATTCTGAATTCCCCCAGGAATTCATTCTGAATTCCCCCAGGAATTCATTCTGAATTCCCCCAGGAATTCATTCTGAATTCCCCCAGGAATTCATTCTGAATTCCCCCAAGAATTCATTCTGAATCCCCCCAGGTATTCATTCTTAACTCCCCCAGGAGTTCATTCTGAATTTCCCCAGGAATTCATTCTGAATTCCCCAACGAATTCATTCTGAATTCCCCAACGAATTCATTTTGAATTTCCCCAGGAATTTATTCTGAATTCCCCCAAGAATTGATTCTGAATTGCCCAAGGAATTCATTCTGAATTCCCCCAGGAATTCAATCTGAACTCCCCCAAGAATTCATTCTGAATTCCCGCAGAAATTAATTCTGAATTCCCCTGAATTCATTCTGAATTCCCCTGAAATTCATTATGAATTCCCCCAGTAATTCATTCTGAACTCCCCCAGAAGTTCATTCTGAGCTTCCCCAGGAATTCATTCTGAATTCCCCAACGAATTCATTCTGAATTCCCCCAGGAATTCATTCTGAATTCCCCCAGGATTTCATTCTGAATTTCTCCAGAAATTCATTCTGAATTCCCCCAGGAATTCATTCTGAATTCCCCTTGGATTTATTTATATATTACCAGACTAAGTGGCCTGTGTGGCCTGTGCAATACATAAAAGTCTTCTCCATTCAGCTCGGTCCATGGCCGCACGTCGCCAACCACGCAGTCTGCGAAGGGTCCGCAAATCGTCCTCCACCTGATCAACCCACCCTGCCCGCTGTGCACCTCGCCTTCTTGTTCCCGTCGGATTGTTGTCGAGAACCATTTTTACTGGATTTCTGTCCGACATTCTGGCTACGTGCCCGGTCCACAGCAGTCTTCCGATTTTCGCGGTGTGAACGATGGATGGTTCTCCCAACAGCTGATGCAACTCGTGGTTCATTCGCCTCCTCCACGTATCGTCTGCCATCTGCACCCCACCATAGATGGTACGCAGCACTTTCCTTTCGAAAACTCCCAGTGTGCGTTGTTTTCAAGTTTGTCGGTTTGGTACGGCGGCGAACTCTATTCGATAGGAGCGTTTTGCGGAGTCCAAAGTACGTACGATTTCCTACCATGATGCGTCTCCGAATTTCTCTGCTTCAACCACCTCGATTTCGTCACCACCAATACAAACTCGTGGTGGGTGGCTCACGTTGTCCTCTCTTGAGCCTCTTCCTATCATGTACTTCGTTTTCGACGTGTTGATGACTAGTCCAATCCGTTTAGCTTCGCTTTTCAGTCTGATTTAGGCTTCCTCCATCTTCTCAAAGTTACGTGCCATAATATCTATGTCGTCGGCGAAACCAAATAACTGGACGGACTTCGTAAAAATCGTACCACTCGTGTCGATCCCTGCCCTTCGTATTACCCATTCCAAAGCGATGTTGAATAGTAGACACGAAAGACCATCACCTTACCGTAACCCTCTGCGCGTTTCGAAGGGACTCGAGAATGACCCTGAAACTCGAACACATCGATCGTCACACGATCCATCGTCGCCTTGATGCTTGAACCGTATCAGTGTATCCGAAAATCCGTTTTCGTGCATTAGCTGCCATAGCTGGTCTCGATCGATTGTATCATATGCGGCTCTGATGTCGATAAATAGATGATGTGTTGGTTCGTTGTATTCACGGCATTTCTGCAATACCTGACGTACGGCCAACACCTGATCTGTGGTAGAGCGTTCACCCATAAATCCCGCCTGGTACTACCCACGAACTCTCTTGCAATTGGCGTTAGTCGGCGGCATGAAATTTGGGAGAGTACCTTGTAGGCGGCGTTCAGCAATCTGATTGCTCGGCAGTTGCTACGCCCATACCACCACCGTTGTCTGCCACATCGCCATTCAGGTGCTCTTCGTAGTGCTGCCGCCACCTTTGGATCACATCACGCTCGTTTGTAAGAAGGTTCCCGTTTATGTCCTTGCACATATCGGGCTGTGGCACGTGGCCCTTACGCGAACGGTTTAACTTCTCATAGAACTTTCGTGTGTTACTAGCGCGGTACAATTGCTCCGTCTCTTCACGGTCTCGATCTTCCTGCTGGCGCTTTTTCCTCCGAAAAATCGAGTTTTGTCTGTTCCACGCCCGTTTGTATCGTGCCTCGTGCGGTGTTGCAACAATCTCGCCCATGCTGCATTCTTCTCCCCAACTAACTGCTCACATTCGCCGTCATACCAGTCTTTTCTCTCGATCCGGGAGCATCGTGCCTAGTGCAGCGGTTGCGGTGCTTCCAATGGCGGATCAAATATCTCTCCAGCCATCTTCAAGAGACGCTTCCGTTGGGAGTGCCACTTTCAGGTGCTGCGCGTAGTCTTGGGCTAGTCTACCGTCTTGTAGCCGCCCAATGTTTAGCCGCGGCGGACGACTCTGACGCGTGGTGTACACCGTCGAGAGTTTTGACCGCAGACATACTGCAACGAAGTAGTGGTCGGATTCAATATTCGCAATGCGGTACGTGCGGACGTTCGTGATGTCGGAGAAGAATTTGCCGTCGATTAGAAGATGGTCGATTTGATTTTCCGTTACTTGATTAGGTGATTTCCATGTGGCCTTGTGGATATTCTTGCGGGGGATAAAAGTGCTTCGGACAACCATTCCGCGGGAGGCTGCAAAGTTTATGCATCGTTGGCCGTTGTCGTTCGATACGGTATGCAGACTATCCGGTCCGATGACCGGTCTATACATTTCCTCCCTTCCTACCTGAGCGTTCATGTCACCGATGACGATTTTGACGTCCCGCAGTGGGCATCCATCGTATGTCTGCTCCAGCTGCGCATAGAACGCTTCTTTCTCGTCGTCGGATCTCCCTTCGTGTGGGCAGTGCACGTTGATGATGCTATAGTTGAAGAAACGGCCTTTTATCCTCAGCTTGCACATCCTTGCGTTGTTTGGCTGCCACCCAATCACGCGTTGGCGCATCTTTCCCAGCACTATCAAGCCGGTTCCCAGCTCGTTGGGGGTGCCACAGCTTTGGTAGAAGGTAGCCGTTCGATGCCCGCTTTTCCACACTTTCTGTCTTGTCCAGCAGATTTCCTGCAGCGCTACGACGTCGATGTTGCGGGGATGTAATTCGTCGTAGATTATCCTGTCGCAACCTGCGAAGCCTAGCGACTTGCAGTTCCATGTTCCAAGTTTCCAATCGTAATCCTTTATTCGTCGCTTAAGTCGTTGCCGATTATGTCGAGTCGTATTATCTTCTATGTCGTTCGTAATGGTTGTTTTAAAAGGCGGCTTATTGGGCCTGCGCAAACCTCCTGTTTCGTCGGAGGGTCGTCGTGTCAGGTGTGCTTAGCGTTCCACCTAACACCAGGACTTAGGCTTGTGCGCTTTGAGTGGCACACGGTCGCTTTAGCGGAGCCTACTTGCGGATACATTAGGGTGGCTCAAAAATCACTTTTTAATTTTTTTGATGGGCCGGCCTTCTATTCGGTTCTATTTGATGCCCTGATGCTCTGGACAAAATTTCACTTTCTACTCAGTTGCTTTTAGTTCTTTATAACGTTCTCTATTTTGGCGTGTAGCCGCTATGGCCTGTTTTTCTCATCTGTCACTCTTTGGCACTCCACATGAAACCAGCCTTTCCGTTGATTCCCTTGTATAGTACCAAATACATCTGAGCCTAATGTATTGACCGCATCGAGGACTTGTTAGAAAATGCGTTAAAAAATTTCTCCGTTGGGTGTCCTTTGATTCGTTCGTCGATCCTATTGGCGAACTGCTCCGCAACGCCCGACAGTCGCTGTATTGTTCATTCATGTCTAGAACCGGTGATGCTGGACAACCTTGCACGTATCTTATACACCACCAGATAGTGGTCAGAGACGATATGTGGGCCTCGGTAGGTCCTCACATCTATAACATCTGAGCAATGCCAACCATCCATCAAAACATGACCGAATTGGGAACACGTGTCGACATGTGCTTTCGATTCGAATATTTTTGCATGCAAAATATGTACTACAGATTGCCATTCCTCTCGCAGGGGCAAATTGTATTAGCCTCAGGCCATTGTCATTGGTAGTTGCGTTGAAGCTCTTCGTTCCAATGACGGCTAAAGAACACCTCCCAACCTGTGCATTTGCGTCACCGATGATAAGTCCACGTCGTGTTTGGGCATTTTTCGTAGGTCTTGTCTGAGAGTATAAAAATCATTCTTCCATCGGAGCTGTCGTTGATTGTTAATTCTAAACACGCAGATGCGATCACTTACCGGCCTCCATCTAATGGTTCGAAGATGCTGCTTACCAAGCTTATCATTTTGCCACCATGGCAGTACATGTGATACTTGAACGAGGTACCCGTAATTGGGTGCACTGCGCGGAATTCCCGATTTTCTATCCCTCGCCAACGCTGCATTCTCCACCTTCACCTTTTACAGCTCTCGAGAAAGCAGTACAACTCGTGCAAGTTCCAAGAGGGTCCTTACGTTCCAATTAGTTTCAGTATGTATTTTCGATTAGGTACTTAATTTTTTTGGGTTGGTTGTTTTTTTTTCGGTATGCCACCTTACCAAGGCTGCGATAGGCTAGCTAATACTATCCCATTTAATTCCACCACTTATAACTTTACAAATACGTATTACGATCTCAACAGTGAGGCCGTCTTGAGTGTCTGGTACTTGATTCGACTTATTACACAAAATAATATTGATATTAGCTTAAGCTACTTGCTCCAAGCTTTTGTCCAAAAGTCACACAAATATTTCCCGATACCTTCCACATTTAGGTATTATTCATACGAGAAAAGTTTCGATTCAACTCGTAAACTCTGGAGCGAACACAACAGTGTATGGTGGTATATTAGCAATATAACTTCCATTGCTTCAGAAATCTTGGATGGGAATGGCACCCCTCTTGGCATGAATATGTGTCGTTACTCTATGTCACGAATTCGTAGAAAATATGCACAGAACTGAACTTTCTTTTTGAAATATTTTCCACCACCAGTCACAGATTTATGAGCGTTGTTTGGAATTCGAAATTGAATGTATATTTCACATTCGTGTTGATTTAGCTTTCGTCTCGTTTTTTGAACTGTCAATAGCAGTACAGCGGTAAAGGCTCAGTACCTACAGGCTTGCCTATCTTTCTCAGACATCATAAATCACCAACAAAAATTCTGCAAATGACAAACGTGTATTTTTCGTATATTGAATTCTTCCTTCTTCCTTTACATACTTTACATCAATCAACTGCGGCTTCGCTGCTTTGCAGCTTAGTGCGCATTCAATTTTTCCGGAGTAATCAGCTACGAACGAATGAACTGTACCAAACCAAATTACAACTCACGTGTTCATTGTACCATGGGACTGGCATCATAGACTTTATGCACAGTGAAGTCGAGAACACTTCTCGTTCGTGTTTTCGTTCAGTTTCCCAGATTAGAATCCAGCTATATTCAGCATGAGTTTTCTTCAAAACCTAAGCTATAGGAAACCCCTGTCAAATTTTATTTCACTTGCCGGGGGCAAATTCTCATATAGGAATTTGTCAATACCGATTTTATGCTGAGTTTCTTCTTCCAGATTTGCAACATGTATGCATAAAGGTCCATAGTTTTTTTTCTCTCTTGCGCTATTGGTAATCCAATATAAAAAGTGAAATCTGTCATCATCAAATTCTATTTGGTGTTTGTAGAAATAGACTTATGCCTTGCAGCTTCTTAGAATATCACCGATAATGTACTATTCAAAAAGGGAACGTATGAAATCTTTGGAAATCGAATGTTCTGTAACATTCTTTTTACAAGTAAGGATCAATGACGAACTCAGTCTTTGATTTATAATACAGGCAACAATACCCCGGATGAATATTGAATCCAGTACCGAAATGAGAACATGCTCAAGAATAGTTGAATATTCAAAGCTTGTTCCCGTATCGGCTTCTCAAGGTTTCTCCGGCTGCGAAGTGCTTCTCTTTGGGCACTTATCTGTATCGTCACATCCATCATCGATTTGAAGTGGGCTTTCGTTCGGTTTGTAAATCCCACAGCACAATCTGAGCAAAACGGTCCTGCTGAATCAGGACATTTTTCCCAATGCCGTATTGCGATTGGCCAATGCTTTGCATGGAAAGAAGTATACGATGGTGGTGTCGAATGATTTATTGCTTCTCCAAGATAGTTTGCCGAAAGCGGCAAACCAAGCTGCAATAGCAAAGCTGTGAAAGAGATTGGGAAATAAGATTTTACAAGTAGATTGGTAATGGCTAGGATTTATTTCAATAAGGAATAAATGGAAAACAGGTTACGATAAAAATGAGGTTCAACTTTTTGAAGAATAAATTCATTGCTCGCTCTGGGAGATCAAAATTCTCACATGGATTTTAAGTTCATTTTTCTCCGAAAATTTGGTAATAAATGTTTGGGAAAAAAATGGTGAACTAATGTTACCTGAATAGAAGAAAACTGAATCAGAATTACAAATTTTATCATCAATATACAATATAATTGAATGAAAAATTTGGAAGAAGAAGAAAACAAATTTTAATACAGTGAACTATCCCTTACTTTTACTTTGGCCGAGTAGTTAAAATTTGTTTCCTTTTTAAGTGAAGTGAGAAGTGAGATGTTCGGCGTGAATAGTGAACAGCGAGAACAGCGAGAACTGATAAGTGAGAAATGAGATGTTCAAAATAAGAACAGAGTATTGAGAAGTGAGTTCTGAAAAACGGAAATGAGTATTGAGTAGCGAGATGTGTGCAGTAACATGTGAGTAGTCTAAAGTGAGAAATGAGAAGTGAGAAGTCAGTGGTGAAAAGTGAGAAGTGATAGTTGCGAAGTGAAAAGTAGGATGTGAGTAGTGACATGAACAAGAGCAAGGAGTGAGAAATGAGAGATGATAATTGGAAAGTGAGAGCAAGATGTTGAGAAGTGAGAAGTGAGAGATATAAGACAGAAAGAAAAAAGAAGAAAAAAAGAAAGGAGGAAAGAGAATCTCGTTTTTACTTCTTATTCCCCGGTCCACACTTCTTCCTACTCCCCTCTCACAACTCACTCCTCATTTCTCACCTCCCTCTTCCCACAACTCTCTTCTCATTTCTTACTTCGCACTTCTTACTTCTCATTTTCCACACTTCACTTCTGCCTTCTCACTTATAACTTCTTATATCTCACTTCTGACTTCTCATTTCTAACTTCTAACTTTTCACTTTTCACTACTACTTCGCACTTCTAATTTCTCACTTCTAACTTCACACTTCTCATTTCTCACTTCCCAATACTAATTTTCTGCTACAGTAATATCCCGATTTTATCACCCCCTGGGGAATTTTGGGGTGATAAAATAGGAAGTGTGACAAAATCGGAAAAAAATATTTTCAATTTTTTTATTCATTTCACAAATAAGAATCAGTTTATGCATTGAAAAGGTAAAATGCGTGATTATGTCGGCCGAATTATTGTGTTCTGCATTGCGCGGCCGGTAATAAAAGAGCAGAACGATCGCCCGATCATCGAAATGTTGTTCTGCTTTGTGCGGGTGAGTAAATTAATTAGAAAGTGAAGATTCAGTTCGCGTCAGTAAGCAGAACGATCGGCCGGTCATCGAAAAAGTTTTTCTGCTTTGTGCGGTTAGCAGAGAGATCGGCTGGTCATCGACAATTTTGTTCTGCTTAGTGCGGTCGGTAATTAAAATAAATAATGTTCGTTCGATTATGTTTTGAATTGATCAAACTACACGCTATACACGGCATACCGTTTACCAAAACGAACCCTGTCACAATACCTACCCCATATATCCAACATCCCAGTGATTTCTCGTGGAAGTGCAGATGACTCGTCGGCTTCTATCAAAGCGAGTATCATGTCAACATTTTCCTACCCATTCCTTAATTGACCTGCATTCGGACACGGCCGGCGCTGGTATTGCTTATTTTTGGGTCACCAGTTCTTACACATTGAAGATGATGTTAGTCCCAAACATCATCTGTTGGTTCTCTGTGTAATTACAGCTGACCTGGCAATAACGGAGTAGCAATCGTGGGCGGTCAATCATGCTCATGCTCATGCTCATGAAAAGGTAAAATGCGTGATTGGCACCCGTTATTTATCATCGAAAAGGCTTAAAAATCCTTGACAGGTACTCAAAAATTATTTATAATAAACCACAGGCGGTGAAAGTTTTTTCATGAAAATCCATGTTGTTTGCCATATTATTTACATAAATAAAAAGAACGACTAAATTTTTCAATTTTTTTTGGAGTGACAAAATCGGGTCAAAATCGTAACAAAATCGGGTGGTGATAAAGCGGGTCGAAAACGTGACAAAATCGGTGGTAGACAAAATCGGAGAGAGACAAAATCGGGTCGACACTGTACTAACTTCTGATAGCCTATTCAGATTACGCCATTAATGACATAATAATTGGCGTTTCAGGGTAAATACGCTTTATGATGTCATTATTTACGTAATATTCCATACATTTTGCGCTGTCAAAAGATACCCGCTAAAAAGAGTCATAAAGAATTTATTACGAACAATTATTACGAGAGAGCTTCGTTCTAACTGGGATGCAGGGAGGGACAAGCGTCACGCTCTCTTTGCCAGAGAGAAAATTCTCTCTGTTTTCATTTCGTTTCGTAGTTGACAGTAATGCTCTTTCTGTCGCAGCAGGGTCGAATGCATGTTAGATGGAAATGTTCTGAGCGCTGAAGAATAACTCGGATTAAACCATCACAATGTGGAAAGCATTTTATATGATGAAAAATAATGATGATAATTATTTATTCTCCACTTATTCAACATGAATTGTTTAAAAAACATATGCTCTCTAGAATTAACATGAAGTATTAAACTTAAACCTAGATTTAATAGAACTAATCGAATAAATTTTCAAAGTTCAAGGGCCAATGCGGAAGACAATTTAAAACGTAGGAATGGTTGTAAAACGAATATAGGGTTTCTCACCCCATTCCCGGCCTAACATGCGCACGACTGCATTATTTAATTGATATTTATGACTAGGGGCAACTTTTCTGAATTTTGTGGCCCGTGTAATATTGCGATGGGGTTCACCTCTGCTTCAAAAATAGTTATTCTTGCTAAACACCGCTTGAAAAAGCTTTTATTTGATTTAAATTAACATGGTGCAGCACTCATTTCAGTCATAGGCGATTGCTTATCCGGCATACCCCAAATCTCCTCGGCATACGCAATATTTTACTCAATCTCTCAACATCTTTTCTCTCATTCTCTCTCTCGGGACGGTAGAAAATGCGGCGTAAAAAAAAATATGCACGTTCCACGACAACAAGATGCCAGATGGTATTATTCATATTCATTTTTATTTGGTTGAGAAGATATATTTACTCATCCAAATTTCTTCCAAACACTTAAAAACAATATCTTTTCCACCTTTTGAAATCGAGAGAATTATAAATAACATGATAGCGTCAACGTATTAGACAGTTTTCCTATTAACGATGAAGGATTATCTTCATACTAAAATAAGACTTATGGCCTTTTGGCAGCACTGTACAGCTAGAAGTTCTTGGGCCGAGGTGATTTTTTGTTCGGTTTGAGGATACATTTTTAAATGTATTCCAATATGTTTATATAAAATCTAGTGATACGAACAATTACAAAAGATTGAAGTGCGTGAGTTTAGCATTATTGTGTGGTGATAAACAGCCTGAAGCAATGGTTGTATCGAGCACTGTGACGATTTTCAGGTAGGTGTTTATTTGATGATACCGTTTTGTAAAAGTGGAAAGAATCACTTCGGCTCAGTGGTGTTGCAACGAAGAGCAATAGTTTGAAATCTACATTTTTATTTTCTATAATTGGATCGATTAGGAGTGAAATAAATGGTTGAAAAATATTGAGTATTGTGCGAGATAAATAGGAGACTTTTTTAAAATGATCAATCATAAACCTACGGCTACTAAACAGTATAAATCATTAGCTTTCTGTGCAGTGAGCCGGGAATGGGGTCCATAGGCCCAAGTAGTGATTTACCCTATTTGATGAATAAACATGATTACATAAATTGTTTCAATTCTGCTCCTTGAATGGCTTAATATACTTTGGATTTCAACATTTTTCACGTGGGACAACTGTACGATTTGAATGGGATGTATATATAAAGTAGAATAACCTTAAATAAAACATGGATTGATAATGCATTAATTCATCCAAAATCCAGTTTAAATTATATCACATTCACACGATTCGATTTTATTAGAAGCTGTATCATTGATTGTCTAGTAGAACGCAATGGTTCAGTTTCCATTTTTGAAAAAAAATTAAATTGCTGAGTTGCCCTTCATACATGGAGATACTGGTGGAAATACATTTTAGTTCGATAATATTTCTTGAAAATTGGTCCAATCGTCCTTTTTTTATTTATTTGTGAGAATTCCCAAAAGTATCTAAATTTTTCTATCAAATCTCCGTTCGATCATAGTACAGAATCAAAATACTTTTTAAACTTAAAAATAAATTAAGGAATAGTCTGATTCCCCGAAGAACGGCGCACCCAACTAATGAATGTAGCTTCGCTCATTATCCTTAATGAGAGCTTCAAATATTCTTCGAAAATCCCTTTTCATATTTTTTTTTATATTTTTTTTTTTCGTGGAAACTTTGTTCAGAAAAAAATGTTCGATTGTCGCCACACAAATGCTTGATTTCGCAAATTAAATTTTAAATCTCTCCTTGAATTCAACCCTGTATTAGCGTGCAAATGAGGAAACATGGAAACGTCAAGATATATTATCTTGCTGCAGTCTGAACACCTCGTAATAATTGGATACCCTCTGACTTAACAAAGTCATAAATAGCCCAATCTGAATAGGCTATTAGATGCAATTCTAAATCTGCTACCATTGTATGAATTCGTGCAGTTAGAAGCGGAAAAGAATATGCAAAAACTTAAACGATTGAAGTTATTCAAGTCAGGCGATTTAGTGGGCCACTTGAGTATCTCACAAAATTTTCAATATGGGCCAGTGATGAATATGAGTGGAGACTGGATGAAACCTGTGGAGAACTATGACATTCCTTATTACATACGTGAGCCATCACGTATGGACTGGGAAGTCGGAGGTCCCACTGTTCGGGACGGTTCCATAAAATTCTACACAGATGGCTCAAAAATAGGAACAAAAACGGGAGCAGGAATCTTCGGCCCTGGGATATCGATCTCAGTGGCAATGGGAAACTATCCAACGGTGTTCCAAGCGGAGATTTTTGCTATAATGAAATGTGCTAATATCTGTGTAGAGAAGAAATATAGATATGCAAATATTTGTATCTTCACAGATAGTCAAGCGGCACTCAAAGCATTGAGTAGCTTTAAATGTACATCAAAACTTGTCTGGGACTGCATTCTTTCATTGCGAAAAGTGTGCCAAGAGAACTCCGTAAATCTGTACTGGGTTCCAGGACACTGTGGCACTGAAGATAATGAAAAGGCAGACGAGCTTGCAAAACGAGGTTCAAACACACAGTTTATTGGCCCAGAACCTTTCTGCGGTATATCATACTGTACTATAAAAATGGAATTGAAATCCTGGGAAGCACAAAGGTTGATGACCAACTGGTTGGTTGCCGAAAAGTGTGCTCAATCAAAGAGATTTATAATTCCCAATGTTAAAGTAACCGAAAAGCTCTTGGAGCTCAGCAAGAGAGCTCTTTGCACCTTCACTGGCCTAATAACCGGACACTGCCCGAGCAGATATCACTTGAAAAATATTGGCCAGATTCAGAATGATATCTGTCGTTTCTGTAACATGGAACGTGAAACCTCGGAACATCTGCTTTGCAGTTGCGATGCATTGCACAAGGGTAGATCTAAATTTCTAAATAGTGGCTTTATGCAACCAGGAGATATTTGGACTGCAAATCCTGGAAAGATAGTGGGTTTAACTCAATTATACCGGACTGGGAAAAGACGCGTCTTAGGTTGTTTACTTGACAAATGGTGATCAACCTACAAGATGCGAATACATAGTTAAGAGTAATCAGGAGTATACCACAAAAGTTCAACTCAATGGACGCAGTGGTTCTACGCCCCAACAAAAAAAAAAACTTCTCATATCTTACTTTGCACTTCTCATTTCTCACTTGTCACTTTTCACTTCACACTTCAAATTTGTCACTTCTCATTTCTCTCTATTTATTTTTCACTTTTCACTTCTCACTTCTTACTTATAACTTCTTATATCTCACTGCTGGCTTCTCACTTATTACTTTCCACTTCTAACTTATAACTTCCTATGTCTCACTTCTGACTTCTCATTTCTCAGTAACATTTTTTGTTTGGATGATAATTCATTTGTCTTCTTCTTCTTCTTCTCATCGGCATTACATCCCCACACTGGGACAGAGCCGCCTCGCAGCTTAGTGTTCATTAAGCACTTCCACAGTTATTAACTGCAAGGTTTCTTAGCCAGGTTACCATTTTTGCATTCGTATACCATGAGGCTAACACGATGATACTTTTATGCCCAGGGAAGTCGAGACAATTTCCAATCCGAAAATTGCCTAGACCGGCACTGGGAATCGAACCCAGCCACTCTCAGCATGGTCTTGCTTTATAGCCTGCGCATCTTACCGCACGGCTAAGGAGGCCCTCATTTGTATGAAAAGTAATGTTTGGTTTGACCCCGCCCAGTCAACACAAGATCGTGTATGGTGTTGCATTGGATGCTGATGCGGAGGCGGGTGGGTTTTAGTTGATTACGACCTTTAATGTTGATGAAACTATGGGTTAACCTCATGAAAAAATTCACAAAAAATAAAAAGAAAATTCAGATGGTATTTAAAAAGCTGTGAAAAACCAGGTTAACCAGGAAATTAAAGAATACCAACCGTGTAAAAAAATATTGGGTGTATGCTGCAAATATAAATGCAGACAAGAAAATGCTCGGATATACAACCGACATTTCCAGGATGCTTTTCAATACTAGCTGTGCATGTGCTAAGACAAGACAAGACAAGACTTCTGACTTCTCATTTCTCAGTTATCACTTTTCACTTCTAACTTTTGACTACTCACATTTTACTTATTACTTTTCACTTCTCACTATTTACTTCGCACTTCGAGTGTCTCACTTCTAACTTCTCTCTTCTCACTTCTCACTTCTCACTTCTCACTTTGCACTTCTCACTTTGAATTTCTCACTTCTCACTTCGCTTTATTAATTTCTCACTTCTCATTTTTCACTTTTCACTTCTCACTTATAACTTTTTATATCTCACTTCTGACTTTTCCTTTCTCACTTATCACTTCTAACTTCTATCTTTTCACTTCGCACTTAAATTTTTCACATTTCATTTCTCCCTTCCCACTACTCAATTCTTACTTCGTACTTCTCATTTCTTACTTCTCACTTTAAATTTCTCCCTTCTCACTTCTAACTTTTCGCTTCGCACTTCTCATTTCTCACTTTTCGGTTATCACTTATCGCTTCTAACTTCTAACTATATCGTGCATGCAATTGTTTCTGACAAAATTGAGCTAGCGAGGTGAAAATGTATTGGAAAATTACTTCGACTTGAGTAAAGTATCGAGTAAAGGAGATATCGACTTACGGAGGGAACGCAGTATTCTAGATTCAAGGGACTTTGAATTTCACCGAGTAAGGGAAAATATCGAGTTACAGGACATATCGTTATTCAGTCACAAAAATCTCGAAAACGACTCTTTCAATCATAATATTTATTAAATATTGATTGTAATTGCAATACATGTTTTCTGCAACCCCTGAATGAAGGTATTCGGTAACAAATTCACACACAACTCTATCACTTGTTACTCCAGATATGTATATAGGCAGCAATCCGAACCACATGTCGCTCTAGTTCAATCCACTTCAATTGTAGGAATCCATATTTCAATCAATCAGCTCTGGCTAATTAGTCGAAATTGGACTAATTAAATTCTGTCAACATTCTCACCGTTTTGCAGCGACCCGACGTACAGAGGAGCGAATTGAAAATATTACAATCATCCGCAACGCAGTTAAGAAAAACATAACATTGATTTTAGAAATTTCATTTCCTCTGAAATTTTTGAAATCAGTGTTTTATTTTCTTGTGTTTGTACCATAGTAGCGATAAAACTTTATTTAATACGCTCAATTAATCCGGGGTTCCAGAGTGAAAAATTAACAAATATTAAAAAAAAAATCAATAAAATTAGGTCTAAAAAACAAGTAAGGTTGCATGTATCAAAATTGCATTTACAATTTTGTTTACACAGCATGTTGTTCTGTAGCTTTAGATTCGTAAAATTCAATTTCGGATTCTTTACAATAGTACGCAATTGAAAATTGCAGTTAACCATACGAATTGCCCATTATTCCCACATTCAAACAGCTGTTCGCAAATTAGAAGCGTATTATAAACATACTAAATATGGCATAACTTTGTAATGCTGGTTTAGCAGTATTATTCCGTAGGTGAAAAAAATAGCGGATAATTCGGTCGTAATTTTTCTTTCATTTGCCATACTGAAAAATAGTAATTTTTTTTCGAAAATTTCGTTTTCGTTTTCGAAAATGCTAGAATAATCGTATACATATATAAGTCTGTCGCATTCAAAACTAAGTGACACTATTTTTTTAATCGATTTTATGTTTTAAATATCCTTTAGTACCTTTCAAAAATTCATCCCATTGTGCGACGACTGGAATTAATAATACGAATTATGAGATACAGCCAAACGGATTCCCGCCTGTGAATCGATCATTCATAAATAAACTTTCAATTACCAGCAGCACAGCAATTGAAAATTCATTAGGTCTTGATTGTGTGATTATGGGACATGCTACTGTTCTGTGTCCGGATCACATAAACCCTACGTACGTGGCCATGAGCTACTCAGCTCAGCTATCGATACTTGCGTGATTCATATGCTTCTTCCAAAAGAAACCAACCGTGGGGCTTCATGCTGTATCCCAGTAATATATCCTATATATAGCCGTGTCCATAATCCAGTTTTATATCGGTCTGAACGATGCTTCTCCAATTGTCGTAGTATTTTACGACTTGTGGTTTTGACGAACGTTCTGTTGTACCTGTAATAGGAACTGGAAAGAGAAAATTGGATTCAAACGATAGTCTGGCTTTGCAGAAAACACCGTTATCGACCAAATTGGCAGACAGGTCGAATCGTAATGGGCATTGGTGGTCGAGAAATTATGATTATTGTTGTGCATTATGTTATTTTTATTATACTATTTGCAAAATCGCCTTTCGTGCAGTCAACACCTTTCGTTGTCAAATATACAGCAAGGTTGAGCCGTAAACAGACAACAAAGCAATGTTTGCGTAAAACTGAAGAGTTTCAACGTCCTGACAGCTGCGAGGCTTGGTTGGGAAAATATATGTCACTGCTGTTAATAGAAAAATTAAATAAAAGAAATCGTTAGAAAATACTTTACTGTTCAATTTCAATTCAATGGGTGTTTCTGGCAATTTTTACTCTAATTTTGGATCTTTTATCTGATAGAAATTAGATACAGTGTTGACCCAATTTTGTCACTCCCCAATTTTTTTACCTACTATTTTATCACGTTTTCGTCCCGATTATATCCCGTTTTCAACCCAATTTTGGCACCCCAGAAAAATTTGAAAATTTTGTCGTTCTTTTTATTCTTGCAAACAACAATTATTTTCATGAAATAACTTTCAACGCATATGGTTTATCATAAAGCATTTCTGAGAATCTGTCCAGAGTTCTGTTAGCCTTTCCAACAAGAAATAATGGGTTCTATTTACGTATTTTGCCTTCTCAAGGCATAAACTGATTTATATATGTGAAACAAATTTAAAAAAATTAAAATATTTCCGATTTTGCCACATTTCTCTTTTTATCACCCCAAAATTTGTAAGTGTGCGATCAAACGTATTGCTGCTGGTCACGCCAGCTAGTCCAGGAGAACGCGAAGTGAAAAAAATATTTTCTTCATCGTAGAGCAGAACAATTATTAGTACGGGACCGATCGTGTTCCAGAAGCTCATTGAACGAATCACATTGATTTCGCGTTGGATTGATTACAGATGCGGGTTTTGTCTGCGTGTTTTCAAAATAACTTCGTTCACAATAAATATTTAGTCGCTTACCAAGGTGACTTGCCATGAATTACCTTCTCAACTAAATATTTCTTTCCTGTGGCACTCACGGAGATGCAGAGGATCCCTCGGCACAGAATCCGGTCTGCTGCCGCCGGAGAGTGGCATCGATCTAGCCTGATTCCGGGCTAGAATAACTTTGTACAGAACTTTGTGAACGGTACACAGCAACATAATGCCTCGTCAGTTATCACATACAGATAGCCTTATTTGGCCACCTTCACTATGATACGTTGCATCCAGTCGACCGGGAAAGTTGCGGTGTCCCAGATATTACGGAATAAACGGTGCAATAGTTGAACGGATGACATGGGGTCAGCTTTGACCATCTCGGCTGATATGCGATCGACCCCTGCTGGGGCTTTGCTCGAATGCATGCTTTGGATGGCTGCTTGAATCTCTAGCAGTGATGGAGCCTCGATATTGACGCGTGATATACGTTCCAAGCAGCACAACTTGTTTCATTACTGAACAATTCACTGTGCTGCAACTTTCCAGGAAAAAACAAACGTTGCTTATATGCCATGAAATATAACTCTCTTGCAATCTAAAAAGCGCAAGGTGTGGAGCCTTGTTGCAAAATAGTTCTACAGAATAAAAATAAAACAAAAATACTAAACTGGATTCAATTTATGAATCTTATGATTGTCAGTCCTTCACTCTAGAACAGCATCATTAAACACTTAGAAATACTGCATGTTAAAGTAGCATAAAAACCATACGATTCTGAAGTTTCGTACTCGGGTTTCCTGTCACTTGTTCGCATCATCACCGGAATGAATTGTGAGTTGTCAAAACGTTGAATGATGCTAAATCAAACATGATGATTCTCTATGCTTTTCCGTAACTCAATTAAAACAAACATTTTAATTAAGAAAGACGCATTAATGTTACGTGGTACATAATATGCAACTGAACGATTTTGTTCCATGCATGCAACATGCAGTGCAGCATTCTGTGTTTTTTTTGTTTCCAACTGCCAAACACGTGTTGCATTGCAATATTAATAAAACATTGATCCGAATTCGAATATTTTTGACATCTTCATGCAACTTTTTTGTGATTCTATGTTTTGTCAATGCCTTTAATGAAACTGAATGGAAATAAAGTGCTTTTAAGGAGATGTTGCGCGTGCAACTTGGGGTCGATTCCTAGGCAGATCATGCCGGGATGGTAGTGGCCTCTCTAGCACTTGAAATAGCTATTCAAAGTGCTCGAATTAGCGTTTCAGCTGGTCAATGACCAGCTGATCATTCGCGTTTTTCACAGACATAATTCCATTCATCTTCGCCCCACTTAAGCATCGAGATATATCGTAGAGGATGCGAATGTTCCCGGTTGCTGCGGCACTCTCTACAGAGAGTCCGTCCACGTCTGCTTGTCCTGTTGACATGAGCATTTCACTTCCATTTCCAAAACCGAGTATCTTTGACAAGCTAAGGCCTTGTGTCATATACAGTGACTATAATAACTTCTTATATGACTCTAGTGTCCTCTAGTATTTTTTCGCTCTATCTCGGCCTTGGTTTCTCCTCGCTCTATCGCGGCTTTGGTTTCTCTTCGCTTCTCTATCTTCCTCCAGGTCTCATCGGTGATCCATTGTTTTGTCTGGGTGCGCAGTTCGCCAAATTGTTCTCGCTGGTGGCGATGAAGGCATTCTTGATGGCGGACCATTGGTCTTCCACGCTGCCACCTTCTAGAATATCTGCAGCACGTGTTTCCAGTTCTTTAACGAAGTACCGTTTCTCCGTGGCATCTTCCAGTCTGCCTGTGTGAAACAATCGTCCAGCTCTCTTATCCTGCCGACGAATCCACGCAATACGCAGGCGTATTTCGCCGATGAGGAGGTGGATGATCCGACGCGATATAGGCACTTTGTTTATTCCGTACATCAAGAAGATTCCGTTTCCATTTTTGGCTGATGCAATGGTCGATTTGATTTTCTGTAAGCACGAGAGACCCACGTGATCGTGTGAACCGGTTGATGAGGGTAGAATTGTGCGCTGCCGACGGTTTTTGGCACAATACAATTACAATTTCAATACAATTTCTCGTTAGAAAACTTCGAGTGTTAATTTCAAAGGAGATCTCGTTGAAATCCAAAAACATACTCTTAAGCTGAAAGTTATATGGGGTAAAAGTTCCAATAGTCGTGGGTGTTCCTATAGTTGCGGTAGTGCTATTTTTACAAAATTTACGTCTGAAACGCAGCAACCCATCTAGTCTACCAATTTGTTGACATGTCAATAGACGAAATAACAGAAAACAGTTATGAATTCCCGTAAAATCGGTAAAGTATCATTTAAATACCTTAAATTTTTCTCAGCCTTGCACCAATAGTTGCGGTAGTGTTCCCATAGTTGCGAGTCCCATATGAAAACAATGAGATTCGCAACTATAGGAACCCGAATTAAAAATTACCGCAACTATTGGAACACTGCACCAATAATTGGAGGTACCATTTTAGGAAACAATGATGGGTGTTGCTGCAATTAGCTCAGTTTTTGGATGAAATATAATGAATAACCTTTCATATGCACACTCGAGGTAAGTGGAATGAAGTAAGGACTTGGTGTGAACCAACGAATAGTGATAGAATGTGCTTAGTTCCTCCACTATTGGGTCGTTTACCCTGTCGTTTGACCAAACAAATCATTTGGTTCATTTGGCATCTAGTCTAAAATTATTTTGCCGAAAATGTCATTTGGTCGAACAGTTCCTTTGACTGAAAAAGAAAACAGTTGGCTGAATAATTCAATTGGCTGGAATGCTCGTGTGCGTGTGGCGAATAGGGTTATTTGGGCAAGGTGGTCATTCGACCGAAAGTGTCGTTCTGCTGAATCAGTCATTTTGCCAAAAAACTCCTCAGTCAAATTACCAACTCGGCCGAGTGTGTCTTTCGGCTACTAGTCGCTTTCGGCCAAATGTCATTTTCGGTCAAACCATTTACGACCTAATACCGTTTCGGACAAATGTTTAATTGGGCCTAATGGAATTTGACTAGATGACTTTCAGCCTAACGTGTTATTCAATCAAGAGGCAAATAAAAGGCTCTTCGCCGAATGACTTTCGGCCATATGTCAGGTAGGGCCGAAAGTATTTGGCCAAATATGTCGTTTGGCCGAATAGACCTTCAGGCAAAAACCCATCTACCCGAAAATTTTATTTAGTGCAAATGGACATACGGCCAAAAATGACGTTCGTTTCGCTATTTAGCCGAAAAAAATTTTATGGCCGAAATGGTCGTTTAGCAGAACGGCCATTTGGCTGAAAATGTTATTTGGCCAACCAGGTGGATGTTTTTGACCATATAACCTGTTCAGTAAGTAATCAACATTTAGCTGTTGAACCAAATGACATTTTCGATCAAATGACCCTTTGGACCAAACGATCATTTTAGCCAAACGACGTGATAGGGAGAGTATTTTTCCGGCCATATAACCAACTCAGTTGTATGTCGCTTTGGCCAAACTGTCTTCCGTTGTATAACTGTTTCACCCAAATGTTCATTTTGGCCAAATGCACTTCGGCTTGATGATTTTCGACTTAACGTATTATTCGGCCAAATGGCTTTCCTTCAAATGTTTTTCGGCGAAACGACCCTTCCTCTTTATTTTATAATTTACATTGAATTTCTGTAGAATTTCTTATGGACAACTCAAAGAATTCATTTTAGAAATCCAAAGAAATTCCTTCAAAATTCCGATTTTTAATTTTTATTTTTTTTAATACTATACAAACAAAATTTTATAGGTTTTCTGAAAATGTTCCTGTAGAAACTTGGATCAATTTTCCAAACAATTTTCCTTGGAAATTCCAAAGAATAGGTTTAAAATAGGTGCCATAGAAAATCCGAGAAAAGTTTTTAAATGAATATTTTGGAGAAACTCAGTTCAACAGATTGTTCCGACGAAATCCATGTTTTTCGGCTGAAATTTTGAAAAAAAATACGGAAAAAAAAATCTCTAAGAAACGAACGTGAAAAAATCTCCACGCCGATTCACGCTGCCGAACCCGCCGCCGGCTTAAATGGCTTTCGGCCTGTCGCCGAAAATGCCCCAGCCACCAACGAAAATTCTGACAAACACCGCCGCTGCCAATTTTCCGACCACTAGATGAGGGAAGAGCAATCCCCCAAGTCATTAGGGGCTGTCCACAAACCACGTGGACTGAAATTTCACATTTTCAAACCCTCCTCCCCCCTAGTAGACTTTCATAGACTTTTCCGAAACCCCTCCCCAACCCCCTTGAAGGCTACGTAGACTTTTCCAAATATTACGAAATATTATATGATATGTGATTTGACAATCAAAATCGAAATAAAATTTAATCCTCTGTCCACTGCTCCTGAAACCAAATCTTCAAGTCAATTAATTTAATTTCTAGTTTTCGGTGGAAAATTCAAAAAAAAATCTCTTGGAAATTTTAAATAGTTTCTTTAGAAATTCCTAAGATTTTCCATCGATTATTCCAAAGAATTCGCATTAGTACTTACTTACTTACTTATGGATCCTGTACACCTCTGGTGGTGCAAAGGGCCGACTTGAATGATCTCCATCCTGAGGCTATCGCTTTAACCTGTTGCCAGGTTAGTTTTCAGTCGACTTCTTTTATTTCTTTGTTGAGGCTTCGCCGCCATGAGCCTCTGGGTCTGCCTCTGCTGCGATGTCCCGCTGGGTTCCAGTCTAATGCTTGTCTACAGATTTCGTTTCCGCACCTACGTAGAGTGTGGCCGACCCAGCCCCACTTCCGATCCCGAATTTCTGTTGCTATCGGCCTCTGGTGACAACGACGATGGAGCTCGTTGTTTGAGATCCAGTTGTGAGGCCACCAGGCTCGAATTATATACCGCAGGCATCTGTTAATGAACACCTGCAGCCGTTGAGTGTTCTCCACTGATACACACCATGTTTCGCTAGCGTATAACAGCACAGATTTCACGTTAGAGTTGAAAATTCGTATTTTGGTGCGTTCACTTATCTGCCTGTTTTTCCAGATATTTCTCAAACTCGCAAAGGCAGCCCTTGCTTTCTTGATCCGTGCGCCTATGTCGATCTTGGTACCGCCGTCTGACGCCATTTGGCTACCAAGATATTGGAAGCTTTCAACATTCTCCACTGGTTGCCCGGCTACTGTGAAACTGGAAGGGGTCACCGTGTTTACATCCAACGATTTGGTTTTGTTGACGTTGATGACTAAACCTGTCGAGGAGGAGCGCTCGGTAAGGTCGTTGAGCTTACTCTGCATATCAGAGCGACGTTGCGCAAGGAGTGCAACGTCATCAGCCAATTCGAAGTCGTTTAGGTGCTCCATGGTTATAGGCTGCCATAACAGCCCGCGGTTTGGTTCACGGTCAATCGCATCTACCAGAATCTCATCGATTACGATGAGGAACAGTAACGGTGATAGAATACATCCTTGCCTCACACCAGCTACGACCCGGATAGGGTCAGACAGGACCCCATTGTGCAGCACTCTACACGAAAAGGCCTCGTACTGTGCTTCGATGAGGCCGATGATTTTCTCAGGAACCCCCTTGCGTCTCAGGGCGCCCAAAATATTCTCGTGATTGAGACGGTCGAAAGCTTTTTCGTAGTCAATGAATACCAAGTAAAGGGACTCTTGGAATTCGTTGACCTGCTCCAGAATGATGCGGAGCGTGACACAGGATCTTCCGGCACGGAATCCGGCTTGCTGCCGCCGGAGAGTCGCATCGATCTTCTCCTGAATCCGGGCTAGGATAATTTTGCACAGAACTTTGAGAACGGTACACAGCAACATAATGCCTCGCCAGTTATCGCATACAGTCAGGTCACCCTTTTTGGGCACCTTCACTAAGATACCTTGCATCCAGTCGACCGGGAAAGTTACGGTGTCCCAGATATTACGAAATAAACGATGCAGTAGTTGGGGCTTTATTCGATTTCATGCTTTGGATGGCTGTTGTAATCTCTAGCAGTGTACTCCCGAAGAAGTTGCCATAAAATATACGAAGAATTTCCCATGGACAATGTCACTTTGTGAAATCATTACGAATATCTCCCATTAGCTCCAAAGTCCTATAAAAACAATAATTTTGAAATAACACTCAGTTAAATTTTTGCTCCATACGTGGTTCGGCAGTGCTGGCAGAATAAATGATTTTTTGCATATGGTTTGAACACTCAATCTTCGAAGGGTTATAACTTTTTCGTGGACGTTCCAGCAACGTGCCTTCTTCAGCAAAGTTTTTTGGCATCCTTTGGGTTATACTTTAACGTAATGTGTCACTTGGCTTACGATGAACTGAAACCTCTAGTAGTAGAAATGCAAAAATATACGTTCTCCCATACTAATTTCCATACAAACTTCGAACGCGATGCAGAAAGCGAGGAAGCAACCAATCGGTCCCAAATTCTGCACAGTTGTTCAGGACCCAGATTGGCTTCGAAAAACCATTGATTTTAAAAAATGACCATGATAATGGACAATCTCCCCAAAGAATTCCTCGCAAAAATTCCTAAATTAGGAAAAATTTCCCGGGGACTTCCCAGAAAATCTCCAGTGAATGGTTTCTCGCGGAAATGTCGCGGGATTCCCCGTTGAAGTGCGACATAAATTCCCGTGAAAAATCTAAAGAATCACTTGTAGTTTCCAAAGAAGTTCCCGACGAAAATTTAAAAAAAAATAGTAGAATCTGCAAGCGGAAATTTTGAAATTTTCTCGAAAGTTTTTATCGAATACTTCGGAGAATTTCCAGCGCAGCACAGAAGAATTTCCTGGGAATATCCATATAGTTTTAAGCCGTAGTTCAGACGATTACTCCAATGAAATTTATTAGATGATTTCGATAAAGTCGAAAAAAAAATCTTGGAAAATCCAAAAATCAAACAAGTGAACTTTGCACATAGCAAAAACAATAAAAAATAAAAAATAAAGTCTAAGTCGACTTTTGGTATACCCCTCCGTCCCCCTTCGTAGACTAACGTAGACTTTTTCAAAACCCCTCCCTCCCCCTCACGAGTCTACGTGGTTTATGGACAGCCCCCTACAGAATTCTTCGAACAGCTTTCTGTTTTCGCTCATTTCTCCGAGACCATTGCATCCCATAATGCTCTCATGGTTGTTAGGTATAGCTTCCGGGGATCAGCATTCCATTCTCAGCCGCTGGATGCCAGAACAGACGCTCCTTGGTAAACAAACGCTTGATCAGTCGGGTCTAATTTGTGTAAAGTCCCACCCAACACCAGGACTAGACTAGTGCGCTTTGAGCGGCACACGGTCGCTTTGATGAAGTCTGCTTGCGAATACTTGCAGCTATTTATAGAAGTTCTGTTCAACAGAGTCCACTGTTAAACCCCACCATATCCTAGGTAGACCCCACATACTGCACCCTCTCACTCTAGCTGATGCCAGCAGGACAACAGTGCCCAGGCTAGACTACCAGCTAAGTAAACAACCCTCACACGGCGGTCCATTGTCATTGGAAGACCCGTGGAAGTGTGATACTTATGTTATTAACTATTTGAGATCATTTGGGGTACATCCATTCGCATAGAAAACCGAATGAACGATGTCACCAGAGAAAAAGTAGAATCACATAAATTTAGCACGGAAAGGTGTTATTTATCGACTAACACACTGAAGATGTCCACAAGTAGTGGACAAAATACGTATTTGTGTAGACACGAAAACACAAATTAGTGGAAGTAAAAGGAAAATATTTTGTTTAAAACCGTGTGACATTTTCCCCTAAGACGTTCGAAAATAATTATTCACTACATTGATTAAAAGAAAACATTGACAAAGAGAAATCGATCAATGCTGTTGTGCCCGTATGATCCTATGCGCGAGATATATAGTCAAAATCCATAAATCTAGGGTCCGTATAATCGAGGTAGATCTCACCTGTTTGTTTTTTTATGGCGAGTACAATGGTACACTATACAGAAAGAGCCTCCCAAGCAACGCATTTCAGACTAACTGAGTTACAGCAACTTGATTGTAACCGAATCAGGTCAAATGTAGGTTGCGGTAACTGAATTGGAACATGTGTGCTACTCGGGCGATAATGTGACGAAAACATCATAGACCAAACCGAGAATCTAATTCGCCATCTCCGACTCGGCAATCGCACGCATTTCCTCGCAAGGCTAACTGGAGACTTTATCAACTAACTAGTTTTAAATTCTTCAACCCAATATGTCACCTAAATATGGACCTCCAAAATTTATGATGCGACGATTTACCCCGACGGCTTTGGAAACAAATTTGCGCACTGCATTCTTGCTCTCCAGCAAATATATCTGCGTCTAGTTGCAGATGCACAACTATCCCAACTGCCATTAAAACTTTATCGTTCCACTTCGCACCAAATCAGCCCATTCGTTTCGTTTCGACTCTTTTTATGGTGTCTGCTCGGCTTCCCTGATAATGTCGTGGATTTGGTTTGTCTGTGGTATTTCAGTCGGCTCATAGTACTTGACTGTAGATGCTTGCTTGCCGAAAATCATTGACAATAATTGCTAATTTTGTCTGCCATCAAGTCTGGTATCCAATGCAGAAGTTGTGAGGCACGATTCAATCATTAACAAAAATATTTAATCATATGGTGGAAGCGCATGGTAACTATATTTGATCCGTCGACCGTAGTTCGAAATTCAGATGTGTCGGAACTATTTTCGAATGCACATTTTATCAATTCAACTAATGTTTCCGAGTCAATTAGGTATGTGCCCGGGATCCAGCAATTTAATTACGGCTGGGACGTGCCTCTGCTTGCGATTTCTACTTGTAGTTTGCGGAAGGGTATATAGCATGGTTGTCATTAGTGTGGGGCGGTCAGAACGTGGAAAAATTTTATGACACTCATTTCGGTAGCCTCACACAAGTAACGAAACTTGCCAAAGTGGTGCTAAATACCGTCGGCATTCGTTCACCCGTAAGGAATACGATTGGTCACTTTGATGGAACTAGCTTCAACGGTGCTGGTGAGTGCCTACTGATGGGGATGATGCCAGGTAAACGGCGGATGTTCTCGCTGTGTCCCAAATTACCATTGGTTGGCACGGTAGGTACACGGTCTCTGTGGTTGATGTCAAGCCGGACCGTTACACGTTCAACTTATTCGGAATAACAGGTTAATTAAGATTAAATTTATGGTAATTGCCTTTGGCACAGGGAGGAGAAAAAACAGCAACACACGAGAGCATCATCATAAATACATATTAATTACATGCGATGCTTGTTTTACTGCTGTAGGCATATCCTGGTGATTTATGGGAAATTAGAGAACTCAACAGCGATTAACGTGATTAGCAGCTCCAAAACTCTTTATTCCAAGGGATTTCCATTCGAAACATAAATATGCTGGATGTGCACCGACATTGTGTATGTATATGATGAATTGCGGCGTTGGCGGATTTCACAGCCGTTTTTTTTTTGCAGAGCTCGAGGAATCCTTACTTGTACCCGTGTTGCTACAGTTTACAACAGCAGTTCATTTTTTGTTTTTCTCGTTCGCCAAGGTTTAACAAAAAGGCTATACTTATGGACACTCCAAAACCGAAATTTTTGTAATCATATATCAACCATCTACCGAGTGTGAACGACCCAGCCCGCTTCCAACACAAAATTTCTGTTGCTATCGGGCTCGTTGTTAGAGATCCAGATGTGAAGACACCAGGCCCGTTTTATATCACAAACATCTGTTGATGAACACCTGCAGCCGTTGAGGCTTCTCCACTGATACACACCATGTTTCGCTAGCGTTTAACAGCTATATTTCACGTTAGTGCTGAAAATTCGTATTTTGGTGCGTTCACTAATCTGCCTGTTTTCCAGATGTTTCTTAAATTCCCAAAGGCAGCGCTTGCTTTCTTGATCCGTGCGCCTATGCCGATCTTGGTACCGCCGTCTGACGCCATTTGGCGTCAGCTTTCAGCATTATCCACTGATTGCCCAGAATTGGTTATCTCCCATTTGTCATGCATGCGTTTGTCCAGTATGTGTAATAACTCATAACGGGCTGCGTGGCCGTGCGGTTAGCGACGTCAATCGTCTAGAGGCATGTGCTAGGAAGTGCGGTTTCGATTCCCGCCCGGTAAGGAGAAAACTTTTCGTGATCGAAAACTTCTCCACTGGTCCACTGGGTGTTATGTGTCATGTACTTTGTCTAATGCTAGGTGTTTTGACAGTTTTACCATGGAAAAACTGTCAAAACGTATCCATTCTGCTCAGCTAGTATTCAGTCTGTACGACCTCTGGTCAAAGACGGTGTTTCTGTCTTTTTTTAATAACGCCATGAGCTTTTGGCATAACTGTGAACAGCGTCAAAATGGAGGGTCATTTGACATAAGGTACATTTTTCATAATTTTGCTTTGTTGTTGTTTTATATTTGTTTTCTAGTGAGGAATATAACACCGCACCGGTCGATAATAGAATTGAAAAGACGTAATTTATACATAAGACGTAAGCATACATAAGCCAGGTATAGCCACTTGCCTGGATTAAGGCAATGGTGGATGTGATCCTTTCTTTCAAATAAGTCTTCTTGCACACCGCCAAAGATGGTCTTAACCACCCGTCTCTCGAATACTCCGATTGCTAGCAAGTCCTCCTCGAGCATTGTCCATGTTTCATGTCCGTAGAGGACAACCGGTCTTATAAGCGTCTTGTACATGACACATTTGGTGCGGTGGCGAATCTTTTTCGACCGCAGTTTCTTCTGGAGCCCGTAGTAGGCCCGACTTCCACAGATGATGCGCCTTCGTATTTCACGACTAACGTTGTTGTCAGCCGTTAGCAAGGATCCGAGGTAGACGAATTCCTCGACCACCTCGAAGGTATCCCCGTCTATCGTAACACTGCTTCCCAGGCGGGCCCTGTCGCGCTCGGTTCCGCCCACAAGCATGTACTTTGTCTTTGACGCATTCACCACCAGTCCAACTTTTGTTGCTTCACGTTTCAGTCGGGTGTACAGTTCTGCCACCTTTGCAAATGTTCGGCCGGCAATGTCCATGTCATCCGCGAAGCAAATAAATTGACTGGATCTGTTGAAAATCGTACCCCGGCTGTTACACCCGGCTCTCCGCATGACACCTTCTAGCGCAATGTTGAACAACAGGCACGAAAGTCCATCACCTTGTCTTAGTCCCCGGCGCGAATCGAACGAACTGGAGTGTTCGCCCGAAATCTTCACACAGTTTTGCACACCATCCACCGTTGCTTTGATCAGTCTGGTAAGCTTCCCAGGCAAGCTATTCTCGTCCATAATTTCCCATAGCTCTACGCGGTCTATACTGTCGTATGCCGCCTTGAAATCAACGAATAGATGGTGCGTTGGGACCTGGTATTCACGGCATTTTTGAAGGATTTGTCGTACAGTAAAGATCTGGTCCATTGTCGAGCGGCCGTCAACGAAGCCGGCTTGATAACTTCCCACGAACTCGTTCACCAATGGTCACAGACAACGGAAGATGATCTGAGATATCACTTTGTAGGCGGCATTAAGGATGGTGATCGCTCGAAAGTTCTCACACTCCAGTTTGTCGCCTTTCTTGTAGATGGGGCATATAACCCCTTCCTTCCACTCCTCCGGTAGCTGTTCGGTTTCCCAGATTCTAACTATCAGTTTGTGCAGGCAAGTGGCCAGCTTTTCCGGGCCCATCTTGATGAGCTCAGCTCCGATACCATCCTTACCAGCTGCTTTATTGGTCTTTAGCTGTTGAATGGCATCCTTAACTTCCCTCAAGGTGGGGCTGGTTGGCTTCCATCGTCCGCTGAACTGACGTAGTCATCTCCTCCGCTGCCTTGACTTTCACTGCCTGTACTCTCCGCGCCATTCAGATGTTCCTCGTAGTGCTGCTTCCACCTTTCGATCACCACACGTTCGTCCGTCAAGATGCTCCCATCCTTATCCCGGCACATTTCGGCTCGCGGCACGAAGCCTTTGCGGGATGCGTTGAGCGTCTGATAGAACTTGCGTGTATCTTGAGAACGGCACAGCTGTTCCATCTCCTCGCACTCCGCTTCTTCCAGGCGGCGTTTCTTCTCCTGAAAAAGGCGGGTCTGCTGTCTCCGCTTCCGTCTATAACGTTCCACGTTCTGCCGGGTACCTTGCTGCAGCGCGACCGCCCGCGCTGCGTCCTTCTCCTCCAGAATCTGTCTGCACTCTTCGTCGAACCAATCGTTCCGTCGACTTCGACCCATATACCCGACGTTGTTCTCCGCTGCGTCGTTAATGGCTGCTTTAACTGTATTCCAGCAGTCCTCAAGAGGGGCCCCATCGAGCTCACCCTCTTCCGGCAACGCTGCCTTGAGATTCTGCGCGTATGCAGTGGCGACATCAGGTTGCTTCAGTCGCTCTAGGTCGTACCGCGGCGGTCGTCGGTACCGAACATTGTTGATGACGGATAGTTTCGGGCGCAGCCTAACCATCACCAGATAGTGGTCAGCGTCGATGTTAGCGCCACGGTATGTCCTGACGTCGATAATGTCGGAGAAGTGCCGTCCATCAATCAGAACGTGGTCGATTTGTGATTCTGTCTGCAGTGGTGATCTCCAGGTGTACCGATACGGGAGGCTGTGTTGGAAGTAGGTGCTGCGAATAACCATATCCTTGGAGGCGGCGAAATCAATTAGTCATAGGCCGTTTTCGTTCGTCAGCCGGTGAGCGCTGAACTTTCCAATAGTCGGTCTGAACTCTTCCTCTTGGCCAACCTGAGCGTTCAATTCTCCTATAATGATTTGGACAGCTGTCGTACTCACGTTCCAGCTTCGCGTAGAATGCGCCCTTATCATCATCAGTGCTTCCGGAGTGTGGGCTATGGACGATGATTATGCTGAAGTTGAAGAACCGGCCTTTGATCCTCAACCTACACATTCTTTCATTGATCGGCCACCACCCGATCACGCGCCTTTGCATATCGCCCATCACTATGAAAGCTGTTCCTAGCTCGTGTGTGTTGCCGCAGCTCTGGTAGATGGTATGATTACCTCTAAACGTTCGCACCATTGATCCCTTCCAACAAACCTCCTGCAGCGCTACGATGCCGAATCCACGGTCCTTGAGCACATCGGCGAGTATGCGTGTGCTCCCGATGAAGTTGAGAGATTTGCAGTTCCACGAACCGAGTTTCCAATCGCTAGTCCCTTTTCGTCGCAGTGGTCTTCGCCGATGGTTCCGGTCCGTACTCTCTTGTTGATTGTTCGTTGCTTATGATTTTTAAAGGCTGGCTTGCAGGGCCTGACACCAAACCCCTAAATTTCCGGAGGACCATTCCTCCTTATTTCTGGGGGACCATGGTGCACAGTTTCACTTAGAGTCCCTCGCTGGCACTCGGACGATGATCAGCCGCCCCTAACATGGAGAACAGACGCTGTTGTGAGCCGATCCTGACATGGAGAACAGACGCTCAATAAGATTTGCACCTCCGGAGAGGAGCAAACCCCCCTTCCCTGTCAGCATACGACCATAGTTCCCACCGGGGTTGGTTACCCGATCTTCCCTAAGGTTGCTCGTATCTTGGCCAGCACCGCGGAGAGGTAGGGATAGGAGTTGCTGGGTAAGAGGCTAAGGACCGCGAGATGGGGTCTATTTTATTCTTTCAGGTACGCGAAGTACCAATGGTACGCTTTACCCAGCATTTGCCGTGCCTGGATGTGGATGTAATTCCTTCTTTAGATGTAAGCACTTGTCGGGGTTAAGGCAATGGTGAATGTGATCCCTTCTTTGAAAAATATCTTTTGCCACAAATGAAGCAATGGTGGATGTGATTCCTGTTTTAAAAGTAGGTGCTTGCCCGGTTCAATGCAATGGTGGATATAATTCCTTCTTTGAAAGTAGGCGCTAGTCCAGATTAAGGGAATGGTTGATGTGGTCCCTACTTTGAAAATAGGCGTTTGCCAGAAATTAAACAATGGTAGATATGATACATTTTTTAAGAAGAAAATAAATAAACAAATAAATAAATAGGGGTAATTAAACGAACGACTGTCTTGCGTTGCTTTCTTCAGAAATTCAGCTTACTTTCTCTGAAAAAGAGCAGATGGGATCAGTGTTTTGGGACATTAAATGGGCTTTTGGTTCACTTTGCGTCGATGTCTTATCCAACAAACTGCACTCATATGAACTTTAGCTGATTTTAAAGAACTATTTGTTGTTAGAAATGCGTATGAGTTTTTCTCATGTGGACTCGCCAACTTCACGAATTAGCTACATGGGTCTTCTCTTCTTTACATTGTTTACGTCCGTATATAACGGCATTTAACGCTGGAGGTAAGCTCTCCTTCGGTTGACACCTTTATCCGTTACTCCATTACTTGCAAGCAAATACAGCCGCACCAGTAGTGAGGAGAGAAGCTTTTTTACCGATGGTTTATAAGATAATTCCACTGGCTTCGGTGTTTTCTATGTTTTTTATAGCGCCTACAAAAAAACTTAAAGAGCTGAGCTCCGTGTATACTGCTGAGCTAGCAGCAATATACTATTCTCTCGGGCAAGTCGCATCCCTACCTCATCACTCTTTCACCTTCACCGACAGTCTAAGTTCCTTGGAGGCTGTTCGTATCTCAGCGCACTCAGCGTATCTTCTCAATGGGATACATAAAGCGTGCTTTATCAATTATCATGGGTTGGGTCCTTTCTCATTCCTCGATTCCGGGATATAACAAAGCGGACTCTCTGGTTGACGTGGGCGCTAATAAGGCTCGTGGGCTCAAATAAGTGTTTGCCCGGATTAAGGCAATGGTGGATGTGACACCTTCCTTAAAAGCAGGCGCTTGTTCGTATTGACGCAATGGTGGATGTAATTCCTTCTTTAAAAGTAGGTGCTTATCCGGATTATGACAATGGTTGATGTGATCCCTTCTTTATAAATAGACGTTTGGCAGGATTAAAGCAATGATGGGTATGATCCCTGCCATGCTGTAAAAGCAGAGCTCTTATAACTTGCTCCATGTACGCGAGTTGAGCACAGAGAAAGCTTGATATTATCAACACAAGCTTTTTTTAAAAAGATATTATTTTAATTTTGTTATACTTTCAGTTTACTAATAATTAATTAACAACAACAACGAAAACGTAAAATGTTACACTTCTTTAAAAGAAGGCGCTTGCCTGCATTAAGGCAATGATGAATATGATCCCTTCTTCAAAAGTAGGCGCTTGCCCGGATTAATGCAATGGTGGATGTGAATCCTTCTTAAAATAATTGGCGTTTGCCAGGATTAAAGCAATGATGGAATCCCTTCTTTAAAAGAAGGTGTTTGTCTGGATTACGAAAATGGTGAATGTGATTCCTTCTCTAAGATCAGGCGCTTGCGCGAATTAAGGCAATAGTGGATGTGATTCATTTTTTAGAGTAAGCGTTTGCCGGGATTAATGTAATGAAAGATGTGATTCCTTCTTTAAAAGTAGGCAATGATGGATATGATCCCTTCTTGAAAAGAAGACGCTTGTCCGGATAAGGGCAATGGTGGATGTAATTCCCTTTTTAGACGTAAGCACTTGTCGGGGTTAAGGCAATGGTGAATGTGATCCCTTCTTTAAAAAATATCTTTTGCCACAAATGAAGCAATGGTGGATGTGATTCCTGTTTTAAAAGTAGGTGCTTGCCCGGTTCAATGCAATGGTGGATATAATATTTGAAAGTAGGCGCTAGTCCAGATTAAGGGAATGGTGGATGTGGTCCCTTCTTTGAAAATAGGCGTTTGCCAGAAATTAAACAATGGTAGATATGATACATTTTTTAAGAAGAAAATAAATAAACAAATAAATAAATAGGGGTAATTAAACGAACGACTGTCTTGCGTTGCTTTCTTCAGAAATTCAGCTTACTTTCTCTGAAAAAGAGCAGATGGGATCAGTGTTTTGGGACATTAAAGGGGCTTTTGGTTCACTTTACGTCGATGTCTTATCCAACAAACTGCACTCATATGAACTTTAGCTGATTTTAAAGAACTGTTTGTTGCTACAAATGTGTATGAGTTTTTCTCATGTTGACTCGCCAACTTCACGAATTAGCTACATGGGTCTCCTCTTCTTTACATTGTTTACGTCCGTATATAACGGCATTTAACGCTGGAGGTAAGCTCTCCTTCGGTTGACACCTTTATCCGTTACTCCATTACTTGCAAGCAAATACAGCCACGCCAGTGAGGAGAGAAGCTTTTTACAGATCGTTAATATAAGATAACTCCACTGGCTTCTATGTTTTCTATGTTTTTCATAGCGCCTACAAAAAACTTAAAAAGCTGAGCTCCGTGTATACTGCTGAGCTAGCAGCCATATACTTTTTTCTCGGGCAAGTCGCATCCCTACCTCATCACTCTTTCATCTTTCATCAGTCAATGGTCAACCGGTCAAGCACTCAGCGTCTTCTCAATGGGATACATAAAGCTTTGAGTGCTTTATCAATACGGTCTTACACAATCATCATGGGTTGGGTCCTTTCTCATTCCTCGATCCCGGGATATAACAAAGCGGACTCTCTGGTTAACGTGGGCGCTAGATCGGCAAATCACCTTTGATGAGTTTTTCTCATTAGTTCGTCAGAAAACCCTGATCAGCTGGCAACAAAAATGGTCAAATGGAGTGATGGGTAAATGGCTGCATTTTATTTCCCAACAGGTGTCGTAGGGGCCATGGTTAAAAAAATTGAATTTGAGACGAGACTTTATTCGAACCATGTGTTGTCTAATGTCCAATCAGTACTTTAAATGTCTTTTTCGGTTCTTAGAAGGCAATCCCCACCCCAGATCTACGCTAACTGAATATGTCCGGTTCCAAGGAAAGCAGTCAAGGCCTATTAAGGAAGTCCCAGAAACAGATGTTCCATGTGCACCAATTTTTTTAATAAGAAAATTATGTTGAGCTTTTTAGTGGAATGTTTTCACCTGTCATAAGACGAGTTTAAACAATCCCATTGAATTCCACCACTTAATTGTATCTTGACAGATACGTATTTCGACCTCAACAGTAAGGCCGTCTTCAGTGTCTCGTACTTGACTCGACTCGAGTCGAGTCAAGTACGAGACACTGAAGACGGCCTTACTGTTGAGGTCGAAATACGTATCTGTCAAGATACAATTAAGTGGTGGAATTCAATGGGATTGTTTAAACTCGTCTTATGACAGGTGAATTTTTTTAAGTTACCGATGTTAGACTGTGTTAGTCATAATCACTTAAAATGTCTTCCTCTACCGTTAAATCCCATTCGTATGTCTTCCTCTCGTTGCTGTCTCCCAACAAATGTTTGTCCCGGTACAAATGTGAAACATTGCTAAGAATAACAACTATGTGAACATCAGCATTGTAATTAATAAAGCAACCTAAATTACCTTTCTTTCCTACTGTATAAGTAATTGTATTCCCTTACCTCGACCAAACCGCGAGTCTTGTGGCTGCTCAAAATAAACATTAGTGTATAAGAATCATGAAATACTTGATTCCGGCTCCGTAACGCTTCACGGCAAATAAGCCTTCCAAAAAAATGAGTTTAAAAAAATAAAATTCTAGATATCAAGAGTTCCAAAGGTTTTTTTAAAATTATTTTGTACAAAAACGAAAAAAGAACACTGTTATGAACTTGGTGAAATCCAAAAATTAATATGCAAAACATATGAGACTTAACATATTCTGTTATTACAATTCCAAGTGTGCAACAAATTATTATTCATTTGGTAATACAGTCGCCACATCTCGATATTAAAGGGACCCTGTAGATAAGGAGAGGTCGCGAATGGAAGGAAAATTGAAATGGGCACTAGATCAAAAAAAGCTTGTTGGTATGAAAAACGTCAACAAAACAAAATATGCAATCTCTTGTTTTTGATTTGTTATTCGCCAAAGATGATCTAGAAATATGAATATATTGACATATGGAGAGAGAATCCTGAACAAAATATGATCAGAACCAGGGATTGAATCCAAAAGAGGATGAGAAAGTCTCTTACTTATCATCTCTGTATAGATATAGGCTAGATGTAGCAGTTGTGGCTATAGCACCAGTTGTCGCACTAGTGCTTTATATGCCAAATGGCCAATCAAATCACTATAAACCAAGTTCATATCGATGAAGCATATTCATATGATACGATAACACCTTTGATTTGAGCTTTGAGCTTGAGCTTGATTGACTGCTCGTAGTTGCTACTCCATTATGACCAGATCAGCTGTTCTTGCACAGGGAACCAACAGATGTTTGCTTGGGACTAGCACACATCTTCAATGTACAAGTACTGGTGATCTCATTTGTTAGGTCATACTGGCGCCTGCCACGTCAGAATGCAAGTCAATGTAGGGAAGGGGGAGGAAATGATGATGCAATCACTCGCCCACTGCAAGCCGAATATACCTCTGCACTTGCCACGAGTTCAAGCGGAATTTGTTGGAATTTCTGGGTTAGGTTGGAGAGGCAGAGGTCCGTCTTGGTTAACGAGCTGCCAATGTGATAGATAGGAGAAGGTAACTGATGGAATTTCTAATTGTATGTAGGAAACGAGCTCTATAGTTCATTTCCAATTCTAGCAGATTACTGTTAGAATACTCAAGTTTAAGGTATAGGAATAGTAATGGAAACGGTATGGAAGTCCATTTCCAGTTCTAGCGATTGCTAGAACATGAGAAATAAAGAGAAAGATACAAAGTAGGAGAATGGAACGGACCTGGGATTGAACCCACGATCTCCTGCGTATGAGGCAGAAGCAGTAGCCATATGACTACCAAGCCCGCTTATACGATAACACCTTTGATTTGCTCTAAAACTAGCAAAGCACAATTGTAAAAATTGATTTTGCTTAATTTTTGACGTCCTTTGCACCAGTTGTCGCACTAGTGGTCCCTATTTGGCTAGTTCCATAAGAAAACAGGGACTCTAAGTGAAACTGTGCACCATGGTCCACCGGAAATAAGGAGAAATGGTCCTCCGGAAATTTAGGAGGTTTGATGTCAGGCCCTGCAAGCCAGCCTTTAAAAAACGTACGCAACGAACAATCAACAATAGAGTACGGACCGGAACCGAAGACCACCGCGACGAAAAGGGACTATCGATTGGAAACTCAGTTCGTGGAACTGCAAATCTCTCAAATGCAAATCTCGGGGCACACGCATACTCGCCAATGTGCTCAAGGACCGTGGATTCGGCATCGTAGCGCTGCAGGAGGTTTGTTGGAAGGGATCAATGGTGCGAACGTTTAGAGGTAATCATACCATCTACCAGAGCTGCGGCAACACACACGAGCTGGGAACAGCTTTCATAGTGATGGGCGATATGCAAAGGCGCGTGATCGGGTGGTGGCCGATCAATGAAAGAATGTGCAAGTTGAGGATCAAAGACCGGTTCTTCAACTTCAGCATAATCAACGTCCATAGCCCACACTCCGGAAGCACTGATGATGATAAGGACGCATTCTACTCGCAGCTGGAACGTGAGTACGATAGCTGCCCAAGCCACGACGTCAAAATCATCATAGGAGATTTGAACGCTCAGGTTGGCCAAGAGGAGGAGTTTAGACCGACTATTGGAAAGTTCAGCGCTCACCGGCTGACGAACGAAAACGGCCTACGACTAATTGATTTCGCCGCCTCCAAGAATATGGCCATTCGCAGCACCTACCTCCAACACAGCCTCCCGTATCGGTACACCTGGAGATCACCACTGCAGACAGAATCACAAATCGACCACGTTCTGATTGATGGACGGCACTTCTCCGACATTATCGACGTCAGGACATATCGTGGCGCTAACATCGACTCTGACCACTATCTGGTGATGGTTAAACTGCGTCCAAAACTATCCGTCATCAACAATGTTCGGTACCGACGACCGCCGCGGTACGACCTAGAGCGACTGAAGCAACCTGATGTCGCCAGCGTTGCCGAGGCAGCGTTGCCGGAAGAGGGTGAGCTCGATGGGGCCCCTCTTGAGGACTGCTGGAATACAGTCAAAGCAGCCATTAACGACGCAGCGGAGAACAATGTCGGGTATATTGGTCGAAGTCGACGGAACGATTGGTTCGACGAAGAGTGCAGACAGATTCTGGAGGAGAAGGACGCAGCGCGGGCGGTCGCGCTGCAGCAAGGTACCCGGCAGAACGTGGAACGTTATAGACGGAAGCGGAGACAGCAGACCCGCCTTTTTTAGGAGAAGAAACGCCGCCTGGAAGAAGCGGAGTGCGAGGAGATGGAACAGCTGTGCCGTTCTCAAGATACACGCAAGTTCTATAAGAAGCTCAACGCATCCCGCAAAGGCTTCGTGCCGCGAGCCGAAATGTGCCAGGATAAGGATGGGAGCATCTTGACGGACGAACGTGTGGTGATCGAAAGGTGGAAGCAGCACTACGAGGAACATCTGAATGGCGCTGAGAGTACAGGCAGTGAAAGTCAAGTCAGCGGAGGAGATGACAACGTCAGTTCAGCGGACGATGGAAGCCAACCAGCCCCCACCTTGAGGGAAGTTAAGGATACCATTCAACAGCTAAAGACCAATAAAGCAGCTGGTAAGGATGGTATCGGAGCTGAGCTCATCAAGATGGGCCCGGAAAAGCTGGCCACTTCCCTGCACAAACTGATAGTCAGAATCTGGGAAACCGAACAGCTACCGGAGGAGTGGAAGGAAGGGGTTATATGCCCCATCTACAAGAAAGGCGACAAACTGGAGTGTGAGAAATTTCGAGCGATCACCATCCTTAATGCCGCCTACAAAGTGATATCCCAGATCATCTTCCGTCGTCTGTCACCATTAGTGAACGAGTTCGTGGGAAGTTATCAAGCCGGCTTCGTTGACGGCCGCTCGACAACGGACCAGATCTTTACTGTACGGCAAATCCTTCAGAAATGCCGTGAATATCAGGTCCCAACACACCATCTGTTCGTTGATTTCAAAGCGGCATGTGACAGTATAGACCGCGTAGAGCTATGGAAAATTATGGACGAAAACAGCTTCCATGGGAAGCTTACCAGACTGATCAAGCAAAGGTTGATGGTGTGCAAAACTGTGTGAAGATTTCGGGCGAACACTCCAGTTCGTTCGAATCGCGCCGGGGACTAAGACAAGGTGATGGACTTTCGTGCCTGTTGTTCAACATTGCGCTAGAAGGTGTCATGCGGAGAGCCGGGTGTAACAGCCGGAGTACGATTTTCAACAGATCCAGTCAATTTATTTGCTTCGCGGATGACATGGACATTGTCGGCCGAACATTTGCAAAGGTGGCAGAACTGTACACCCGCCTGAAACGTGAAGCAACAAAATTGGACTGGTGGTGAATGCGTCAAAGACAAAGTACATGCTTGTGGGCGGAACCGAGCGCGACAGGGCCCGCCTGGGAAGCAGTGTTACGATAGACGGGGATACCTTCGAGGTGGTCGAGGAATTCGTCTACCTCGGATCCTTGCTAACGGCTGACAACAACGTTAGTCGTGAAATACGAAGGCGCATCATCTGTGGAAGTCGGGCCTACTACGGGCTCCAGAAGAAACTGCGGTCGAAAAGATTCGCCACCGCACCAAATGTGTCATGTACAAGACGCTTATAAGACCGGTTGTCCTCTACGGACATGAAACATGGACAATGCTCGAGGAGGACTTGCAAGCACTCGGAGTATTCGAGAGACGGGTGCTTAGGACCATCTTTGGCGGTGTGCAAGAAGACGGTGTGTGGCGGCGAAGAATGAACCATGAGCTCGCCCAATTCTACGGCGAACCCAGTATCCAGAAGGTAGCTAAAGCCGGAAGGGTACGATGGGCAGGACATGTTGCAAGAATGCCGGACAGCAACCCTGCAAAGATGGTGTTCGCTTCCGATCCGGCAGGTACGAGACGGCGTGGAGCGCAGCGAGCGAGATGGGCAGACCAGGTGCAGAACGACTTGGCGAGCGTGGGGCGTATCCGAGGATGGAGAGATGCGGCCTCGAACCGTGTATTGTGGCGTCAAATTGTTGATTCAGTGTTATCTGTTTAGATGTTAACTAAATAAATGAATGAATAAGAAAACAATGGGATTTGCCAAATAAGGGACCAAAATTAAGAATAGTGCCACAACTTGTGCATGCGTTCCTATTATGGATTAATCAATTTTGAGGATAATAACAAATTTTATTGTGGTTTTCACAGCTGTTCTAAGGAGCAGGAAATAAAACCTTTCACTTGATATATAAAGTCCATCCACATGCCTTTTAACTTTTTTTTAAAAATAGTTGTTCTTATGTATGGCGACAATTGGTACACCCACCCTATGATATGTAGCATACCATGCGAGACATTTTTTCGCAAGCTGTCATGAAAAAGAACCGATTCGGGAAGCTATACTGCCTATGATCGCATATCAGTCCCATCATTGCTGGATTTCCTATTCATATGGGACAAATATGCGATTGTGGGCAGCATACCTCATGATCAATTTCTTTTAAAAAAGCTCCAAACGCGGGGAGTACTGGTTCTAATGATGCATTTCAACTTGTTCTACACAGCTATGCAATCCAAAAAACAGAATGAGCGAGAACAAAGCCAAAATCATCACTTCTGTGTTGGGGCTGCCTATCCGATTCTGTTTCCTCACACTTGTATACTGCCGTAATCTGGAAAAGTGACGTAACAGCCATTTTACAACATGCATGTTTTCCATTTTTCTGTTAAAGAGCTCGATGAGTAGTACTCGTTAAAACCATTTTTGGAAAATGGCGTATACGTCACTTTTTCAGATTACGGCAGTATACAAGTTTGATAAATTTGTTATTATGGCTTGTTATCAGGGTTTGAATCCAAAAGAGAATTACAAAGTCTCTCACTTATCGTCTTTGTATACATATACGATATAGGGTAACCGGCGGTAATGTTGGCCCTGGATGTAACATTGGCTCATCACGCATAATAATCAATATTTCAGCGATAATACGTCGATTTGTAGGGAGATATTAACCACTGCTTCTTTAGAAAAGTGTATCAAACATATATCTGCTTCATAACTCTAGATTTATACACTTCTCAAACTATTAAAAGCAATTATCTTGCGTGAAAAATCATTTTGACTCGATTTTTAGCAGCCATGTTTCGTTGACTTATGCAGGCTGGCTGTGCTAGAGTTTTTCTTTTGCCCAATAAAAGAGTTTTCTGAATGAACATACCTGCTTTCGCACATCAGATGAATGGATAACAACCACACTACGTCAGCTATCATTTTTATTTCATAATTTCCATTAGTATAGCGACATAATTAACCAAAACTTGTTTGTACAATACTGGGGGCACCCGTTGCCAAATGGTGGCATGCGCTTTCGATTTGTAGCACTACGTTAGTATAGGTGAAACTCTACAATCAAAACATTCTCACCAATAACCCGTACTGGAGAAAATAACCGAAAGCTGCAGATAGAATATCCGATGCTTGCGATTAGGTTGCTAAGATTTTTGTAAAACAGGTTAATCCACTCAGCGGTTGAGTTTCATTCGCAAATTACATAACGCTAAACTGAACCCACACCAAGCCTCTAGTAATGCTTCATGTATGGTAGGATTCTGAAATTTATAAAGTCCTTAACGCTCAGACATGTACCTTCCCACAACCTAAAACGTCATGTAGTTTGTAAATGGGCCCTCATGACGCTTTTCTTGAATCACGATATAATCGCTTTCATTCGCAGAACATACCAACAATAATTGCCTACCTTACGGCTTCCAAACACGATTCAAGCATCAACCTTTCGCGGTTCGATACACCATTTTCTTCATAATTTCGCAAATAAATGATTCAATTAGTGTAAGAATATTTAGTTTTATCATCTTTCGCATGAATCCTACAAACATTTTCTCATTTAATAATGGAAAGATACAATGGATCGTATGTTTCATTAGATAAACTTTCAACGTCATTTCATGGGAATAATTTCAAGTCAAATTACTTGACAAACACCTTCATCATAATTTAGATTTATTATTGCTTGCAAAAAGTATTTTGATCTGTAAAATGATACCGAAAAAGTATTCTTTCAACTCGGGAAGTTGAAACACGTTAGAGTTTTGAGAGGATTCACAACAGCTGATCGATATAGAGAGGAGTGGAATCAAACGCACCTACCAATCATGAAACTTCAATGCACGCAGAGTTAAAAACAAGCATCCAATAATTGTATTTATGAATAATTGTGTAATAATATCAGGTTTGCACAGTTCTAACTTTTTATGCAAAGTACCAAGCAAGGAATTGCCTGGAAAAAGTTTTACAATTGGCTTTCTTCAGCAGTGCGTTATGCATCATCCCCAGTTTCTTTGAGAGTATCGCGAGAGCGAGAGCAACACAACTGCCATGGTTTCAACTAGCAGTAAATCTCTAAATTATGCGGCAGCTAATAATTAACGTATGCAATTTGTTTGAAGGCACAACATGAGGGCTAGAACATGTAGCCTTTTCGCAATTGCAATTTTTAATACAGTTTTCATTTTTCTAAACTTCTTCACTTGCAAATATGGTAAATATTTGGGAAATAAATGATTCATATAATAGTATTTCGTTAGCATGTCCTTGGTAAGCGTGCAATTAGGGGAATCAAAAACGCACTCTCATAATCCGTGTGGTAGTATTTTACATGTAACCAATTAGAATTCACGCTCAATCAGGTGATTTGATTTTCTCTATTTGTTTGCATGCTGCCTTTATTCAACGCAAGCAAAATGACTGGTACTACAAACAGCAACCCATCTTTATCTTTCGTATGTTCGAAATCAACTATCACTCGTCCCAAGTGGGCTGAAAAATGGTCCACCTGATAGGGACAAGGATGCCGACATTTTGTTAATTTCTCTCGAGACTTTCGCTGGTTTAAATGAGATATTGCGGACATTCATCGCCGTTTTTTGCTATTTGGCGTCAACACCAAATGTAAGCAAGCCGGCTGGTGGAATAATTCTGGTTGGAAATGCAATATATGAAAATTTATAACGATAAATGTGCTCAACCGTAGCATAATGGGCCAAGGTTTGAGCCGTTACCCCTATAGCATACCGCGAGAGACTGTTTTCGCAAACTGCCATGATAAAGAACTGATTCTGGAGGCTATACCTCATGATAAATTTCTTTTAAAAATTGAGAGCGTTTTCTGCAAACCCTGCTTGTTCTGATTCGGAACAGTTTTTGCCTTTCTTTTATCGTTGTACGTTATCTATTAAGAGCGATTTCTGCAAACCCTGATCAGAACACATCTAGATAGAAAGGTTAACGCGATGTAGAAAGTCCAAACGTATGTAGATTGGATGGATCGAGAAAACCATTGACATAGGGAGAGATATCAAGATATAGAACATCGAGATGTAGAGAGTATATTGTAAAATACATGAGTATGGCATATCTAAAGTATTTTGCATGTTAATATTTGGTATTTTACTTCTTATGCACCCCTAGTTCATCAAAATCTGTTATCGAGGTTGTCACTCCTGCTCGGGTTACAACCTTTTCAAAATTTACTCTAGAATCGACTTCTGTTTCGATCAGTGGGCATAGACAGTGTCCTGTTCATTTTGTTGATCAGTTATTGAGCATGGATTCAGCCGAGTGTTATTGAATCGAAAATAGTATTTGGTACAACGCTGCCAGGACATATAGCAACAGATTTAAAAGCTAATCGATTTAAATTATTGATCTCGCCAAACACCTGATTAACCTTCACATGAATACCCTTAGACACACAAACCGGTTTTAAGAGAAGGGGGTCGGCGATGTTGCGTCTTTTAGGGTTATTGCTAGATGATTTTTCAATTCATCCTAAATAATTTTTGACTGGCATACTAATGCATTTCAATCAAGGAGGTCATTTTTTATTGAATTGTATTGATTTTACCCCGAATGTATTCCATTTTATATAGTTATAGTTTAAATATCTCACCCCCAATGTATTTACATGTTGAAGCACCTAGACACAGCTATCCAAATCATATACGAGGAGCACCATTTGGTGTGTCATGGTTCTAACTTATTTCTATGCTAAACTATTCACCATTTCTAGTGAAAAAGCATGAAGACTGAAGAGGTGTGTTCATTGAATTTCAAATGGAAACCTTCCTTGCATTCGCTTGAGACATCCCACCATGCAACACAAGCACAAATATGTAGAGTTGGGTAGCTTGAAAAACTTTCAACACTTTTCTTTCAAACATAGCAGTGCATGTAGAATAGTCGCGCCTTATCTCTACCGTATTTCCAAAAATCGATTTATCAACTTCAATTTCAGTGAACTAAAATCTGAAGCATTCGAAATTGTTTTTTAAAGTATCCGAAGCCCCACGCCGTATGGTTATACGAAACATATTTGAATTACTTAGAGCCGAGCCCGCTCTAAGCGCTGTAGGGCTTAATAAAGTTGAAGCACTTTCCCAATGGTGACCGCATTTCAATCTACATAGATAACCACCAAAAACAATTCCCTCCTTCCAAGATCAACTTAAGGGACCGGCTTTCTCATAATCACCCATCAAAGGAAAATTCCCTCGTCCAAGGCCACACCATCGACCGACCGTCTGTAGCAACACCAAACAGGAAACCCTGTGTACAGTTGAAAAGTTTGTTCCGCTTTCTTCGTTGAACTGGAAACCGAAGGCCATTTACCGACCGTTACATAGCTTAACCAACCACACGTCTCCCGCTTTTCCCACGAGCTTATCGGAGCTACGTGGCACGGGGAGGTAGGAGATAAACTTTTATCCATGGGCAAAAGAAGGCTCATATTGGATCGAATGTTGCACGTACACATATGCATGGGAAACCCCCGTCCGACACACGACACATGATTATGACTTTAACGTGACTTTTATGCTTCATTTGTAGCACAGTTTTCGAGCCATCGATCTCGCTTTTCTCACTTTGACATTCCTTGGGCACGGATGGTTGTTTGCGACTGATGGATTCAAATTGATTTTTGTTTTTCGAAAATAGGAATTGATAAAAATATAACATGATTGGTTCAATGATATTGGAAACACATTTAATATATATTCAGTAATAGTATACTCATTCAACAATAGCTCTTATTTCAGTAATTAGGCTGTTACAAATATTTACTAAAGAATTATGTCCTGCTGGTCTCCGAAAGGTCAAGAGGGTGATAATAAAAGATAAATACCTACTAAATTTGCCATTTAAGGGTGCTTTTTTTTTTCTATTTCGTTTATTTGACAGGCTCAGGCGTGTATAACACTTAACGGAGCCGAGACTTTATGATATTTACAATCGATATCATCTTATTATCAACAGTTAGTAAGGGGAAAGGGTATAGACCAAGATACTCGTGGCGACTCAAGGTTAGATTGCGTAATTTCAGGACGGACTAGGTTGGGATTTAGGTTTGAGGCATTACAGCTGCTCATCCGGGTATTTGACGTCATTAACGGTATGTCGTAGCGTCGGGCTCGAGTTGTGGTTCGTCAGGGAGCATCTTCCGGATGGCCATAGCTTCGTATTACACAGAACAATAAGACAAAAACAAAACAAAAACGAGAAAGAAAAAAAATAGGGGAATTAGACTTTTATGTCAGACGAGCAAAGAAAGGCATAGATGGCCTGCATATAAACCACATCGCGATCCCCCAGAACACCTCTTACTTCCCTGTAGGGTTGTTTACCTCGGGCCACAAGGGTATCCAATAGTTGCTCTCTGGAGGCGTCGTTTTCCGAGCAATACCAAACTACGTGATCAATGTCATCGTAACCGGCTCAACACCTACATAGGTTGCTATCGACCAGGTTTATTCTATAGAGGTGTGCGTTTAGTGAATAGTGATTGGACATAAGTCTCGACATCGTGCGAATGAAGCCTCGGCTTAAGTCCTCACCTCTGAACCACGCTCGCGCAGAAACTTTGGGAACTATGGAAAACAGCCACCGTCCAAGTTCATTGTGTGACCAAATCATTTGCCAATTTTGAAGAGTACTCTGACGGACTAATGGGAAAAACTCGTTGTTCGAGATTTGTCTATCAAAAACTTCACCTTCCTGTGCGCCCACCTTTGCTAGCGAGTCCGCCTTCTCATTGCCATAGATTAAGCAATGGGATGGCCATACAAAGGTAATCTTGAATGATCTTTCGACCAAATCACGCATCTGATCTCTTACAGTTGTAAGAAAGTAAGATGCGTGCTTAACAGGTTTCATCGACCGGAGTGCCTCGATAGAACTAAGACTATCCGAGAAGATGAAATAATGGTCTACGGGCTGATCGGGAATTATCCCCAAAGCGAAATTAATTGCTGCCAGCTCAGCAACATAAACCGAACACGGTTCTTGAAGTTTTCGGAAGGTGGTTGAATTTACGTTGAAAACACCGAAGCCAGTGGATCCGTTAATGCGAGAACCATCTGTGAAATATCTGTTATTGCAATTGTCATGTTCATATTTTCAGAAAAAATGGAAGGGATAGATATTTGTCGAAGATGATCTGGTATTCCTTGAATAGCGTATTTCATGGACAGATCGTATTCAATTGAGGAACTGTCGTTGACGAAGTGAACTCGAGGTGGATTATAACATGGAAGACAGAGATCTGTCGATATGTAGTTGAGATAGACTCGCAGGTATCTTGAACGATGAGCCAGTTCAAGCATATTATCGAAGTTTTCTAATACAAGTGTGTTACTTGTTCAACATTTGATCAGTATTCTAAGTGAGAGCTCCCAGTAACGGTGCTTTAAAGGAGTGACTCCAGCAAGCACCTCCAGGCTCATGTTATGCGTTGAATGCATACAGCCAAGAGCAATACGCAAACAACGATATTGAATTCGTTCCAATTTGATTAGGTGGCACTCAGCTGCTGAGAGGAAGCAGAAAGAGCCATACTCTAAAACAGAGAGAATAGTCGTTTTATATAGTTTGATGAGGTCTTCCGGGTGAGCGCCCCACCATGTTCCGGATATAGAACGGAGAAAAGGGTGTTTTTTTATGAGAAATGTATTGCGAATAAAGATTCGTCTGCCGGTGGGACTTGAATCCACACTATTACATTAAGTACACGGACGTATTATCAATTATACAACAGGTGCCCTTGCGAGAACTATGTGTACCAAATTAAACATCTTTTCGAAAAAAAAAATCTGGCTTCCCTCACAAGTCATTAATTAATCAAGAAAAACACATATTCAAATGAACAAAAATCTAAAAGCTCCTCGGATTTCTTAAAGAATGTTTTGAAACTCTTCAAAATTACCATTTTTTTTTGCCTCCTAAAAATATTATTTTTGGGTTAAAAAAAATCCGAGGTGAGAGACATAGAGTTACTGCTCCTGGACTCCATCTTATAGCTCCGATATTCATCCTACGAAGAACAAAGTAATTTGTTTTGTTTCTTATTTTTGTGATTTTTTTTACAGCAGTGAACACGCAAGTTAACGAAAAGAAGCGCTTGTCATAAGACGAGCTTGTACACCCAAAAAACAAATCTGACAATTATTGTATAAAATCTGGGCATATACAATTCTGTAAGCTTTTTTTACAAATATTGTATTAAAATAATACAAATCTGTATTATTTTAATACAATATTTGTATAAAAAGCTTACAGAATTGTATATGCCTAATTATTATACAGTTTCTGTAAGGTTCTTATGCAGAACTGTATTAAAATCTGCCATCTCCTGGTTGGGTGACTATTCCATTTAATTCCACTACTTTATTGTACCTTTAACAGTTACGTATTTCGACCTCAACAGTAAGTCCGTCTTTAGTGTCTCGTACTTCACACGACTCAAGGCTAGTCGCTAATCGCCGCAATTCTATCGTTAGGTCGGTATAGGCAATATTCCATTTACACTTCCATACCAACGTCGACATAATCGCAGTCGCCGAGCGATAGAATCGCATCGCGTTTGTTTGAGGGAACCTTGACATTTAGCTTTGAAAGGGATGTGTGGCATGCAGCGAATTTTATTTCCGAAGTGTGAATGGAAAGTGGAAATCTAAAAAAAACATGCGGATTCAAAACATTTATGCAGGAAATTTGATTAAAAAAATGATTGTTTTTCGTTTAATATCAGAAGAGTTTCATGGAAAATCAATTTTCCATGAAAATCTTGAAGATTTTTTATTATATTCAGAAGAAAGTCCCGTAGAAATTTGGATAAAAATCCTGTGGAAGGAAAAATATGTTCAAGATTTTTCCGCAAATCCAGAAAAAAATTATCCGGAGAGATAAAAAATGCGAAATAATCCTACAAATACAACAAAAAAATTCCCAATCTTCTTCACGCTACCGCCAATTCTGTCCCATTGTTTCCTATTAGAAATCGGCCCGATCGCACTATGGAATCAAAAGTTTGACCAAAATATATTTTTTATATGCAAAATCCTGCAAAATACTCACTCATTTTCCTGGCACATAAATTTAACAGATTTGCTCGCGACAGGTTGCATAAACGGGGAACCATGTCTCATTGTTTCCTACAGAAAATTGGTTAAATCGAACTATGGGATCGATGGATACGAGCAAAATGCTAATTGCAAAACCTTTTTAACACTTATGCTCATCCGATTTGCTTGCAACAACCTGCGACAGAAAATTTTACAATTAGTACAAACAAATGTGACAAATAAGGTCTATCCACCTATTAGTTTCACTAAAGACTTTTTTATATGTCTCTCAACTCCTTTGAACAAACAAGGCATCAGCACTGCTAGGTGGATTTACTTACTAGATACTTGATGGGCTACAGCTCTTCGAGGAACCTACGCCGAATGGAGTATCCTTCTCCACTGGACTCGATCCTGGGCCAATCGCTTCCAGTCGTCTTGAACATTGAGCGCCCTCATGTCCTCTTCCACTGCAAAAAGCCATCGTGTACGCGGCCTTCCACGAAGCCGGCGGCCTCTTCCGGGTTCTCTACTAAACATTATCTTCGCTTGACGTTCTTCCGTCATACGAACAACGTGACCAGCCCACCGTAGTCTGCCGTGTTGTATATTCTTAATAATATTCAGCTCTTTATACACCTGGTACAGTTCGTGATTCATGCAACGCCGCCAGATACCGTTCTCATGTTTACCGCCGAGTATTGTCCGCAGCACCTTATGCTCAAACACTCTAAAAGCTCTCCGATCAGCCTCCTTTGACGTTCATGTTTCATGGCCGTTGAAAGCCACCGGAAGAATCAGAGTATAGAGCGTGAGTTTTGTTTTCGTTTGCAGCCTACAGGACTTAAGCTGGTTACGAAGTCCGTAATAATCCGTATTTGCAGCTGCAATACGCCTTTTCACCTAGCGGGTAACATCATTATCGCACGTCACTAAAGTTCCAAGATACACAAATTCTTCTACCATTTCAAATTTTTCACCATCCAACACCATTTCGCTACCACCACCACTAATGAACCCACGTTGATTGCCAGCGAACATGTACTTCGTTTTGCTGGTATTGATCGTGAATCCAATCCTCGCTGTCTTCCTCTTAGAAGGCACAAAAGCCTCTTCCACGGCACGACGATCAATCCCGATCATAGCGATATCGTCTGCATATCTCAGGAGCATATGCGATTTTGTGATAATGGTACCGCTTCATTACACACCAGCTCTCCTAATCGCTCCCTCGAGCGCTATATTGAACAGTAGATTCGAGAGTACATCACCCTGCTTTTATCCCTTACACTTGATTTCGATCCGTCCAAAGTTATACGAATAAGCCGTATCAGTTTCACTGAAAACCATTGTTGCGTGAGGCATGGACAAGCGCATAAAACTCGATGCTTACAGCAGGAAAAGACATTTTCGTTTGTCTATCATAAGCTAAAAAGCTACATATATTAATTAGTTTATAAGTTTCAATACAAATTAAAATAGCTCACAATTTCGGTGTCACACTTCCTTGCTTAAGAATACTTCCACACTGTTTGTTCTAATTAATAGGGGTGTTCAAGTAATAATTTAAAATTTATCAAACTAAATACATTGGGAAATGTAACAACCATGTTCAAGCATAATTTGCCACAATTCATTCCGTTTCACTGAATCGTACGCCGCCTTGAAATCAATAAACAGATGATGTGTCTGCAAGTTGTACTCCCGGAATTTATCAAGGATTTGTCTTGGTAAACATTTGATCCGTCGTTGATCGGCCCTCACGAAAACCTGCTTGGTATTCGCCGACGGAGGACTCTTCAAGCGGTCTCAATCTGTTGAACAGAATACGGGACATAATTTTGTACGCCGAATTAAGGAGGGTTGTTCCACGACAATTGGCGCACTCCAGTCTGTGCCCTTTCTTAAATAGAGGACAAATGAGGCCGTCCAACCAGCTAGCAGGCATTTCCTCGTCTTCCCATATTTTCGACATAATATGGTGCAGAACTTCATAAAGCTGCTCACTGCCATGTTTGAGAAGTTCAGCCGGAAGCTGGTCCTTCCCCGCAGCATTATTGTTTTCAGTTCTTTAACAGCTTTTCTAACCTCATCTAGTGTAGGCGACTCCGCAGCTTATCCATCGTCGCTAATATTTATTCTGTTCACCGATGCACCGTCACTTTCACTATTCACAAAGTCTCGAAGTATTGCTTCCACCAGGCAGCGAATTCCCTTGTTGGTCGTTGCACATGACGGGAGATGGCGCTGTCTTTCTCCACACGCCATTGACAGACTCATAAAACCTCCGCATATCGCTCTGCTCCATTTTTTCCTGCGCCTCGCTAATCGCTTGTTTTTCATATTCTTTCTTCTTCCTGCGGTGGGTTCGTTTTTCGGCTGCTCTTGCTTCCTTGTACCGATCTCTATTCGATCAGGTACACGACACCAACATCCGGCTTCTGGAAACGTTCTTCTCGTCTGTCACTTTCTGACAATCCACATCGAACCAACCCGTCCTGGGTCGCCTCTGTGCAGTGCCTACCACTTCTCGTGCTGTTGTGCTCACCGCTCCATGGATCGACTCCCAAAGATCGTTGATGTTGTCGCCAACGTTGATTGCACTTATCCGTTCGTCGAGCTTCTGGCGGTACTCAGCCGACACTCCTTCCGCCGACAATCGCTGGATATTGTAACGCATCGTTCGCTGTGATCTTTAGTTCGATACAGATGACAACCGTGATCGAATTTTACTGACAACGAGGTAGTGATCAGAGTCAATGTTCGGACATCGATAACAACCGAGAAATGGCGCCCATCCACCAGAACATGGTCTATCTGGTTGCAAGTTTCACCATTTGGGTGTCTCCAGGTGTGCTTTCGGATATTCTTTCGTGAAAAGTAGGTGATCAGTAGCCATCCCTCTGGCAGCAGCGAAATTGACTAGCCGTAGGCCGCTGTCATTAGTAGCGGAGTGAAGGCTCTCCCTACCGATTATGGGACGGAAAAAGCCCTCTCTACCGACCTGAGCGTTAGTATCTCCGATAACAATTTTCACGTCATGCTTTGGGCACTCTCCATAGGCTTTATCAAGACATTCATAAAACGTGTCTTTCACGTCGTCGGATTTATCGTTTGTCGGTGCGTAAACGTTGATTAGACTGTAATTGAAGAATTTGCCCCGTATCCTCAACACACAGATTCGTTCGCTAATGGGTTTCCATCGCATCACTCGCTTCATCTGCTTGCCCATCACTACGAAACCAACTCCATGCTCTGCTTTTCCGCCGCCGCTGTGATAGATGTTATACTTGAATGCAGTGTTGGTCGTGTGGTCCACGGCTCGGAATTCACGTTCTCCGGATCTGGGCCATCGGACTTCTTGAATAGTGGCCACGTTCACTCCAACCTTCTGCAGTTCGCGAGGCAGAAGGCTCATTCGTCCAGGTTCATTTAGGGTCCTGACATTCCAGGTACCAAGTTCCCAATCATAGTCCTTATTTCGTTGCCGTTGCCGTTGCTAGGTGGATTTATTGGTATTTTATTTACACAGGTTACTTATTTTACATGAGTCCCTACCGCAAAATTCAATGGTTTGCCCTGTGTTATAGACCTATACAACTGTTGAAGTGTACTTCAACTGCCAAAGCCATACCCGGGCAGAAGCCATGATCAGAATAACAAAACATCATTTAGACGTGATTGATATGAAAGATCATATAACAGGCCAAAAAATATCAAGAATTAAATATGCATTAAAGTTTAAATTATTGATCAACATAAAAAAATGTTCGAAGTCTGAACAATTGATTTTTTTCCAAAAATAATCAAAGTAGCTACCCCGTCTAAAGCCGGTCTTGGGCGGTAGAGGATTAAATATCAAGATATGTTATGGATAAGAACAAGCCAATAGCACATGGTATTGATCACTTCTCACAAATATCAAAACTTCATATCCTCATGTTATTGCCATCAAATCAAGATTTGATATGATTGAGCTATTTTCGTCTGCTCGGGTATGGATGGAATAATCAATTAGAAGGGAAAAGCAAATCAGGAAAAAAAAACGTTCCAGCATTTAATACAAGTGCGAGTCGTAATCCGTTGTTTCGAAATTTTTCTATTTAATTATTTCAAATGAAATTAAACTTGCTTAGAAAAACATCAAGGAATGAATTCAGGACTTTTATTTGAAGTTGTGGGGTCTCCAGTAGCCTTGCGAGCAAAGGCGTGGGATTGACAATCCAGAGATGGCGAGTTTGTTTATTGGTCCGATCTAGGATGTTTTCAGGTGGGAAACATTCTCGACTTTCTGGGCATGGTCTATCCACTGTGCTTGCAACACAAGTTACGTACTCAAGCAATGGCATAGAAAAGGTTTCAATTTAACTGAGGAAATGATAATAGAGTACCAAGTTGAAGAGCAGTCCAAGTTCCAGTTGGAATGTAGAGCCACTGAAGAAGAAGATTTGGAATTATGTACAAAATTAGTTTAAGAATTACTTTTTAAACCCACAGGAAAATTCCGTTAGGAATGGTGAATCCTTGGTGAATTCCGAAAGGATTTTTTTCTGGAATTAAAGAACTACTAATGAAACAGATCTTCATTAAGAAGATATGAGCCAGCCAGGCTAACAAATCTTTGTAATAAAGAATGCAAAATCATTAAGAACTTTGGCATTCTATCAGTATTTATTTCAGTCATTTATTAGGAGAATTCCTCTAGAAATTTTGTACGGGAATGCCTTCACGGTCTTTGAGATTTCTATAATTCGTTCGAAAATTTTTCCCATGATTTGTGAGGACTTCTTCTCGAAATTCTATTGAGCTAATATCCAGGAATTCTTTTGAGAATCCTGCAAAAAAAATCTTTCGGAAAATCTTCAATTATGGAGAAATTTCTGGAGGAATTTCCCATTAAAACAAAGTTCAAAAAGTAGATGAAATTCTTCAATTCCATATGCATTAATTATCTTAGCTCCCATTGAATTGAGTAAATTGTGCAACAATTGCCGATAATTGTCAACATGTTTTCATTGGCGATGAATTTCGAATTCATTCTGACTAAGTGTAGCGTTTGTTTGTTTGTGAATTATGTAAACAAATTTAATTTATGCAATGAATTTTTGAACACGGGTACCTTTAAAGTAACTTTGATTTTGTGTACTGTTCTACAGTAGAAGAGCTTCAAAACAAGAATGAAAAGTTAGAGACGATGGCCACTACGGCAGAAGCATATACCGGACCATGCACTCGACAAGGCTATATGAAAATATGACTCTTAGCAGTATGCATTAAAAAGCTTTTACAATCCTCTCTACATTGTTAGAATTGCCAGGGGTGAAACCGAATAAACCATTTATGAATTTACTCCATGGAAAAATATTCATAGCCAACAATTACCTTAACCTCAATCTGTATAACAGTTCAGTAGTTGATAAAATTCCTTCGGGGGGTCTGTAGCTCTATTTCTATATACACGATCTCACATCCAACGAAACTCTTCATTATTGCCCCAGAATATGACTCTGACGGAAGTCAAATAGACCAGCAAGTAGCAATTGAAATACCACCAATATACACATATAATCCTCGAGGGTAGAAGATAGCACTCAGGCGGAAACCATCGTTTCCTTTTTGTCCTGTCTGAAGATGAATAATTTAACAGCGGAGATATCGTCCCCGGCTGCTCGAGTGGTCTGCCGTCTGTAACATGCATCCCAAAAGTGGAATATTCAAGACCTACCTACACGTCGCAATCAGAAAGGAAGCTTTTTCGCTTGATTTATCTTCAACAAGTTGGAACTGGTTGAGAAGTTATCAAATAAGTAAGTTACTCAGATGGTTGAATTAAGGGAGAAGAAAATCAATCGGGGATTCTGAAAAGCTCAAAATTCACTCGCCTTCTAAATATGTCGATGACTAGATTTTTTTATAAATTTAGGGAAATTAGCTATCAGTCACATCTAATCCCCTTTGCACTAGTAAATCAAGCAAAATGTTGGGGAGGGGTGTGACTATAGAGCTATGTGCTCATCTCTTGGTGTGGACAATGTGCACATTGATGCCCCTCCGCTTACAGTCCCCATGGACATTCTGTGCACGAGAACACAACATTACCACAATGTTCACGCTTGTCTACATAATCAGCGGAAGTATCAGATCTATTTGCGCTGAAAACATATGGAATTGCAAAATTCTGTTAAAGCTTCTGTAGAGCTGTATGAATGAATGCAACCGAGGCAGATCAAACATTGCAACAAAAAAAAAACGATGAATTTTGCTCAATTCGATCTTTTTCTTAGGCCATTATACAAGTGAGTCATAGGCATAGTCATAGTCATTCAAGATCGACCGATAGTTTTGTAGATTCGCATTATAATGTGTGGTTTAAGACTCTACTTTTTACTGCAGATCTTTTAACAAAGCCATAGTAAATATTGAATATAAAAGTTCCACGTTATGCGTCAAGTATGATGCCAAAGGTTTACCTCAAAAATAAGGGTTTCAATATTACCTTTCTTCGTTCTGTATAGCGTACAACGCAACGATAGATTAAGAGTTTCTTTTACCAATAATGACCACAGTAAAAGTCCTAGGATTCTTGCAGGAACAATCTCGTGGTCTTGACAGCGATTCAAGAACCACAGAACGCTGAAGAATTGTACATTAGTTAGCATTGTATTTACTCATGCATGTAGCTTATCTACATAGCCGACCATATAGGCAAAAAGGAGACGTAATCGAAAGCACCACCGATGTCAAGAAACGCTACAAGAGCGATTTATTTTGCTTCTAAGGTATTTTATCTTCTTGACTTTCATATGTAGCGCTGAGATCGTGGATTTTTCGCTTTTGTATACAAATTATATTTAATTGAGAAGGAGGTATAACTTTCTTAAATTTGGAATTTACATTTTTACATAATATTTTATCTTAACCCTCACCTGGGGCACCCGAACAGGAATTGAAAATACCTTTTTCGTAATTTTCAGCATAACCGAGAACAGATTTATCCCTCTGAATGCCTTTACACCCTTTAACTATCAGTATGAATACCTGCCCTGCCTAAGCAGAGAAAGCTTTCCCTGCACCACCTTTGTACCACTAAATGTGCGTGTAGGTTCCTCCCACTGCCAATTGCCGGGCAGCAACACCTGGCAAATTGTTTCACATTCAGGCCATACATCCCCTCGACACACGGGTCGCATGACACCTTGACTTCAGGGTTAGGGGGTTATATGATCGGACGTCAGCCTGGTTATAAGACCATACTTTTTCCGTTACACACCACGGCAACATCGACCGCATATGTTGTAATTACAGGGCTGTTACAAACTGAACAAATTTCAATCCGCGAAATCCGTGACTAACAAAATGAAATCCGCGACTACAAAAACAAAACCGTGACAAACAAAAATAAGCGAATTATCACGTAAAAACACATTTCAATGCAAAATTCAATACTGTTGCTTTCAATCTATCAATGCTTTGATCAGTAGAAAAAATGAAGAAAAATTATGCCGCATGATGTTTTGAACAGCGAATCAGAAATAATTTTATGGTTTATAAATAAATGGAGTTTTGATGTCAAAGTTCACAGATTTAAATTTCACTGAAAATAAAGTACATGACGTTTCATACCAAGATACATTATTTTATCAAAAGAATAAACTTGTAAAACGTTATACGTTCAAGTAGAACTGAATTTTTAATGCAGCCAAAATAGTTGATGGCTATTTCACAGTCAATTCAAGGGTTGGATGCCTTCAGTAGCATGAATTTGGATATAGAGTGATAAGAACAGTTGACGACTCTGAACTCATGGTGGAACCAAAGTGGGAAGCCGCCAGTTTGGATTCTACACACTAGAAGTAACATCAATACGAGGTTCTAAGTAGGTTGTTTAGATGGCGTTGGTCACACGTAGATCACAATGTGGTTAATGGTAATATTGAAGAACAATAACTTGAAATGTGTTCACTATTTAGAAACCCAGATGACTAGAATCCTTACGCTACCTTTTGACAGGGCAAGTGAATTGAACAATGCAGTTGAATTCAATGGACTTGCCAAAAGTTGAACATGTCAAAACAAACAAAAGTCAACTTTATTTTCGTTCGTTATTATTAATTGAACAGAAATGTTTAGACGTTCAATTTGCGTTCAATAAATTCGAGCAACTTGTTCAGTTCACTTGCCCTGTCTAAACGCAGAGGTAACTACAGGACTTGCGATATTCTGCTCCTCATGAACATACAAGTACCCAGTCGGAGGGATTGCATCGTCTATTGCGAGCAGTGGATCGTCGGATTTGCAACCAACCGTGATTTTCCATGGTGTCTCAATTTCTGTTATGTACTCAATCATAAGCAGTGTTGTAAAATGCCATTGGCATAAATTTGTCTAATTTTTCGAAACCTTTTTCAAGAACACAATATCAAATTATGAGGTGTAACGAACTTAAAGCGCTTAAAATGTCCTATAACTTTGTCTAACAGGTCATTGCTGATAAAATAGTCTAACATGTGGGAGGCAAAAAGTTATTTAAAAAGCGACATTTTGAAACGATTCTACTCATGCCTTAAGTTTCAGCTTTCTGTTTAGAGCAATGTACTTTTGGTTGAAAATATAAGACTAACAGGCTTCTAAAAAAAAAAATTTGACAAATTAGGGCACAAGCGAACGAAGAAACGATGAACTTTGGACCGCTAAATGGCAGAAACGCTTTTTACAGGAAAAATATCTAATCAAGGATTGATGGTAACAGGACTATCCAGTCAAACATTTGTATTCGCTCAATCGATTCTTCAATTCATTCAAGATCAACCTTCCCAAGATTTCATATTTTTTGACGCCTTCAACTATTATTAAAATTTAAAACAAGAAATCAAAAAAGAGCTGTTGACAAGCTTCGCGATTTTGAACCAACATCAGGCGAATCCTTCTGGTCGGCAACACTTTTCTGTTTTTGTTTCGATTTTTTTTTAAATATGGGTTCTTCGTGAAAGTTGACCTCAAACGAATCAAAGAATTGACTGAAAAAAGAGATACAATAGTGCTGTCCAATGAGAGCTTGAAGTAGCTCGAAGTTTCTCCCTGTCCTGCTCATGCCCATTTGTTGACAAAAAAGAACGAGCAGGACGGGAACAACTTCGAGCTACTTCGAGCTGCTCATTGGACAGCACTAATGTTTGGAGGGAATGATACTGGGAGTACTGGGAGTCACTATGGAGCAGAACTTGATGAGGCAGAAGGTCGGAAAGATGAAGCGTCTCTCTATCTCTCAACCGTGTGGACAGAGTTGATAACAACCAGCATAATTTCATGTGATAACCAGCATGCCTTAGCTCATTTCCGTCGGTCTCAGGTGCGAATTTCAATGCGTTCAATTCGGTCAATAACACCCTTGAAGAGAAAAATAGACAAAATGTCAAGGCCCAAATTGTAAAAATAATCTACAATATTCGCAACGATCAATTTGTTGGGTCAACAGACGGTCTCTCAAATATCGTTTGGATATCAACCAACATTCGATAACTAAAATATATAATGTGTTATAAATGTGTTCGGATCCCAAAGTATTGCTTACTTCTCATACACTCATATAAAAAACATTAATATTTTCAAGGTTAAAAGACTATTATTCTTCCATTTACTTCCACTATTAACTTTTTTATGTATCAACAATCAGATACGCATTTCGTTTCCTACTTGGAAACTTCTTCAGTGTTTGTTATCGACGAGAAGTTTCCAAGTAGGAAACGAAATGCGTATCTGATTGTTGATACATAAAAAAGTTAATAGTGGAAGTAAATGGAAGAATAATAGTCTTTTAACCTTGTAGCATTTCCCCTAAGACGCTCTAAAATAATTAATCATTAATATTTTGAATTTCAGAGAGAGTATAAATATAAATCCGCGATTTTCGCGACTGGAAGAGCAAATCCGCGACTGTTGTAACAGCCCTGTAATTAAAATTATTGACAATAAATTTTAATCAATTGATTTTTTTTCTCTAATTTCAGGTAAAGGGATGCATTACTTAATCTCGATCAATGAAAATAATGCTGTTTCGTCAAGCAGGTATGAAAATTATTTGAAGACCAGATTTTGAACGACCTATTTTTTTGTTTGATAACAAAAACGTGGTAAAGGGTGAATTTGAATTGGTGAATCAAAAGCTCAAATCTTAATCATTAAACAGTCACTCGCAAGCTAATTCGTTTGTGATTTCGAAGGATAGCGCTCGAGTTTCTCAAGCAAAATGGCATCATATCACTAATTTGTAATCTGTAATCTGCCTATTTTATCAGCCTACCGATGTCTGCATTTTTGTACACTTGGTCATGCGTCATTCACCATTTTACACCACGCCGCCAAGTATTGAGCGCAGTATTTTCCGCTCAAACACTCCAAGGATTCAATAGCCTACATCTCTTAACGTCCATGCTTCATGGCCGTACAGGGCGACTGGATGAATCACCGATGTTGGCCTCAC